>NC_142509.1:10767727-11083636 GCF_057876585.1 Rhinolophus sinicus | reverse complement strand
TCAGCCTCAGGAAGGAAGTGGCTACAGCTGCATAAGACGAAAGTGGACTCTGGCTCAATGCTTTGTCCCAGAGGTGCAAGCTGGAAACAGAGCTCCAAACACAGTTGACCCTTGAACAACGCAGGAATTAGAGGTAGTCGATAATCTGCATATAACTTTTGACTTCCCCAGAACTCAACTACACTGGTACCCATGGGGAATTAGTTCCAGAACCCCCAACCCCCCAAAAAATCTGTAAATGTTCAAGTCCCCTATATAAAATGGCGTAGATGAATGCATATAGTTGGCTCTCTGCATCTGCAGACTCCCAACCACAGATCAAAAACAATACGTGTATTTGCTGAAATAAATCTGTGTATAAGTGGAGCCACACAGTTTAAATTCATGTTATTCGTGTCAACTGTAGTTTTAATTATTCCAGGTATGGATTCTCTATCTCACTTTGCACCTTCAGACACAACCTAAATGCTGGGAAAACTGTGTGGAGGCAGCTCCCTGGTGACCCTAGGGGAGGCAATGGGGCTAAATGCTGAATCCCTGGGACAGGCAGAGTCACCCCACTGAAAGCACGCTCTAGGACTCCAGGACTAGCCCAGCCGGAGGAGCTCCCTCCCTGTGTGGCACAACCAGGCACCAAGACCTTGAGGTGGTCTCGACCTCTGGAAACACGTTGGCTTCTCCAGGCACGACAAAAGGATGTACATACACTTTGCAAGGCTTTTCTAGGAGAGAAGCTCTTGTGCCAGGCCAGTCTCAACCAGGCCCCCTGGTGGTCAGAGAGATCATTTGCAGGATGGGTGGGTTCAAGAAAGGAACCAAGTTTCTCCCCACAGGGGAATTGAACCCATGGCCTAAAGTTCACCATCAGTCTCTTTGGAGTGCTGCTCTGGCTGGACTACTTTGGGACCTCCCTATTACAAGACGTCATAGCACCGATGCTTTCCTCACTATATTCTTCCCCATTATAATTATATGGTTCCTGTGTCCATCTCCATGAAGAAAGCCTTGACCCCTGTTATAATGTTCGGTTCTTGCATATTATCTGTGCTCATAACCAACTTTTTTGATACCCTCCCGCCTCCGGAGAGAGCCAGGCCCTTGTAAATAGTGCAGGTCAGTCAGCAATGAGAGCCTCGCCCTGCCTGCCAGAGCTTCCCCTGGGCCAGAGCCCGGAGCTCCGCGGGTGTGCCCACAGCCTCCGTGCCTCCCCCAGCAGCCGGGTTCCTGTCCCACCCCTGTGCGCCCACAGCACCCTGGGCTCCCTGATCTTGGGCCTCGTCACAGCACTCTCTAAGTCCCTGTTGCCCTTCTGTGTACCATCTGTGAGGCTGGGGTGTGTGCGTGTTCTAGTCTGTTCCCTCTGATGATTAGCAGAGGCCGGGCATACAATGAATAGTCAACAACAGGGAATGGTGTGTGAGTGAGGGAGTGAGTGAATGTCAAGCCCTCGTTGTGGGCTGGGGACACAAAGATGAATACAATTCTGTCTTCTTATACAGAGTTCAAGTTCAGGTTGGGGAAACAAAGTAAGAATAACAGAACAGTGAAATAAGAGTTATAATGCAGCTTTACAAGAACAGGTAATAAAATAGCCATGACTATGCCTTAGTGGGTCAGGGAAGGCTTCACAGAGGAGTGACTTGGAGCAATCTTGATAGGAAAGGAGAAATTTCAGGAAATGGAGAGGTGGGTGTTCCTGGCAGAGGGGAGAGGCATATGAAGCGGTGAGGAGGCCCAGAGCGGGAAAGCGCAGCACATACTGTGGGGACCTGAGAGTCTGATGGGCAGTGCAGCAGAGAGGAGGGAAGGCAGGACTGAATGACAGGTTCCCGATGGATGGGAATATCCACAAGGGGTAGGTAGGGTGGGGATTTGTGGAAGGAATTTAAGCAGAGTGTGTGAGACCTTCAGAATTTTTTCCAAGATGGTCTCTGACAGCATTGTAGAGAGAGGACTGGAGAGGAAGCATACAGAGGCAGGAAGCTGCGGGGATCCTGTTGACACAGTCCAAGTAAGAGACAACGGAGGTGTAGATCCCCACACGGCAAGGGGGCTGGAGTGAGCAGGATGGAGTCAAGAGATATTTAGGGCAAAGGACTTGGAGCTCAGTTTTGAAGGGGGGGCAGAAATGGCAGTGAAGGGGGACACGACAAGCAATCCAGTTCTTCCTGCCACATCCTCACCCCCAAATCCTCAGTCACTGAGCCATATCCCATGGAAGGACAGAGACCCAGCTCACTGATCAGACTCCATATAAGTCAGTGATTTCCTCTGACAAACAGTGATATTTTAGAAACCCAGTGTAAGGTGCAGATAGTTTCATTGGAAACAATATTGTACAGAGGGTAAGGGGGGTAGGAGAAGAGGGTAAGGGGGATCAAATACATGGTGATGGAAGGAGAACTGACTCTGGGTGGTGAACACACAATGGGATTTATAGATGATGTAATACAGAATTGTACACCTGAAATCTATGTAATTTTACTAACAATTGTCACCCCAATAAATTTAAAAAATTAATTTTAAAAAAAAGAAACAATATTGTAGCTAGTATGGAAGAGTCACTTCAAAATATGAATGAATGAATGAGTGAATGAATGAAGGAAGGAAGGAATTCTTCACAAGTTATCCTAAGACAGCCTCTGACAAGTTAGGTTTGTCCTTGGTCCAAAGAGGAACTACTGCCCTCTTCCTCCCTGCCCCTGTTTTGAGCCCACGTGTACAGGGATTGCTGGCTCCCCAGGCTCCCAGGCTCCCCTGTAATGTGTCTCAGCTTGCCTTTCTTGGAGGTCAGAACTGCAGACCTGGGAAGGTCAGGTTCTAGAGCTTGCTCTTTCTATACAAGGGCTAGAAACATTGAAATAATGGTGGATACCCCTGGATTTCTAACCATTTTGTTTTTGACAACCCTGAAAGAGACTGTTAAAAGTTACTCCTTGCTTTCAAAATGATCTCACCCCTTGCCTGGAGATGATTACATGACCTCCAAGCAAAGGCAGATAGCAACCAAGAGCTGAGATTATTGAAGAGATTAATTTCCCCATACAGGGAAAATTTCCCCTTTTTTTGCATAGGCAGCAGCTCAATAAATAATTAATGCTTGTTAATCCTTTAGCTATTTCTCCCATTGTAAAAAATTAATTGGTCTTCCATCATCTATTGCATCGTAGCCTAGAGGTATTTGGCCCCCATCCGCCACCTGCTGAAACATGCTCCTCCTGAAGCTCATTAATGTGCGGCAGTGACACTTGGCAGTCGTGCCCAGCCCCCAGGTTCAGGGCATGAATGGAAGTGCACAGTGCTGTGGCAGGCATCTCCAGGAGAGCCTCGCACAAACACTGCCTCTTTCTTCCAGAAGGCTTGGGGAGTATGCAAGCACTCCTTCTCACATCTCCTCCCTCATTGCTGAAATCCCATTTTGCAAAAGAGGTTGAGCAAGGTTCATGATGGAGTAGGGGAGAAGCACCATGTCTCTCCAGGCCTCCATTTAGAGACACGAAATGTCCTGGGATCTTTTTCTGGCTTTTGCCACTGAGCTGTGCCTCAGTTTGCCTGAGCAGGACTACCTGACCCACAAGAGGTGAGATGGAGAGGGTCAGGACAAGAGGGAAAACTCCCTAGGTGGCTTGGTTCCTCCAGCCTCAACTACTACATTTTTCTCTCTTTTAAATCATAAATCAATCGTACCATCTCCTCCAGGAAGTTCCTCTAGATTAAACCAGTCTGATTAGTCCCACCCCAATACGTGACTTGCCCTTCTCCCTCAGTGCCCTTTGGTGATTATCCTAATGCAAAGTTCTGTTGATGACTATCTTGTCTCCTTTATTTTCTCATATTAGAATTTAAGCCCCCCGTAGGGCAGAAGTCATGTTTGCCCTGTATCACTTGTGTGGCTGCAAAAAGTCTTATAGGAGAGAGGGGGCTACCAGCTGGAGTGGCCAAGGAGAAATTCAGTGAGAGCAGACCCTGAGTCAGCACTTGGAATGGTCCCTTTTGGAAAAGCCATGCAGCTAGCCTGTGCGTCCAAGGGACATGCACATGTCAGGGGCTTGCATAGGTATGTGTCCCCACCCTGCTACATCTGCTACTGATGAGTAATGCCACTTAGCCTCTCCCAATCCCAGGATCTCATCTGAAAAATGCCTCCCTCATACAGCTATTGTAGGGATTACATGAGATGATGCGTGTAGAATGTTTGCAAACTGCGGGGCACTAAGTAAGTATGAGGATTTATTGTTCTCATCATCTGTGTGGTCCTCTCACTCTAGTACCTAACCTAAAACCATCTTCTGAGATACCTCCCTGTGCCCACCTTGCAAGCAGGCTGAATTCCAACATGTTAATTCATCTTCCTTCCCTACTTGTTTCTTAAGGTAGCTTGGTGATAGAATAGGGTAATATCAGAGCCCGAACGATCCCTTAAGGTCAACCAGCTCCTCATTTCACAGGTAGGAAACGCTCTTTGCTAACTAAACTCTTTACATGGATTATCTAATTTAACCCTTATACAACTTTGTGAGGTCCGCACAGTCATGATGCTTATTGGATAGACAAGATAACTGAGACACAAGAGGTCACCAACTAAAAGTGTCAAAGCCACATTCTAAGTGATTCCAGAGCCTATACTCTTAATTTACTACACTTTTTGCCTGTATGCATAATCTTCTCATGGGTTGACTCTCTCTAGTAAAGAAACTTTGAGAAAAATGCACTACTAGTTACAGGAGTCACTGAAAAATAAAGCAGAAACCCTGCCCCCCACAGTTTATGGTCACTCTCTTTCTTTCACCTCCCTTCCTTCCTCTTCCTGAACAATTCAGTTTTAAATCCATTAGTGGGGTTGAGCAAGATCGGCTTTCATATCAGAGAATGGGGATGTGGTGGCCCAGAATGGGGTGTCAGAGCCCAAGCAAGGTGAGTGAAGAAGGCACAGGAGTGTTAGAGCCCAAAACAGCTAAGGAGGGCATCCCCAGGGGAACCGCCTAGCTAGATGTTGGAGCCCAAGCTGAGCACCTATGGAGGGCATCTATGCAGGGGTGGGCCAGCATGGGATATTCAGGCCTACGCAGAGAGAGCAGGGATGTCTTACAATGGATGAAGCCAGTACAGGGTACCGGCCAGAGCCTGTGTGGGGTGAAGAGGGCAGCGTGTGTGGGGAGTGGTGGTGGTGCTGATGGGAGATTGGTTAATGCAGAGAACTGACCAAATAAGTAAACATATTAAAGATAATGGGAGCCAAGCCTTTCTCTATCAGTAAAGGGAGCTAAAAGTATGAAGGGGGTGGGTGGGGAATTAGAATGAACTTTGTGGTTCAGGGTTGGATCTGAAGGTACCACTGTGAATTCATGGATTTCACTACATGGTAGTCTTTCTTAGGGAAACTGACTAAGTGGAAGAATTCTGCTTCTTTGGGGGAATCTTGCTTCTTCCAGGGGATGGAAGTCTGGGTGCAAGGAAAATGGTTGTATGCTAAAACATGCTGAACCCATGGGCCTGGCCAGTCCTTCCTGCTCATGAGAGAAGATGTCCACCAAACCGGGGGAGCAACGCCCACATCTCTTCTCAGCTTCAGCACCATTATCCAAAGATCACCTGCCACACTTGTGGGGGTAAGGGGGTCTGTGTGCTAGTCCCTGAGAGCTGCTTCCAGTCTAAATCTTAGACCTGTGCTTCCCAAGCCTGGGTAAGCAGAATTACCTGGGGAACTTATTAAAAATACAGCGTCCTGAGTACCATCCCAGAACCACCAAATTGGAATCTCCAGGTGGGTCTTGGGAAGTTGTATTAATAACAATCTCCTTATTAATTCTTGTCCAGTTAGACTATGGGTTATGGATTAAGGATTGGGAACCATTGGCTTAGAAAATGGTATAGACACTTCAGTATTTGGAACGCTGAATAAAAAGTCTTCATTCTTAATTAACAGAAAGAGAAGAAGGGGGAGAGGGGAAAATGCCATTTGACACATTTATGACATCTCCCTTTTAAGCATCACAGACAATATCCTGCCTAAATTCCTTTTCCATCAAGCACTGGATCTCACCATGAGTTGGGCACTCCCCAAATAGCAAGACAGCTCCAGGCTATAGCACAGAATCATGTGTTTCAGATGTAGGAAAAGTGGAGTGAACAATTCAGAAATTCTTCCTGGACTTGAAAGGCCTGATATAATCATTCCACACCATTAGCAGAATTCGACTCTGTCCCCTTAAACATTTGCCCATCCCCAAGGAAGTCAACAACATTCTGAGGCTACTAAAGTCTATTTGGTTGCACCAAAGTGAACAGAACCGTTTCCAGTAAGTCCCATCCAAGCTTCCTCCACGGTTGTCTGTCGGGCACGTACTATTTGTCAGGAACTGTATTAAGAGCTTCAGAATAGTCAAAGATGAAATTTTGAAAAGGCTTTTTATGGCTTACAGAGCATTGTCATCATACTCAAAATAAAGAGGAAGACTGTGGCAACGGAGACAAACAGAAGTGCTTGAACAAAAGTAAGAAACTGAGACTGTGAAGGTGTATCCATGAAACAAGCAGTCAAGTTGGCCAAAGAACAGGGGACCACACAAGACTTCTCTGCAGCTCTGAGAGAGAATATGATGAATCAAGAAGCTGAGGGCTAAATATATGTTTGTAACTCTGGCAGATCCTGCTACCACAACATAGCATAAAAGCCATGGAGACACCCTTTAAGATATTACCTTGAGCCAAAGACTTATGAAATTCATAATCTCTCATACATGTTGTTCTAATTGGGACTTTGCTGGAGACAATGCCTTCCCCTAAAAGAATGAGTCCCTGGTGGGAATACTGGGCTTCAAGACAAGACAGTGGGGGCAAAGTTTCCTAGACAGGAAAGCCTGTTAACATCCCTCAAGCACCAACATGATCGACTTGATTTGGCAGTGCCGCTGAACATGGGGTCAAGGGATCTGAGTTCCAGCCCAGGCTCTGCCATTTGTTTGCTGTGTGGCTTTGGACCGACCTCTTATCTTCTGTGAACCTTGAATCCCTTATCTGTAAATTGGCCATAGGGTCTCAGCCCTGCTTATTTCACAGGGTTTCTGTGGGTGAGGTAATACACAAAGAGCTTTGTCAACTACAAAGCATGAATGAAACATAATGTGCTATCGTTATCATCTAGGTGACATAATCCTTCTCTCTGTTTCCTGCCTCTTGTCCTTTGCAGGCTGACCACCTCTCCTTCTTTCCATGGGACACTCTGTGGGTCAGGGGCAGTCTCCCTCCACTGTGGCATCTGCTCACTACCCCACTTATCTGAGTCAACCATGAAGAGGCATCTGTGAATCTGATCTGGGGCTTGCAGCCCAGAACCTTTGAGCCCCACACCCCCGAGGCCACCACACATTTATTGTAGGGAAAACACTTTGGTCATATATTATGTATTTTATTTTTACCCACAACCACGGAGCCACCCAAACTGTAATAGAAATAAAGTCCTATTGATGAATTTGGGTTTTACCATTGTTTTGTTAGTGGTTGGTGGCACAGCTATTGCCGAGCTGTTGTTAATCCAGCCTATTAAGGTTCCATTTTCCATAAGACACTTTTCTTGTGTTCCATCCAGAACTGACTTGTTTTGAGCCCAGGAATGCTAAAGACGGTAAGGCCAAGCCAAAGACCTCCTGGTGTTTATCAAGGAAAACCCACATCAGGGGAGAACCTAGGTGCTGAAAGAGAAGAAATTCAGTTCTCATCCATCTCCCCATAACCAAGTTTCTTTCTCCCAAAGAAGAGATCTTGAATTGCAAAATGCCTTAATGGAAAAAACAGCCACAGGGCACCAACTTAATGGGATTGTATCCAAACTCATTATGTCATGAAAAGTGTCTTCCCCCAAGTACACACAGGCTGTTTCCCAGCACTTATCCCTAATCAATTTTTATAGAGAGATGAGGCTGAGAAGGCGGGTTGGAAAGTGGTTTATAGCCAGGGAAATGCACAATCCCCAATTCAGCCCTTTTGGCTCTGGGTCTTCTCACATTAATAAAGGGCTATTCCCCAGCCCTGAGATACTGTGCCCTCCTCTCGGCTGTCCCTCTCACCATCATCTCTTTTTACTCATTTAGAGGGACTTTTGACATGAGATTTGCTAAGTTGGCATTTGCATTTGTCATATAGCACAAAGCTTGAATAGAGGAAGCCCTCTAAAGTGAAAACAGTGTTATCTCTGTACAGGATAAGCAACGAGCTGGGCCTCTCAGGAAGGAGCAGTTCCATTGGGGATGGTGTGGTGTAGTACAGTGAACACCAATCTGGGGGTTCTGGTTCCAGCTCTGTCAAGAAATATCAGCTTACTTAGAGGATCTGGATGTAGTCCCCAAATGATCTCCCAAGTTCCATCTAGTTAAAAAAATTCAGTTACCAGAGGGTAAAGGGGGTGGGGGGTGGGAGATGAGGTTAGGGGGATCAAATATATGGTGATGGAAGGAGAACTGACTCTGAGTAGTGAACACACAATGGGATTTATAGATGATGTGATACAGAATTGTACACCTGAAATCTATGTAATTTTACTAACAACTGTCACCCCAATAAATTTAAAGAAAAAAAAATTCAGTGAGTGTCTGAAACGACTGGCTCTTGCTACTGTCATCGTGATCGGGTTGAGCAAAGCATGATGGAACCTAAAACATGTTTTAGAAGCCAGAATTTCATTACTATTCACAGAGGAGATTTTGGGATTGTAACTGAAGGGTGGTATGAAGGAGGGGTAGGTATAGGTGAAGGAAGAGGCGGGTGCAGAGAACGGGATAGTAATTTTCTAAGGATGATTTGGGAGATAACTATTCCAGGGACTGGCCCCCCAGTTTAGGGGCCAGTTCAAGTGGCCTGGAGTTAACCGGTAAGAAAATCAAAGGAAAGGGTGGCATCTCAAGAATGAGGTCACTGCCTACCTTCCCCCCGTCACAGCGAGGACTGTTAGAGCAATGAGTTCTGAGAAACTGTGTGGGTAAAGGGTAACCTGAGTACAGGGGAGGAAAGCTTAAGAGGGCAACTGTCATCTCTTTACTGTCTCGCCCACATGAAGATTGCCAGTTTTCAGCAAATTCCACCTTATTGTAGTTGATGCTAGGTTAATTTATATAAACTATTATGAAGGAATTTATAAATACAAAACAGATATAACTAGATTTTGTAGAGCTTTGAGAAGCAAGGCTCTGATTGCTAAATATTTACTTGTGCAGACTATGGCTTCAATAACCTTCTAACCCATGGCCAAATCCTTCTGGGGCTAGTATCTACAGCAATAGGGAATTCCCCAAATTAATTCAATGCAGCCTCCGCACAAGATATTAATATAATGCTATATTGATATGCTATAGATATCATTAGTAAGTTTCCTGGTTTCAACACTCCAGCGAGAGTAGGGGAAGTCCCAGGCATAATACAAAGTTCAATTGCTTTACTTCTCACTCTCAGATTGTTCTTCAAATAGCCCTTGGCATCTACACCTAGAGAACCTGGGCTTGCTCCCAGGGACCCTTAGAGAAACTTTTTCTTTTTTTAATTTTATTTAGGAATATTGGGGAATAGTGTGCTTTTCCAGGGCCCATCAGCTCCAAGTGATTGTCCTTCAATCCAGTTGTGGAGGGCGCAGCTCAGCTCCAAGTCCAGTTGCCATTTTCGATCTTTAGTTGCAGGGGGCACAGCCCACCATCCCACGCAGGAATTTAACCAGCAACCTTGTTGTTGAGAGCTTGCACTCTAACCAGTTAAGTCATCCAGCCGCCGCTCCCGAAGCTCAGCAGCAGCTCACTGTCTTCAATCTAGTTGTGGAGGGCGCAGCTCACTGGCCCATGGGGGAAACCAACCGGCAACTCTGTTGCTCAGAGCTCGTGCTCCAACCAACTGAGCCATCCGGCCACCCCCAGAGAAACTTTTGTACAGAAGGGAAGGACCGGGCCTTCTCAAAGGCATTAGAGATCCTGACTCTAGAACCAGGAGGCAACTGAGTCAAACAACGATCAGTTCAGCTCTAAGAATAAACTAACATCTTGGTGTTTATTTTCTACAAACAAGGACATTTTTCTGCATAATAACAATGCAATGTAAAAACTAGGAAACTAACTCTTATACATTATTATCATCAAATCATCACACCCATCCAAGTTTTGCTAACTGTCCCAACAATGTCCAGGATCAAACATTGCCTCAGTTGTCATGTCTCTTTAGTTCTCTTTAATCTGGAACATTTCTTCGGTCTGTGCTTGACTTCCATGGCTAGGGCACCTTTGAAGATTACATAACAATTATTTTGTAGAATGTCCCTTCTTTTGGATTTGTCTAATGTATCTTCATGATTAGATTTGGGTGACACGATGTTTGGCAGGAATGCCACAGAAGTGATGTTGTGTTCTCCTTGCATTCTATTAGATGGTACATGATTACAGTTTGCCTTAGTATAGCTAACGTTAAATTTGACCACTTGATTAAGATGGTATTTGCAAGGTTTCTCCACTATAAAGTTGCTTTGTTTCTCTTTGTAGATATGAGACTATTTGAGACTAAGAAGATACTCCAATCCTCATCAAACTTTCACCCACTAGTTCTAACATTCATTGATGTTTCTTGTTTGAACTAACTACTATAATGGTTGCCAAATGGTGATTTTCTACTTTCATCACTCCTTCCATTAGTTGGCATTTCACTGTAAGGAAAGCTTTCTCTTCTCTTTATTTATTTACTCATATATTTACATCAGTAGACTCATGGATTCTGTTTTATTCAATGGAATATAATTGGTTACTAACATCACACATTTTCATGTTCAAATTATACCAGATTTGGTCCTGGGGAGTCCCTTCAGGCTGGCTTCTAAGTTCTTTCGACCTGTCTCCATCATTCTTTGAGCACTTCCTGACTTTCCAGCACAAAATACTTCACGGTCATTATGTCCTTTCTTTGCCACATCCACGGAATCAGTCATTTCTCCAAGGAGTCCTGACTCCATTTAGTAGGAAATGGTATTTAGAAACCAAGATCTAAGCAGTCAGTCTGCTTACTTTTCCCAGGACCTCTCAGTGGAGAGGATGCATGCACACACACAGACACACACACACACACACACACACACACACACTTTAATCTATTGTGACGGAAAGCAGATCAGTGGTTGCACACCGATGGTGGACAGGGGTGTGTGAGAGGAATTATAAAGGGGTACAGGGAAACTTTTGGGTGATCGATATATCCATATGTTAAAACTTATCAAAATGTACATTTTAAATATTTGCAGTTAATTGTATGTAAATAATATTTCAATAAAAATGTTAAAATTTTTCACATCCCTGAATTCACCATGTGAATGAAGAAAGCAATACTCTATGGATGTCTAACATCCTGGCTTCTGAAGTATTTAAAGAAAAATCATGAACAGAATTTTTCAGATTCAGAAATTCCTCTTAGAGTCAGTAAATGTAAAAATAAGAATAATTTTTAAAACTCTGTAAACATTTTTATTAAATTAAGAAATAGAATGTGGATGTTTGATATTTTTGGAATTTTTTATGTTTAATAAATGAGAGTGTATTACGAATACCAATTTTTATTCTAAATATAAGTGAATTCTCTAAAACAATGATAATGGGTAAAATCAATATAACTATGTAAGCAAACTATATGTCTTGCATTCATGAAAAATATTTAGTAATTTCTTTTGTAAACTTTATGACAAAAAACATATACTTCAATTATACTCTTTAAAAAATATTTTAGGGCCAGCCCTGTGGCTCAGGCGGTTAGAGCTCTGTACTCCTAACTCCGAAGGCTGCCGGTTGGATTCCCACATGGGCCAGTGGGCTCTCAACCACAAGGTTGCCGGTTCAATTCCTCGAGTCCTGCAAGGGATGATGGGCGGCACCCCCTGCAACTAAGATTGAACACAGCACGTAGAGTTGAGCTGCCTCCCGGATGGCTCAGTTGGTTAGAGCGCATCCTCTCAACCACAAGGTTGCCGGTTCAATTCCTCGGGTCCTGCAGGGGATGGTGGGCTGCACCCCCTGCAAGTAGCAACGGCAACTGGACCTGGAGCTGAGCTGTGCCCTCCACAACTACGACTGAAAGGACAACAACTTGAAGCTGAACGGCACCCTCCACAACTAAGATTGAAAGGACAACAACTTGACTTGGGAAAAAAAAGTCCTGGAAGTACGCACTGTTCCCCAATAAAGTCCTGTTCCCCTTCCCCAATAAAATCTTTAAAAATATATATATTTTAAATGCTCTTTGACCCAGTAATTCCATAGCTAGTAATTTATTTTAAGAAAGAAATCAGAGATATATGGATAAGTATGTTCATTACAATGTTACTTATAATATGAAGAATTGAAATCCATCTTAATGTTTGATAAATTATAGTGTAACTACAATAAAACTCAAAATAGACATTAGACTATTGTAGAATACTTAATGTCATGGAGAAATGTTCATTACATATTTTAAGTGAAAAAAACCAATGTGAATATAATCCCATTTCTCTGGAGGGAGGAACAAACAAACATACATGCATTTACATATGTGTGTGTTTTTAATATATGTATATGCTTTTTATATATATAAATACATCAAAATGTTGATGGTTGTTGCTTCTGAATGGTATGATTGTGAATATTTTTCTTGGTGGTTTTCCATATTTTCCAATTTTTGTCCAATTATATGCATGTATATATGTATCTGTGTAAACCCATCATCCCTTATTTATAATTCTGAAATCAAAAATAAGTTTTCAAAATGAAAGTTTTCCATAAAGTTAGTGTAAATTGTTCAGCAACAAAAACTTGGCCTGAACTGACATGAGCTTCTATATTGTCTGTAATTATTAGTCTCTACATGGTCTATATTTATCCTATTTAGTGTGGATATGCTTATGTTTCATTTTTTTAGTTTCATGTGTACAAAACACTATAATAGTTAAACATTTATCATTCATACCTCTCACAAAGTGATAACCCACCTCCCCAATCTGCTACCCCTCTGACATCACATACAGCCATTACATTTCCACTGTCTCTATTCCATATGCTGTACTCCACTTCTTGTGACTATATATGTATACATTTACATATATATATATATATATATATATATATATATATATATATATATATATACACAAACTTGTAGTTGACATTCATTATTATTCAGCTTCAGCTTCAGGTGTACAGTGCAGTGATCAGGCATCTACACCATCCCTGAAGTCTTCTCCCTATAAGACTAGTGTCCATAGGATATCCTACAAAAATCTTTACAACATTATTGATTACAGTCCCCAAACTGACTTTCATATCCCCATGGCAACCTTGTGGTTACCAATTGTGCTTTCTTATCCCCTCACCTTTTCCCTCATCCCCACCCCCCTTCCCATCTAGCAACCCTCAGTTTTTCCTCTATGTCTCTGAGACTGTTTCTGATTAGTTCGTTCACTTATTCTTTTCTTTAGATTCCACATATAAGTGAGATCATGTGGTATTTGTCTTTCTCTGTCTGACTAACATAATGTTCTTTTCATAAAGTGGGGGCAAATCTATGACTGGGTATCTCAATAAATGTTATTTCACTAACATAATGTTCTCTAGGTCCATCCATGTTGTTGCAAATGGTAAGATTTTGTTCTTCTTTCTGGCTGCATAATACTTCATTGTATAAATGTACCACAGTTTCTTAATCCAGTCATCTACCGATGGGCATTTCAGTTGTTTCCATGTCTTGGCTATTGTGACTACTGCTGCAATAAACATAGGGGTGCATAGATTTTTCCGAATTATGGACACGCTTATATTTCACTGCAGAAAAGGTACTGCCCCAGAACTACTGGAGATGTTACATAATATTCAGTATATGTATCCTGCTATTATCCCCCAAAATGTTTGAACTCCAAAGCATCTGTCCCCGAGGGTTTCAGAGAAGGCATTGTGGACAATATTTTGTGATTAAGGGGAAAAGAAGGAGGAAGGAAGGAAGACATTTATTTTCCGGTTGGAATGAAAAATCCTGGAAGGGGTGCCAAGGGCAAATTATGTGCAATAAGATATTAAAATGTAAATTTTGCTGTTGTTTCTATCAAAGTTCTTCATCCAAAGGCCACCAGAACACACAGTTGGATTCACTGCTTGTTGCAAGGAGGGAGAACATGCACCACGGGGGAACCACACAGTGTCTCAGTAAGGGGGTGGGGGGTAGAACAAACTTGTAGGATTTAGACTTTTGTTTGTGATTTGGGGAGGGCCTAAAGGAATAGGAGTTCACTTTAGACTGGGTGCTATCAGAAAGTGGGGGCAAATCTATGACTGGGTATCTCAATAAATGTCATCTATCTGGAGGGGAGACAAGGATAGAGGTATAATTGGTACAGAAGCTGAGAGGGGGAAGTGCAGGGTCTTGTTTTTGCCTGTGCAGAGACGATTATGATGTGGCCTCCTTGGTCATGGTGCCAGAGCATTCTGCGGTTGGTGTTTACATGCAAGAGGAGAATCACACTGCCTGCTATGAGTGCTAGGCCAGCTTCTGGAGGTCAGGGCTATGCTTTTCTTCTTTCTCATCTCAGTTCAGCTGAGTCCCAGAGCTGTGAAAAAAAGAGTGTCAGAGGCCCTCTGTTCTAAAGAGGGTGACAGAACATCAGTGCAGAACTTGCTAAATATGACCCAAATACCAGCCCAGTGACCCTTAGCCAGTCATCCACCTTCAGCTTGAAGATTGACAGGCACAGACGGAGGAGGATCAGGATTTCCTGAGGAAGAATATTGCTCATGGAGGCAGGAAGCACTTTGCCCTCATCTTCGTCCATAAACCAGGAACATGTTCGAAGGTTAGAACTTCAGAAATCTCTAAAGGTGAGATGCTGGCCACTCCCTGGCTGCAGAGAAGGGAGAAGGCGGATGGGGAAAGAGCCTTGGGTGACCCCAAGGAAGAGAAAGAGCCTCCAGCCCAGAGGACCATCAGAGCAGTAGAGCCGCCACAGACTCTCTGTGGTGGGGAGGGCTGCTGGCAGCAGGGATGAGGGGCATCAGAAGAGACCAGGCACAGGTGGGCTAATGGACCAGGAACCCGGCACGGAGACCTCCAGGAAGACACAGGAGCTCTGCCTCACAGAGCGCCCCAAAGCAGATTATGACTATGCCCTTGCCTCTCCTGCTTCTCCCCCTCCAACTCCAGAGAAGCCAAAAGCAGACTTCTGAGTAAAGAAGGAGTCAGAGAAGGGACAGGAAGTAAAGCAATGAGGAAATCACCCTTGTCCCTCTTCCCTCACCACCCATTTCCCTGCCTGAGTCAGGCCCACACTGGGGGAGGGGACAAGCTTTGGATCAGGCCAGAGACTGCAGCTTGAATAATTCAATGGACTTGATGTAATACCTCCAGAAGAAGATGTTTTAATATTTGAGAGGGACCAAGAAAGTTACAGGATCGACCAATGATACCAGCAAGAAGAGAAAAAAAGAGATTCAAGTAAAGGTAAAAGAATAAAGTTGTCTGCTTGCATTCAATGATCACAGTTTGTTCAGTAAGTCCTTACATATACACCATGATATGCCAGTCAGTCTTTTTAATTAATACACTTTTTTAGAGAAGTTTTAACTTTACAGAAAAATTTGAGCAGAAAGTACAGAGTCTCCATACACTCCCTCTTCCCCCAACCATCTCCACATTCACTAGCATCTTGCATCCTATGATGAGCTTGCAGTAGGGTGAGACCAATGAGCAAATCATTAATACATTGTCATTGACTAAAATCCATAGTTTACCTTAGGGTTCATTCTCTGTGTTATACAGTTCTACGGGTTTTGACAAATATATCATGACATGTATACACTACTGTTGTATCATACAGAATAGTTTCACTGCCCGAAAAATACCCTGCACAGTATCTATTCATCCCTTTCTCCCTCTCCCTATCCCCTGGCAACCACTGATGTTCATACTTTCCCAAAGTTTTGCGTTTTCCAGAATGTCATACTGTTGGAATCATACAGTTTATGGAATTTTCAGACTGACTTCTTTCACTTAGTGATATGCCTTAGTTTAAGGTTCCTTCATGTTTTTGGATGGCTTGATAGCTCATTTCTTTTTGTCACTGAATAATATTCCATTGTATGTATTCCAAACTTTATATTCCACAGTTTGTTTATCCACTCACTTATTGAAAGACACCTTGGTTGCTTCCAAGTTTTGGCAATTATGAATAATGTTTCCATAAACATTTGTGTGCTGGTTTTTGTGTGGACATGTTTTCAACTCATTTGGGTAAATAATTAGGAGTGTGATTTTTGGATCATATGTTAAGAGTATGTCTAGCTTCGTAAGAAACTGCTAAACTGTCTTCCAAAGTGTCTGTACCATTTTGCATTCCCACCAGCAGTGAATAAGAGGTCCCGTTGCTCCATATCAAGTCAGCATCGGGTGTTGCCAGTGTTATTGATTTTAGCCATCCTCATTGTTTTGCTGGTAAAGTTTTTAAACTGGCTCTCCAGCAAAGGGAAAGCCCTAAATTGTTTGCAGATTTTCATGGTATAAATAGTCCCAGCATGGCCAATTTCAAGCAGGGATATCCCTGAACGCAGAGTTGGGAAGAGATGTGTGTGGGCTTCAGTGCACTGCTGCCTGTAAAAATGCTCAGTTCATAGTGAGCTTAGCCATTGTCGACAAATCTTTCTGTCATCTTAGACTGGAAGGCCACTACTTGATCATTAAGGGCTGCTGTCCTGGTGATTGGAGTGACAAAATCACGTAAGCAGCTTCCTCTACAGAACTCAGGCTTAACTCGTAAGTAGGCTCATTTCTGTCTTAATGACAAAGAGGCCAAGGTTGACAAGGGTGAGTTTGGCCATCACTAAGTCATTCCCATCAATGTTTGGTGCCACAGCAGATCTTCCAATCTCTAAAAACTTGTCCGCAAAATTATCTAAAATGGTTTATGCCAGCAAGCCCAAGACTTGCCACACTAAACCGTCTCTCTGTTGTTCACCTCCTTTTAAAGAGAGCTGTTAGGGGAGCTTCCTCCTTCCTCTTTCTCCCTCACATTTCCTCACTTCCCTTGCCCTATGTAAAGAATTTAGTTGGTGACCATTTGGCCGTATAATTTGGATAGAGAAATGCTGCTCTAGAAAGCATGAGGCAATCCACATCCCCTCACCCAGCCAACAGGGTTCCCATAGCTCGTTAGGGGACATTGGATATAGGTGTTAAGCTTTCTGAAATAAGAAGACAACTGCATGCACACAGGATTAGTTCTCAAACCCTTGATGAGGGTTCAATTATGTAACCCATTCCTCCCTTCCTAGAGTATTCTTTCTGAGTCATCAATAATTGGAGTTGGTAATGATCGTTTGATAATTTAATGTCCAGCAAGCATTTGATTAGAGCTAAATTTAGCTTTATGTGTGAGATTATGCTTTGAAGTGTGACCAAACGAAACCAGGATCCGCAAGAACAAAACAGGTGCAGTCTTGAAGTCAAAGCAGGGGTGTGGGAGCAGAACTCCTGGGTCCTGTCCCCAGCGCTGCCACAGTCATTCTAATCCATTTGCATAGAGGGGAAACTAGTACAATTAGCAGACAGGATTAGTAAGGGTGATCATCCCAGATAAGCAAAGTGATTTGTCTGAAAGGAAAACAGCTCCCCATGGCCCTGAAGGCACAGTCAGTGTCCTGTTCCCTGCTGGCATCTCCTGCTCATGCTAAGCACCCTGCATTAAGCCCAGGTCTGAATTTGGGCAGATTGTGCAACCCCTTGAGATTAAATTCCTCATCTGTTACCTGAGACCACAAGCCTTTCATGATGGACAGATGGTCTGGCTCAGATGGTGCAGCCATGGGTTGGAAGCAGGTGACAGGGAATTTAAAACCAGCTTTGTCACCATTGGTGCTATATGACCTTGACTGAGCAAAGCTCTTAATTGGACCCTGTTTCTCTCGCTCTTCTAAATAAAAATGATGTTGATGATGGGGTAGAAAGTTACAAGATGTCCACTAGTAACTCCCTAGCCCACAAATATTCTGTTGAACCTGATCCAAAGCCCAATTCTTTGGTCTATAGGAGTCCCAAGTCTTTCCCACGGTTTCTGTGAATTCCTGTGCTTACCTCTTCATGGTTCTCCTGTCACCTGGTACCTCATCAGTGCACGTTACCTCTGTTCTACCCCACAGCAACCCAGATATCAGCCCAGCCCTCAACTGCCACAAACAATTCACTTATGTACAAGCACGTTGTGAATTCAGAGAAACTAAATAAGGGGGAGAGGGGGAGCAGCGCAGTCAATTCATGTACCTTGAAGACTTTTACCACCCCTTTCCCCACACTCCCCTAATATAAGGTATAGACCTTCCCCAGGCTTGTGGGGCACATTCCATCCAAGCCAAGGTTTCCCTAAATTTCAGCTCGGATCAAAGTATTTCCCCAACAAACCAGCTTTCCCCTTCTAAGAGAAATGCCGATAAGTAAACCTTTTTCCATCTTGCTACCCTTAGAACTTCCATGAATGCACTTTGTTGGTAGGGTACTTTACAGGCCATCTCTTTTGCTCCTCACAACCCTGAGAAGAGTGATTTTACACCTGGGGAAACTGAGGCTCAGAGATGCTAAATGACCAGTGGTGTACACCTGAAATCAAAGCCAGTCTGAAACTCATGCCTTCCGTCTGGCACCTGCCCCTTGGTGTCTGATGCTCAGCACCCCTCAGGACTGGCCCAGATGAACACCTGCTCCCAGGAGGATATAGGTAGCACTCCTTTCCCTGTCAGGAAGGCGGAAACCCCACTTCTACACCACCCTCTCCCCTGTGTTCTCTGACCACCAAGGAAGCAGCAACAATCTTTGAAAGGCTTTTCTCAGGAACGGAGGGAAATAAGCTGCTTAACAGAGAACTTGGGTGGAAAGGGAGACAGGTATTCTAGCTTTTCTCCTTCCTGCATTTGCTCTCCCGTGTCCCTCATCAACCACCCAGGTCCTCCTCCCTCAAGCCCGGTTCCCAACCAGCACATCCGTGCCCTGGAAGCAGAGGAAAATGTTGTGGTATGTGACTCAGAGAAAGTCAGAGGTAGAGAGGGGACAGCAGTCCATGCAGATACGAAAGAAGGTACAGTTGAGTGTGAGAAAGGCTCTGGAGATGCAATCTAGGGCAAGAAGAAAGCGGAAGTTAATACTGGATGGAAACAGAGCATATGAGTAAGTATATATTTAAAGATTGACAATTAATTCAAGGTGACAAGGATAGTGAGAAGGGAAAATATATCTGAGCAAAATATACCTCAAACATCTCTTTGGCTTTGGAGTGTAACGTATCTCTTACAGGATTGCACTCTCTAACCACCTGGCTCAGGCTGGTAATAAAATGCAGTTGTAACTTCCCAAGCTCACTCCCCACCAGCTGACAGTGGTGGGAGGTGGCAGAGAAATGTGCTGGGTGGTCTGGATAAACCTTGGATTGGAGATTGGCTATGGATAATATACAAAATAAATACTAGCAAAAAGTTGACAGTTAACAAAGCTACGTAAAACAAGGGGAGTGTGAAGGCTGAAGGAGGCTAGAAGACACTAAGCAAAATGAAGTTTGTTTTTAGCTCATCAAGTAAATGAAAGGTGTAATCACTGTTATAACACTATTCATTTACACAGCACTTTACAATTCATCCACCACTTTCATGGACATCGTTTTACTCAGAAAACTGAACAGACCAGACTCTAAAGTTAAACTGCCTCATTTGAACGTCAGCCCCACCGCACACTCGTCTATGACTTTATGAACGTGATTTGCTTCCCTGTGAAGTTCCCTGTCAAGTTTCTCATCTGTGCAGTGGAGATGCTAACAATACTCACCTCATAGGGTTGTTCTGAGGACTCAGTAGGATACCTATTTACTCATTCATTCATTCATTCATTCAACAAATAATTTTGAGCATCTCCTATATGCCAAACACTGTTCTAAGCACAGAGAACAAATCATGCCAAAATCTTTCTCTTTGTGAAACATTCTTTCTAGCAGTAGAGACAAAATTGACATGACAAATGAGTAGACTGTACTGTATGTTAGGAGGTGATGCAAGTTCTGAACAAAATCGAGCAGGGTATATAGAACCTCAGTGCCTAGCATCTTAGAAGTACTGGGTCAACTTCAGATGGCTCACAGCTGAGTTATATGCCTGTGTGGTAGACAGCATATAACTCTCATTTTACAGGTGTGCTCCCTGAGTCTGAGAGGTTAATGACCCACCCTGAGCCACACAGCCAGCAAAGGCCAAGCTAGGACTCAGAGTTCTGACTCCCACTCCAGGGCTCTCTCCCTGCCTCTCCTGCCATTCTGAGCGGAGGGGAAAGGAGACCAACTGTTGTAAGGAGTGGTGAGGCTGAAAGAGCACTCACCTACAGAGAAGCTGTTGCTGCAGCTCTGACACCTCCCTCCCCACCCAGCCATCGGAACTTGCCAAGCAGGACACTCTGGGGCAGCTGACAACAGAGGCTGGCCTCGGCTGTGAGCACCTGTGAGGAGGCCTGTTCCTAGAGGAGGCTCCTGCATAAAGGTTCCCACGGTGTGGAGGTTGTCAGGGTGCCAAGGGGAGAAACGCCAGCTTGTTTTACTGACTTTCCACTCAGTTGACTCCTCCAGGCCTGTGGTTAGGAGACAATGAACAGAAGGCAGCGAAGAGGCAGCCTTGGCAGCCTGCAGCAGCGTAGTTGGGCGGACCACTCAGGCACTGCCTTCTCCCGGGCCTGGGATGGCCATCTCCTAAAGTCATGGGCAGGGCTCCAGTGGCCAGTCCTGCCCAGCAGCCTGGTTGCAAACAGGCAGAGAGCAGACTTGTGCACGTACAGTTCAGAAGGGACCCCTCTGGGATAGAGCTCTGACAGGCCTCAGAGTGGGAGGTGGGGGTCAGTTTCAATTCCAGGCCACAGCCATGGGGGGCACTGCCTCATTCTGAGATTCTATAGCCCTGCTTCTCCTGACCTGGGGCCATCTGACTCTCACTTGGTGGCCAAGCCCCACCTGCCCTTAGACTTAATCTGAACATACTGGGAATAAGCACTGAGTTACCTTCGGTATCAGGTATTGTTGATACCAGCCAGCGACCTGCCACCTTACTCCTGCTTGTACTTCTGGTGACTGGCTCTCTGTGTTTCTCTCCATGCCAAACAACTTACTGATCCCTCTAGGAAATCCTGATCTCTCTAGTCTTGCTCTTTCCAGACTCCTCTCCCATTCTTCTAGGTGCCAACCTTGTCACTGGTGTCTAAGGCTCTGCTTCCAAATGTTGCCTGCCCACCTTCTGAGGTCTTGGAATAACATCACCTCTGCTGACCTACCCCCTAAGTCCCACATTGAATCACCCCAGTGTGACTCACATAGGGGTATACTCACCTGATACCATGCTCTGCCTGTCCAATAGGAGCTCCCCAGGACCTGCATGCTGTCTTCATATGATTTTCCCCACTTGAGGGAGCAGAACTAGTTCCAGATCCCAGCCTGCATTGTCCCACTGCACCTCACTGGTCCCCACCAGACTGTCTTCCAAGATATGAGTTAAGGTCTGGGTTTCCTAGCTCTAAGAGATCACTATGAGGATGGAGTTACATATTGTGTTTTGTAATTATCTATTTTTAGCCTTTATTATAAAAATTCAAACAATAAAATGTATAAAAGTGAAAATTAACAGCTCCTCCCACATTTCTTCCTAATCTCAATCCCCTGAAATATCTACTCTTAACAACTTGGTATGTACCCCTCCACTCTTTTACACACACAAACACACACTCCACATAGAAATCTTTTACATGAAGAGGGACATATTATACAAATTGTTTAATGTAGCAAGGACCTGTTTCCTTTTCAGGACATTTAAAGCTAACCCATTGCTTTAGTGCCTGCTATGGTATTCATTGTACAGATGTCCCATAATATGTTTCATTATTTCCATATTGACATGCAGTTATGTTGTGTCCGATTGTTCACCACTATAAACAATACTGCAATAAACATCTTTGTGCAAGCATCTTTTTGTACTTCTGTTTCTCCATGAGTTAGTTTCCAGGAATTCTTGTTATCCTATTTTATTTTGCGTTATTTGATGATTAGTGAGGATGATGTAGTTTCATCTGTTAGTTGGTGCTTTGTATTCCTTCTGGGAATTTCTTGTCTACATACTCTGGTGCCTGCAGTAAGACTGAAATCTCCAGCCTTCCACTTCCACAATCCCTTTATCTCAGCCACCACTCCTCTGACCTTCCATTGCATCAGCCTAAATCAGAATCAACATTTCTCATGCCCAGTTTGATTCTAATAGGGCTGCAGTAAAAGCACACTTCTCTCATAAGGCTTGCCAACCAGAGGTTGAGAGACCCACCATCCTCCTGCCCATCCATGGCCCCTTCAGAACCATAGAGCCTACATACAGGAGGGCTACACTGTCATCCAGCTGATGGTGGGGGCAACAGGTCTGGAAGGCTCAAAGAGCTACATTATCACACGGGGATGTGTGTCCCAAATGAAAGATGAGGGTTTCAGGAGAGGGCTGTGGAGGAACATGATGAGGGACTGGAGAGATGTCAAGAATTAAAATAATAAAGGGGTTTTGTCAGGGACTCTCTGCAAAGCCCTGAGTAATGAGGTCTTGTCCCATCTCTCTTCCCTCACCCACTATCAGGTGGCAAAAAGTGTGAGCTAAATAACATCACCTGCCCTAATTCTCTGGTGATGTGTTGTTTTGTGATACTCTTGGGACCCCTTGGGAAGTTATATACTTTACCTGGGGAAGACAGGTGTGGTAGTATTTGGGACAAGGGGGCAAAACCCAGCCTGAGCAAGCATCAGTCCTTCCCCTGCGGCAGAGATGATTATAGACCTGAGATAATTCCGTTAGTTTCAGGCTTTGAGGCCCATCCATTTCTTCCTCCCTGCTCCCCACCAGGAGCTAGTAGAGAACAACCTCCAACAAAAGGACCTGGCTGCACAAGTTCTATTATTATTACAGAAAGTGTAAAACTAGAGCAACAAGAAAATTCCCATAGTCCTACCATGCAAACTAAATCTCTGGTGGCATTTTGAAAACTTCCAACCAGTCCTGTGTGGACCCCTCTCCTCAGAACATTTTCAGAGGCCGTGGGACTGGCCTTTACATTAAATGACCCACTCTCCTTGGCCTGTAACCAAAGCAGATACTCTGATATTGTTGGCACTCCATTATCTCTTCAGAGCAAACATGTGAACTTCACATAGCAAAAATTACACCAGGGGTGTCCCAGTGGCTCAGGTGTTTGCAGCGCTGTGCTCCTAACGCTGAGGTAACCGGTTCGATTTCCACATGGGGCAGTGAGCTGCACCCTCTGCAGCTAAAATTGTGAACAATGGCTCAACTTGGAGCTGGGCTGCCATGAGCAGCCGGAGGACAGTGTGAGCTGCCATAGGCTGCCGTGGGCTGCCATGTGCTGCCATGAGCAGCCGGCGGCCAACATGAGTGGCCGGCAGCCAGCATGACAAGGGGGCAGTCTGTGAGAACTGCTGTGAGCGGCCAACCGATGGCCGACGGCTGGTGACCAACTGTCTTACCTGGGTGGGAGTGCAAGGCTCATAATAACAACATGGGCCAGGGAGATGCATCTTCCACAACTACACTGAGAACAATGGCTTGAATCGGAGTTGGGGTGGGGAGGGGGGAAAAATTACACTAGCTCTAGAAAATACCTAAAGAAGGAAAGGAATTAACACATAGTGATGAGTGTCCATGTGCCATCCTCAGAATAACCTTCTGTGTTAGGTATTATTACCATCCCCAATGACGAATAAGGAAAGCTGAACTTCAAAGACACTAGGGAATTTGGAGAAGTTAAATGACTGATAAGTGGGAAAGCATGGATTCAAGCCCAGGTCTTCTAATTTCACATCAAGAACACTTTCTATCATACCAAGTTGATTATGTAATCTACTAACCATCTTCCAAGTGGTAAGTAATGAGCAAAGCTATGTTATTTTCCTTTCTCCATCTCTGTTCCCATACAAAAGCATCCCAAGTGGGTGATGGAGATAGAATCAGAGGAAGGAGGGGAAAGTCAGTCCCCATACTGAAGAATGACCCACACAGTAGGATTTATACCAGTGGAAGTGCAGGATGTCAACTCATGGTTAGGATGGAGGACTGTCTGAACAGACATATCCTCCCCTCATTCTAGCACCTTTGCCTGTGTTGTCTTTAAGATCAGTGACACCTAGAAAGCTGAGGTGGGTTGGAAAAGAGCAACCAATTCAAACTCAGATAAGTTCAAAACCAGCCATGCTGATTTGGGGAGAAATCTCATGCCTCTGTTAGAAAGGAATTAGCCACCACAGTACTTCACACGACTACAACAGAAGTCCCTCACCATCAGACCTTTAGGCTGCTAGCCTGTAGTTTCACTAATGAGTGACAGGCAGTGTTGTGCTGGTAAATGTTTAACAACCAGCTCTGTAGGAAGAATAAAAGCCCTGAACTGTAGCAGGCTTTGCTTGATTTCCATGCTATAAGTATTCTCCCAATGCCCAATTTCAAACTTGAATGTGATGCCACTGGTCATGGAGTTGGGAAGAGATGCACACAACCAGCCCTCAGCTCTGGCAAGCTGGTATGGTTGGCTCCAGCACATCAGTGGCAGCTTGGCAGACCTAGGGCCAGGGAACCTGATGAGACACCATGGAGAAGAGGAATTAGCACCTCGCATACCACATTTGGGACCATATTCTTCTCATTCGTTCTTCACTGTATGTGCAAGATGATGCACACTCATGGGTGACGAGGTATTTAAGAAACACACGTAAGGAGTGAGGGGGCAAAAGAATGCTAGCTGAGAATATTCTTTGTTGTTTAAAAGCTCTTCATAAAGAGAGTGGTCTGATTTCTTTTATTGTCTTTCCTAACCCCCAAACCCAAATATGAGCCAGGATGAGCTGTAAGAGTTGAATTGATGGAGAACTCTACCTCCTGTGTCTGGCTTTATCCCAGATCACCCTTTTCTGATGGTCTCAGCATAGGAATCTTTCTAGTAGAAAAATCTAGTCATGTCACTCTCCTGCTTAAAATCTTTTCATACCCTCCTGTCTCTTTAAAATTATTTATAAGGTCACTTAAGTTCTGTCTCCTGCCCACAATTACAGCCTTATTTTTCTCTTTTGACTTTTCTACTCATAATGACTATCTTCTAGCTGCTCAAATGAATCCATTCTCTGTCTCAGCTTCCTACCTTCCCACAAGCTGTTCTGTTTTCCTGGAACTCTATCTTTTTACTACCTCCCCAACTGCCCCCAATTCCCCACCAGTTCTTCCCATTAACTCACTTCCCCAAGGAGGCTCATTGCTTACTTCCAGCATAGATGAAATCATGATGCCCCAAGTTACCAAGATCCCATATGTCCTCTACTGAGCATTCAATGTGCTTGCTGGTATCATTCTCTTCTTGTCTGTCTTCCTCACCAAAATATAAAGCCCTTGAGGGCAGGGATATTTTCTGTCTTGTTCATTGTTGGGTTCTACTGCCTAGAATGCTGTTTGGCACATGTAAGCACTCAGTAAATAGTTGTTACATGAATGCCCAAAACAGGAAAGATGGCGCCCACCTGTAGGATGCACCAGAGGAGCATTCTACACAGGGAAAATGGCGACTGTCCCTCCAGCCCTTTCTCTGAAGCCACACAACTCAGCTATTCCCTGTCTCTGGCACATCCCTAGTCACCATCCCTCTGCTTGAGTCCAGGGCAACATGGTATATAAGAATGTTGGATTTCTGGTTTACTGAACTTATAGAAAGAAACTGCCAGTTGATCTCGTGGGTTTTCAATGGCTGACTCCATTGCTCCTGGATGACAGGCTTCTTTAACCCCCAAGGATTTTTAACTGCAATGGGACAGGAGATAACTCAGATCAACAAAGGCGGGGCTCTGGACAATATGATGCTTTGCAACAAAGTCACCAAGTGGATGATGGGCCACAGTTCTTCCCCTCCCACATAGGGTGTCTATATGTATGGCTTATATCTTGAAGGTGCTGGCTGGGACAAGAGAAACATGAAACTCATCAAGTCCAAACCAAAAGTGTTCTTTGAGTTGATGCCTGTAATAAGGATTTATGCAGAAAACAACACTCTAAGAGATCCTTGGTTTTTCTCCTGCCCCATCTACAAGAGGCTAGTCTGAATAGACTTGAGCTACATTACAACTGTGGACTTCAGGATGGCTCAGGCCCCTGAACACTGGGTGCTCCATGGGGTCACCCTTCTCTGTGATGTCAAATAATACGACCATGGCCTCCACCCAATACTTCAGAAAATGCAGTATAATCTTTATTCTTCTATGAGTACTGAACAATGTGTAAATCAGGTGGCTCATGATTAATGAGCTGCATAGGTTTTCCCTACTCCTTAGTGAGATGCTTAATTAAATTTAACCTGTTTCATCATTAATGACCAGTCACTGTGTTTGTTGAAATGTTACCTGGTGATTTAAAATAAAAATTTACACCTACCTAATGAAGCAAAACACTCAAATCAACAGTAACACATTTTCTTCTAATGACTGATGAGGTTAGGTGGACAGCATTGCCCTTAAAGAGATTATTCTTCTGTTAATGTGTTACTGGTGACAGCCCAGTTCCCTAAGGCAACATGGTAAGTTTGTGCTGATTCTGCTTTCATTGCCTTTTTGCATTGAGGTTAGTTAAGAGATTTACGTCTATGGCTCAAGCAGCCTAGTAAAAAGACCTTTTTAAAAATGGAAGGAGAAACAAATGACAATGAAAATATACCCTACCAAAATTTGGGGGATGCAGTGAAAGTAGTTTTAAGAGGGAAATTTATATCATTGCAGGCCTATCTCAAGAAACAAGAAAAATCCCAGATAAATAACCTCACATTACACCAAAAAGAACTAGAAAAAGAAGAACAAATGAAACCCACAGTCAGCAGAAGAAAGGAAATAATAAAAATCAGAGCAGAACTAAATGAAATAGAGAACAAAAAAAAAAATAGAGAAAATTAATATGACAAAGAGCTGGTTCTTTGAACAGATTAATAAAATTGACAAACACTTGGCTAGCCTCACTAAGATAAAAAGAGAAAAGACACAGTTAAACAAAATCAGAAATGAAACAGTGGAAGTTATCATGGATGCCACAGAAATACAAAATGTCATCCAAGAATACTATGAAGGACTATATACCACAAAATTCAATAACCTAGAAGAAATGGACAAGTTCTTAGAAACATATAGCCTTCCTAGGCTGAATCATGAAGAACTGGAAATCTAAATAGAATGATCACCAGTAACGAAATTGAATCAGTCATCCAAAACCTTCCCAAAAGCAAAAGTCCAGGACCAGATGGCTTCACTAGTGAATTCTACCAAACCTTCAAAGAGGATCTAATATCTGTTCTACTCAAACTCTTCTACAAAATTGAAGAAGAGACAATACTCCCTAACTTATTTTGTGAGGCCAAAAAAACCTGGTAAGGAAAACACAAAAAAAGAAAATTACAGATCAATATCTCTGATGAATACAGATGCAAAAATCATAAACAAAATTCTAGCAAATCAAATGCAACAATGCATTAAAAATATTATGCATCACGACCAAGTGGGATTCATCCCAAAAATATAAAGATGGTTCATTATATCAATGTGTGATACACCACATTAACAAAATAAAGGACAAAAATCATATGATTATATCAATAGATGCAGAAAAAGCATTTGACAAGCTATGACATCAATTTATGATTAAAACACTTAATAAAATGAGTAGAGAAAGAAAATACCTTAACATAATAAAGGCCATATATGACAAACTCTCAGCTAATACCATTATTAACGTTGAAGAACTGAAGCCCTTTGCTCTATGTTCAAGAACACGACAGGGTTGTCCCCTATCACCTCTGCTTTTCAACATAGTGTTGGAAGTCCTAGCCAGAGCAATCAGGCATGATAAAGAAATAAAAGGCATCCAAATTGGGAATGAAAAAGTTAACTTGCCACTTTTTGCAGATAACATGATCCTATATATAGAAAACCCTAAAGACTCCACCAAAAAGCTATGAGAAACCATAAATGAATATAGTAAAGTTGCTGGCTACAAAATCAATATACAAAAGTTCATTGCATTCCTCTACACTAACTGAAATCTCAGAAAAAGAAATTTAAAAATTCCTTTTGCAATTGCAACAAAAAGAATAAAATACCTAGGAATAAACTTAACCAAGGATGTGAAAGACCTATACACTGAAAACTATAAGACATTTTTAAAAGAAATTTAAGAAGGCACAAGAAATGAAAAGATATTCCATGTTCATGGATTGGAAGAATCAACATAGTTAAAATGGTCATATTACCTAAAGCAATTTACAGATTTAATGCAATCCCCATCAAAATCCCAATGGCATTAGTTAAAGAAATGGAACAAAAAGTCATCAGATCAATGCTGGAGGTATCACACTCCCTGACTTCAGCTTGTACTACAGGACAACAATAATCAAAACAGTGTGATATTGGCAGGAAAAACAGGCATATAGACCAATGGAATAGAATTGAGAACTCAGAAATAAACACATGTAAATATGGACAAAGAAGCAAAAAACATACAATGGAGAAAAGACGGCCTCTTAAATAAATGGTGCTGGGAGAATTGGAAAGCCACATGCAAAAGAATGAAACTAGACTGCTGTCATCATGTACCAAAATTAACACAAAATGAATCATAGACCTAAACATAAGACCTGACACAATAAACTACATAGAAGAAAACATAGGTACTAAACTTATGGACATTGAGTTCAAAGACCATTTTAAAAAGTTGACTCCAAAGGCAAGGGAAGTAAAAGCTAAAATAAATGAACAGGACTATATCAAACTCAAAAGCTTCTGCATAGCACAAGAAACCGTCGACAAAACAAACAGGCAACAAACCGACTGAAAGAAGATTTTTGCAAACAACTTCTCTGATAAGGAGCTAATATCAAAAATATACAAGGAACTCATGAAACTCAACAACAACGACAAAAAACAATCCAATTGAAAAATGGGCAGAGGACCTGAAGAGACATTTCTCCAAAGAGGACATATAAATGGCAAATAGACATATGAAAAAATGATCAACATCACTAATCATCAGAGAAATGCAAATAAAAACCAAAATGAGATATCACCTCACACAATTTAGAATGGCTGTCATCAACAAGACAAATAATAACAAGTGCTGGAGGGCTGTGGAGAAAAAGGAACTCTTATACATTGTCGGTGGGAATGCAGACTGGTGCAGCTGCTATGGAAGGCAGTATGGAGGTTCCTCAAAAAATTAAGAATAAAATTACCATATGACCCAGTAATCCCTCTCCTGAGTATCTACCAAAAAAATCTGAAAACATTTATCCATAAAGACATATGTGCTCCAAGGTTCATTGCAGCTTTATTTACGATGGCCAAGACATGTAAACAACCGAAGTGTTCTTCGATAGATGAATGGATAAAGAAGTGGTGGTATATATACACAATGCAATACTATTCAGCCATAAGAAAAGATGAAATAGTATCATTTGCAACAGTATGGATGGATCTTGAGATTATAATGCTAAGCAAAATAAGTAAGATAGAAAAAGGTTGAGAACCATATGATTTAACTGATACGTGGTATATAAACCTGAAAAAATGGGGGCGACGTTATAGGAATGGCAGCATCAAGGCAGACTTCTAGAGTTCTCCTCCAGACCTTACCACAAACTGAACATCTATAACCCATCAAAGGACTCTCTGCTCATCACACAGAACAGCTAAGAGACTCATACAATGATTACTTGAAGGGCCAAGCACAAGAGGCACAAGATTCAACAAACACAGAGGCCAACTCCAGACCAAACCAGAGTATTACCGGGTTTGACCCACAAGTGACACACCGAGAGGGAATTCTCTACAGGCACAAGAACCCATAGAGGCTAAGCCGCATTTAAGCGGTGAAACCTCACACAGCAGAACATCCTGGTGTGGGCAGAGCCAAGTCTCACAACTAGTCAGCTTAGGAGTCAATCCCACCTACTCAAAGCTAAACCCAATTAAAGATCAAATTTAACATGACAATTACACAACACAAGAGTCACCTTTGGAGCACATGGAGAGGAGAAGAAAGAAGTGGTGCAAGTCAAATATAAATGACACATACTACATAAGATAATCTAGCAAAAACTAGAACCCTAGGGGATCTACCTACTACATCGATCCAAATACAGAGAGTCAGCCAGAATGGGTAAACAAAGAAACATGTCCCAAATAAAAGAACAGAAGAAACCTCCAGAATTGGAACTAAATGAAACAGAGGTAACCAACCTATCAGAGACAGAGTTCAGAACACTGATGATAAGAATGTTTAAGGAGCTTAGTGACGACATAAAGAAGGATGTAGAAATCATAATGAACAACCAGTTAGAACTAAAGAATACAATAATTGAAATAAAGAATACACTTGAAGGAATTAAGAGCAGGTTAGATGAAGCAGAGGATTGAATCAGCGACTTAAAAGACAAGTTAGCAGAGATCACCCAAACAGAACAACAAAAAGAAAAAAGAATAAAAATCAATGAAGGTAGTTTAAGAGACTTCTGGGATAACATCAAGTGCAACAACATGCACATCATAGGAATACCAGAAGGTGAAGACAGGAAGCAAGGGATCGAGAACATATTTGAAGTAATAATGTCCGAAAACTTCCCTAACCTGGTGAAGGAAACTGACATACAAGCCCAGGAAGCGCAGAGAGTTCCAACCAGGATAAACCCAAACAGGTCCACACCAACACACGTTATAGTTAAAATGGTAAAGGTTAAAGATAAAGAGAGAATCCTAAAAGCTGCAAGAGAAAAACAGTGGGTTACATACAAGGGAACTCCCATAAGACTATCAAATGACTTTTCTACATAAACATTGCAGGCCTGAGGGAGTGGCAGAAGATACTCAAAGTGATGGAAAACAAAGGCCTACAACCTAGATTGCTTTATCCAGCAAAGCTATCATTTAAAATTGAAGGAGAGATAAAGAGCTTCACAGAAAAAAATAAGTTAAAGGAATTTATTACCACCAAGCAAGCATTGCAGGAAATATTAAAAGGGCTCATGTCAACAGAAGAAAGATGAAAACAATCTAAGTACAAATTTAAAAAATGGCAATAACTATGTACCTATCAATAATCACTTTAAAGGTAAATGGGTTAAATGCTCCAATCAAAAGACATAGGGTGGCTGATTGGATAAGAAAGCAAGACCCTTGTATATGCTGTATACAAGAGATTAACCTCAGATCAAAAGACACACACAGACTAAAAGTGAAGGGTTGGAAGAAGATATTTCATGCAAATGGAAATGAGAAAAAAGCTGGAGTTGCAATACTTATATCTGACAAAATAGACTTTAAAATGAAGAAAATATTAAAAGACAAAAAGGGCACTATATAATAATAAAGGTATCAATCCAACAAGAGGACATAACCCTAGTAAACATCTATGCACCCAACATAGGAGCACCTAAATATATAACACAGATATTGACTGATATAACAACAGAGATCAACAGTAACACTACCATAGTAGGGGACTTCAACACACCTCTGACAACAAGGGACAGGTCTTCCAGACAGAAAATCAATATGGAAACAACGGCCTTAAATGACACATTGGACCAGTGGGACTTAATCGATATTTTCAGAGCATTTCACCCCAAAGCTGCAGAATACACATTCTTCTCAAGCACACATGGAACATTTTTCAACATAGACCACATGTTAGGCCACAAAACAAGTCTTGATAAATTTAAGAAAATTGAAATCATACCAGTTGTCTTCTCTGACCACAGTGCTATGAAATTAGAAATGAACTACAGGAAAAAAACCTGGAAGACACACCAATTCATGGAGGCTGAATAACATGTTACTAAATAATGAATGGGTCAACCATGAGATCAAGGAAGAAATCAAAAGATATCTCGAGAATGAAAACACAAACGAAAATGAAAACACAACGACTCAAAATCTATGGGATGCAGTGAAAGCAGTCCTAAGAGGGAAATTCAGAGCATTGCAGGCCTACCTAAAGAAACAAGAAAAATCACTAATCAACAGTTTATCTTCACACTTAAGGTATCTGGAAAAAGAACAGTAAAATAAGCCCAAAGGAAGTACAAGGAAAGAGATAATAAAGATCAGAGCGGAAATAAATGAAATAGAAACCAGAAAAGCAATGCAAAAGATCAATGAATCCAAGAGTTCATTTTTAAGAAGATAAAAAAAATTGACAAACCTTTAGGCAGACTCATTAAAAAAAAAGAGAGAGAGGACCCAAATAAACAAAATCAGAATTGAAAGAGTAGAAGTGACAACAGACACCACAGAAATACAAAAAATACTACCAAAAAAAAAAAAAATTAAATTATTATGAGCAACTATATGCCAACAAATTTGACAATCTGGAAGAAATGGACAATTTTCTAGAGGCGTACAACCTTCCAAGGCTAACTCAAGAAGAAACGGAAAACCTGAATAGACTGATTACCACCAGGGAAATTGAATCGGTAATCAACAATCTCCCAACAAAAAAGCCCTGGACCTCATGGCTTTACAGGTGAATTTTACAAAACATTCAAAAAAGAATTATCACCTATTCTCCTCAAGCTCTTCCAAATAATCCAGAAGGAGGTAAGGCTCCCAAACACTTTTTATGAGGTCAATATCACCCTGATCCCCAAATCAGACAAAGATACTACAAAAAAAGAAAACTACAGGCCAATATCTCTAATGAACATAGATGCAAAAACCCTAAGAAAATATTAGCAAACAGAATTCAGCAATACATGAAAAAGATCATACACCATGATCAAGTGGGATTCATTCCTGGTATGCAAGGGTGGTTCAACCTCTGCAAATCAATTAATGTGATACACCACATTAACAAAATGAAAAATAAAAATCATATGATCATATCAATAGATGCAGAAAAATCATTTGACAAAATCCAGCAGCCATTTATGATTAAAAACCCTTAAGAAAGTGGGAATAGAGGGATCGTGTCTCAACATAATATGGGCCACATATGATAAACCCACAGCTAACATCATACTCAATGGGGAAAAGCTAAAACCATTCCCCTTAAGGTCAGGAACAAGTCAAGGTTGCCCAATTTCTCCACTTCTATTCAACATAGTGCTGGAAGTTCTAGATACAGCAATCAGACAAGAAAAAGAAATAAAACACATCCTAATTGGTAAGGAGGAAGTAAAATTGTCATTATATGCAGATGACATGATACTATGTATAAAGAACCCTGAAGACTCCACCAAGAAACTATTAGAGCTGGTAAATGAATTTAGTAAAATAGCAGGATACAAAATTAATATTCAGAAATCAGTTACATTTGTATATACCAGTAATAAAATATCAGGAGAAATTAAGAACATAATCCCATTTACAATTGCTTCAAAGACTAAAATACCTGGGAATAAATTTAACCAAAGAAGTAAAAGATCTGTACTCAGAAAATTATATGACACTGAAGAAAGTAATGAAAGAAGATACAAATAGATGGAAACACATACCATGTCCATGGATAGGGACAATTAATATCGTTAAAATGTCCATACTGCCTAAGGCAATATACATATTCAACGCAATTCCTATCAAACTACCAAGGACATTTTTCACAGAAATAGAACATATAATACTAAAATTTATATGGAACCATAAAATACCCTGGATGGCCTAGGCAATCTTGAGAAATAAGAACAAAGTGGGAGGTATCACGATACCTGACATCAAATTATACTACAAGGCTACAGTAAACAAAACAGCATGGTATTGGCATAAAAACATACACATAGATCAATGGAACAGAATAGAAAGCCCAGAAATAAACCCATGCCTGTATGGTAATTTAATCTACGACAATGGAAGCAAGAATTTATGGTGGGCTAAGACAGTTTATTCAATAAATGGTGCTGGGAAACCTGGACAGACACATGCAAAAAAAGACAGGCACCATATACAAAAATAAATTCAAAATGGCTTAAAGAATTAAATGTAAGATCTCAAACTATAAAATTCCTAGAAAAAAATATAGGAAGAAACTTTACAGACATTACCCAGAGTAAGATTTTTACTGATATATCCCCTCAGGCAAGGGAAGTAAGAGAAAAAATAAACATGTGGGACTATATCAAACTAAAAAGTTTTTTCACAGCAAAGGAAACCATCAATAAAACAAAAAGGTTCCTCCTGAATGGGAAAAGACATTTGCCAATGATATATCTGATAAGGGGTTAATATCCCAAATTTATTAAAAAAAAAAAAACCTCAACTCCAAAAAAACCCACAAACAATCCAATTAAAAAATGGGCAGAGGACATGAAGAGACATTTTTCTAAAAAGGACATACAGATGGCAAACAGACATATGAAAAAATGCTCAACCTCACTAATCATCAGAGAAATGCAAGTAAAAGCCACAATGAGATACCATCTTGTCGCCATGCAGCAGCTTAACAGTTTGTTTCCTTGAACCAGCCCCCAAAGAAAGGAGAGTCTGTAAGATGGATCCTTTCAGGGACTTGGCTAAACCTTTGTGTTTGCACCTTGTGCCTCCCTGTTTGGTCCCAGAAAGATGAGTGGACAGTCAATGACGAGTAAGATTCCTCACAGAAGGAACAATTCAAGCCAGAGGCAGTCACGTGGAGACCAACAGGAGAACCCACGGGGTTCACAGAGGTGAGCACAGCCCCCCACCTTCCTCAGGCTAAGGAAAGCCTCAGCCTCTGTGGCTGCTTTCCTTCCCAAAACTTGCAAGGGAAATGATTCAATGAGGTGCTCTCCATCTATTCATACGAATTTAGGTTTTGTCCCTTTGGGAAGTTGAGACTTACGGTCCAGCTGCCTGCAGGCAAGGATGATTGACATAAATTATTTCCTATTATGATGTATAGGATTCACAGATCTTGAGATTGACAAGCTTTACCTTCTTTACTTCCCCACTGAACTAATAAAAGCTGATGCGAGGCCCGATTCGGGGCTTCCAGTCCTTGAGATTGGGGGTCCCTTGGTCTGCTTAAACTCTTTTCACGACTACTGTCATTTCTTAACCTGCATTGTCCTCCATGCTCCCCACAAGTCTCGCCCCGCAGGACGCGACACCACCTCATCCCAGTCAAAATGGCTATCATCAATAAATCAACAAACAACAAGTGCTGGCGGGGATGTGGAGAAAAGGGAACCCTTGCACACTGTTGGTGGGATTGCAGATTGGTGCAGCCACTATGGAAAACAGTATGGAGGTATCTCAAAAATCTGAAAATGGAACTACCTTATGATCCAGCAATTCCACTCCTATCCTATCAGATATCTATCTGGAGAAATCCAAAACTCTAATTCAAAAAAATGTATGCACCCCTATGTTTATTGCAGCATTATACACAATAGCCAAGACATGGAAACAACTGAAATGCCCATCGGTAGATGACTGGATTAAGAAACTGTGGTACATTTATACAATGGAGTATTACACAGCCATAAAGAAGAAAGAAATCTTACCATTTGCAACAACACGGATGGACCTAGAGAACATTATGTTAAGTGAAATAAGTCAGACAGAGAAAGACAAATACCATATGATCTCACTTATATGTGGAATCTAAAGAAAAGAATAAATGAATGAACTAATCAGAAACAGTTTCAGAGACATAGAGGAAAAACTGAGGGTTGCTAGATGGGAGGGGGGTTGTGGATAAGGGGGAAGGTGAGGGGATTAGAACGCACAGTCAGTAACCACAAGATGGCCACGGGGTTACGAAAGTTAATTTAGGGAATTTAATCAATAATGTTGTAAAGATTTTGTACGGTATCGATGGACACTAGTCTCTTTAGGAAGACCACCTCACGGAAGATGTAGATGTCTGATCACTGCACTGTACACCGAAGCTGAAGCTGAACAATAATGAATGTCAACTACAAGTTTATATGTGTGTGTGTGTGTGTGTGTGTGTGTGTGTGTGCATATATATGCACACACACACACACACACATATATATATAATCATGTATATAGTTATAAGAAGCGGAGTACAGCTTTAGGAATAGAGACAGTGGAAATGTAACGGCTCTGTGCGATGTCAGAGGGATAGTGGATGGGGGGAGGGGGGTTGACACAGTGTGAGGGATATAAATGATAAATGTCTAACTATTACATTGTTTTGTGTACTTGAAACTAATTTAAAAAACTGGAAAAATGTAAGAACAAGACAAACAAATGAAGGAACAAAAACTCATAGACGTAGACAATAGTTTAGTGGTTATCAGAGGGTAAGGGGGGAGGGAAGTTCTAGTAAAGGGTAAACAGGGTCAAATATATGGTGATGGAAGGAGATTCTGAGTGGTAAACGCATCATGTGATATATAGCTGATATATTACAGAATTGTACACCTGAAATCTATGTAATTTTACTAACAATTGTCACCCCAATAAACTTTAGTTTTTAAAAAAATTAGAAAATGGAAGAATGGGATAAGAATATGAATGGATGAATAGACAATTCATGTAATCCTATAGAATAAACATATAGAATAATGTTCAACCCCACTGACAATTAATAATGAGATATTAGTTGATATCTGTTATAAGAAAAAAATTAAAGCTAAAAGTAAATTGTAGTGAGGTCTGTGAGGTCTTTGTAAAAGCGACTCCCTCACAGATTCCTAGAGCAATGTAAATCAACTCATTCTTTTTGTAAAATAATTAAATAATTAAGCACAGAAAAACCCATAAAAAGGTTCACATGTTTTGATCCTTATTTTCTCTCCTGGAAAGCTATACCAACAAAACGATTTAAAAAGTTTTAAAAATTACATATAAAAATCTATTTAGCAACAGAAAGAAAAAGGAAATGTCCTAAATGTTCAATAATAAACTTATGCTTAAGGAAATTAGGAGATATTAGGTAGTCATAAAAATAACATTAAAGAGGTCGGCCTGGTGGCTCAGGCAGTTGGAGCTCCTTCCTCCTAACTCCGAAGGCTGCCGGTTCGATTCCCACATGGGCCAGTGGGCTCTCAACCACCAGGTTGCCAGCTCGACTCCCACAAGGGATGGGGGGCTACGCCCCCTGCAACTAGTAATGGCAACTGGACCTGGAGCTGAGCTGCACCCTTCACAACTAAGACTGAAAGGACAACAACTTGAAGCTGAATGGCACCTTCCACAACTAAGATTGAAAGAACAACAACTTGACTTGGGGAAAAAAAAAAGTCCTGGAAGTACACACTGTTCCCCAATAAAGTCCTGTTCCCCTTCCAGAATAAAAAAAAAATCTAAAAATAACAATAATAATATTAAAGATTTTATAATATGGAAATGATAAACACACACTTTTAACTGAAAGATACAGTTAACAAAATACCAAGTTCTGCGATTATAACTGTAAAATGTATTTGCATATGCACAAAGATTAGATGACAATATGGAAAAAATAAAAACAGTTGTGATACCATGGTAAAAGTTTTAGTTGCCTTGAAAAAAAATATGATTGGAAAAAAATACAGGAAAAGGAAAAAGTCTTAGATGATGCATTGGGATTTCACAGGCACTTTCATTAATTAAGAAAATACTATCTAAGGAACTTTTCCTAGATATTTATTTTAAATTCTAGTGGTAAATTATAACCTGTTTCATCTATAACCTATTGACTTTCAAACTTGGTCAGTATTACATTGGAATTATGGTTTACAAATTTTGGGTTAACTTTAAATCTGCATAACTTGTTTCTGGTAATAAAAGGTTTCATAGGGAGAAAGGGTTACAAGGATAGATGTGAGTCCCTCTTACTAGGCTTTGCTCTGTGACAAGTTTCATTTTATGCTAATTATGATGAGAATTAGGCCTGAGTTGATTCATGTGACTCCTAACTATCTTGGATGATACTGTTTTCATTTGAGCAGCTTCTCTTGATCTAAATTAACATATCAGTTGATTTGTGTGGATTGTGGTAAGACGATCATTTTATTTTAAAGAATATGTAATAAAAATACAAAAATGATGTGAATTAGTAAAAAAATGTTAATGAAAAAATGAATCCCCACCTTCTATTTAATAATGCATTCATCATTTCTGGTCAAGATAGTGGAGTAGGTAAATGCTGTGCTTGCATCTTCTCATGAGCACATCAAAATTACAACTAAACTACAGAACAACCATCATTGAGAATTGCCTAAAATCTAGCTGAACTAAAGCCCTACAACTAAAGACACACAAAAGCCACCTTGAGACTGGTAGGAGGGATGGAGACACAGAATGGGCTGGTCCTGCACCCATGTCTGGTGGTTAAAAATCAGGAGGGTTCTGTGGGCCTGAGGTGAGTGGTGGCTGGCTGCAGTGTTCTCAGGGCATTTTGCAAAGTGGTCACGGGCCCAGCACTGGTGCAAAGACTAAATCTGCATCAACTCTGTAAAAACTTCCAGCCATGCTTCATGACTCCTTGGGACCCCACCCCACCCAGCTAGTGGTGCATCACTGGGGACAGTCTCAACACCAGGTCAACTAACCCGGCCCATGCACCTAACAAAGTTCTTTTAACAGCTGATTCTTGAAGGCAGCTGTCAGGTGGCAAAAAGTGTAGGAGGACACTGGGTCTTTTGCCAACCTTCCCCAGGTCCAATACTGGTGGCAGCCAGCCTCAGTACACAGCAAGACAACCCCCACATGACTCCAGGTCTAGCATGGGCAGCAACCAACAACATATAGTTTTGTAGCTCCTACCAGGTAGCTCAGGCTGATCACAGGCAAGGTTGAAATTGGCCTGCATGGGAGCCCCTCCCAAAACACCAGAAGCAACACACCCACAGGTCGGCTTCAGACCATATTAGAGACTATCTGATTAGCCCACAAGTAGCATACCCAAAGGGTGGCCTCAACATGCACAAGAGCCCACAGGGGTAAATCCCATACTGAGGGGTTAACCTCCACACAACAGCTCATACGCTGTGGGTGTAGCCAATCCTCATAGCCAATCAGTCTAGAAGTCATTCTCATCCACTGATGCACTGAAAGGAATCAAGTCTCAACTACAACATGCAAATACACACAACTGACACTTCAGCAACACACGCACAGGTAATCAGATAGACTGTGCCACTGGACCACACAGGACACATACTACATAAAGCCATCTGACAATGACTGAGAGACATAGGCGATCTACCCAATACATAGAAACAAACACAGAGAGGCAGCCAGAATAAGGAAACAAAGAAATATTGCCCAAATAAAAGTACAGGAGAAACCTCTAATAAAAGAACTGAATGAAATGGAGGCAACCAACCTACCAGAGACAGAGTTTAAAACACTGGTTATAAGAATGCTTAAGGAATTTAGTGGGAATTTCAACACAGATAGCAAGCATAAAGAAGGACATAGAAACCATAAAATAAAGAATACAATACAGTCAGAAATAAAGAATACACTAGAAGGAATCAGGCTGGAAGGAAGTGGCAGGAAATATTCTAAGTGATAAACAACAAGGACCTACAAACAAGGTTACTCTAGGCAGCAAGGCTATCATTTAAAATTGAAGGACAGATAAAGAGCCTCCCACACAAGGAAAAGCTAAAGGAATTCATAACCACCAGCCAGTGTTACAAAAATTTTAAAAGGACTTCTTTAAGAAGAAGAAGAGGGAAAACAAACAAACCAACAAAAAAAGATTAAAAATACGAATAATAAAATGGCAATAACTATGTACTATCATTAATCACATTAAAAGTAAATTAATTATATGCCCCAATCAAAAGACATAGGGTAACTGAATGGATAGGAGAACAAGACCCATGCATATGTAATCTACAAGAGAACCATCTCAGATCGAAACACACATATACTGAAAGTAAAAGGATGGAGAAAGATATTTCATGCAAATGGAAACAACAACAAAAAATCTGGAGTAGCAATACTTATATCAGAGAAAATATACTTTAAAACGAAGACTACAGTTAGTGACAAGGAAGGACATTACATAATGATAATGGGATTAATCCAACAAGAGGACATAACCCTAGTAAACATCTATGCACCTAACATAGCAGCACTTAAATATATAAAACAAATATTGACCAATATAAAGGGAGAAATTGACAGTAACACAATTATAGTAGGGGACTTTAACACCCCACTGATACCAATGGACATATCTTCCAGACAGAAAATCAACAAGGAAACAGTGGCCTTGAAAGACACACTAGACTAAATGGATTTAATTGATATTTTTAGAGCATTTTACCCCAAAGCAGTGGAATATACATACATTATTTGTAAGTGCACAAGGAACATTTTATAAGATAGACCTCGTGTTAGGTCACAAAACAAGTCTCAATACATTTAAGAAGATTGAAATCATGTCAAGCATCTTCTCTCACTATAATGATATAAAACTAGAAATCAATTACAGAAATAAAAAAATAAAAACAAAAACACACAAATACAAATACATGGAGGCTGAATAACATGCTACTAAATAAAGAATGGGTCAGCAATATGATCAAGGAAGAAATCAAAAGATACCCTGAGACAAACAAAAATAAATACACAATGATCCCAAATCTCTGGGACGCAGTGAAAGCAGTCCTAAAAGAGAAATGCAGACCTTTCTAAGGAAACAAGAAAAATCTCAAATATACAGTCCAACTTTACACCTAAGGGAACTAGAAAAAGAACAGCAACAAAACCTAAAGTGAGTACAAGGAAGGAAATTTTTTTAAAAGTGCAAATAAACACAATAGAAGCTAGAGAAAAATACAAAATAGCAATGAAACCAAGAGCTGGTTTTTTTAAGATAAACAAAATTGATAAACTTTAACGAGACTCATCAAAAAAAACAAGAGAGGACCCAAATAAATAAAATCAGAAATGAAAGAGAAGTGACAACCAACACCACAGAAATAATAATAATTTTAAGAAAATACTGTGAGCGCCTATATGCCAACAAATTACACAACCTGGAAGAAATGGATAAATTTTTAGAAACATACACTCTTCCAAGAATGAATCAAGAAGAAACAGAAAATCTGAACAGAGCAATTACTACTAACAAAATTGAATCAGTAATCAACAAACTCTCCACAAACAAAAATCCTAGATCACATGGCTTCACAGGTGAATTTTACAAAACATTAAAAAAAAAAAAAAAAAAGAATTAACACCTGTTTCTCAAGCTATTCCAAAAAATTCAAAAGGAGGAAAGTCTCCCAAGCTCATGTTACGAGATGACCTTTACCCTGATTCCAAAACCAGGCAAAGACATGCCAAAAAAATAAAACTATAGATTGATATCCCTGATGAACACAGATGCAAAACTCCTCAACAAAATATTAGGAAACCAAGTTCAGCAATACACTGAAAAGATCATACACCACGATCAAGTGGGGTTCATGCCTGCTATGCAAGGTTGGTTCAATATCCACAAATCAATTAACATGATACATCACATAAACAAAATGAAAAATAAAAATGATATGGCCATATCAAGAGATACAGAAAAAGCATATGACAAATGCTTTTTCAAATGCATGAGAGTTTTCATATATAATAAAAACTTTTAGCAAAGTCAAAATAGGGAGAACATAGCTCAACATGATAAAGGCTATATATGACAAAACCACAGCTAATATCATACTTAATGGGGAAAAGCTAAAAATTTTCTCCTTAATCAGGAACCAGACAACAATGTCCATTTTCACCACTTTTTTTCAAAGTGGAAGTCCTAGCCACAGTGATCAGAAAAGAAAAAGAAATAAAAGTCATCCAAATTGGAAGGAAAGAAGTAAAACTGTCATTATTTGCAGATGACATGATACTATGTATAGAGAAATCCAAAAATTCCACCAACAAAACTATTAGAACTGATAAATGAATTTAGGAAAGTAGCAGAACACAAAGTTAATATTCAGAAATTGATTGCATTTTTATACACCAATAATGAACCATTAGGAAAAGAAATTAAGAAAATACATTTACAACTGCATTTAAAAAAAATAAAATAAAATACCTCAAAATAAATTTAACCAAGGAAGTAAAAGATTTGAACTCAGAAAATTATAAGACGTTGAAGAGAGAAATTAAAAAAGATATAAATAAATAGAAACATATACCAGGCTCATGGATAAAAAGAGTTAAAATGTTCATACTTCCCAAAGTAATCTGTAGATTCAAAGAAATCCCTATCAAAATACCAAGGGCATTTTTCACAGAACTAGAACACATAACCCTAAAATTTATATAGAACCATAAAGAAACCCAAATAGCCACATCAATCCTGAGGGGGAAAAAAGAACAAAGCTGGAAGTATCACATTGCCTGATATCAAATTATACTACAAAGCCATACAAATCAAAACACTATGGTATTGTCATAAAAACAGACATGTAGGTCAATGGAACACGATAGAAAGCCCAGAAATAAATCAATGCTTATATTATCATTTAATCTATGACAAAGGAAGCAATAATATACATTGGCAAGACAGTCTATTCAATAAATGGTGCTGGGAAAACTGGACAAATACATGCAAAAAAAAATGAAACTGGACCACCCTCTTACACCAAATACAAAAATAAACTCAAAATGGATTAAAGACTTAAATGTAAGACCCAAAACCATAAATCTCCTAGAAGAAAATACTGAAAGTAAACTCTCAGACACAACCTTAGTAATATTTTTACTGACATATCCCCTCAGACAAGGAAAATGAAACAAAAAATAAACAAATAGGACTATATCAAACTAAAAAGGTTTTGTACAGCAAAGGAAACCATCAACAAAATGAAAAGACAGCCTACTGAATGGGAGAAGATATTTGCCAATGATACATTTGAAATGGGGTTAATTATCTAAATTTTGTCAAAAACTTATACAACTAGAGAGGTCCAATATGGAGGAGTAGATAAACACTGTGCCTGCTTCCTTCCATGAACACATTAAAATTACAACCAAATTAAAGCACTATCAACCTGGAGAACCATCTGAAGTCTGGCTGAACAGAAGTTTTATAACTAAGGATATAAAAAAGAAGCCACATTGAGACTGGTAGGAGAGGTGGAGATGTGAAATGGGCTGGTCTTAAACCTCCATATGGAGGTTGAGAAACAGGAGGAATATCTCAGCTACAGAGGTTCCCCCCTGAAGAGCGAGAGACCCCAGCCCCACACTGGCCTCCCCAGCCCAGAGTACTGGTGCCAGGAAGAGGAGCTCCCACATCGCCTGTGAAAAACTGTGGGGTTTCCAACCATCCACGTGAGACAGACGGCTGTGGGAAACCCAGACATCCTCTTAAACAGCCCACACACAGACTCTGTCACTTACAAGCACTCACCTTGGGCTCCGGTGGAGGGAGAGTAACTTGAAGGGTGTCAGAGGCATATGGAGGGCAGACTGAGGTGTGTGGCTTACAGCGAGGGCTGGAGGACAGTCACCATTTTCCCTGTGTGGGGTCCTTCTCCCATGGAGCCGGCATGCAGGTGCCATCTTTCCTGTGTTGAGCCCTCACCCACAGGCCTAATCTGAATCTGATTAGCCAGGTGAGCTCCACTGCTTCAACCTGCTGACTCCCCGGGAACATGCCTTACCCAACTCTCCTAACATCAGAGGCACTTTCTCCAAGAGCAGGCAGTCACCCGCATTGCACTCTTTCTTGAAAAACTATCAGAGTCCACAGGACCCAGGCAGGCAGCAGCTGGCCTTGGTGTGCCCTGAGACTTTTGCTGGTAGTTTCAGGCTCAACACTGGCACTAAAACAGAGTCTACATTGACCTGTTGACCACAGTTCTTCCTACTCTAGTGACTCCCTGAGACTTTGCCTCACCCAACTCATGTACCACAGGAAGCTTTATCAGTGACTGAACCTTAAGGGAGCCAGCAGGTGGCAGCAGGCCCCAGGGTGTCCTGGCCTTTTACAGAGCTACCCCAGGCCCAGTATGGGTGGCAGCCATCCTCAGTGCACAATGTGGCCTCTCTCATGCACCTCCAGAGTTAGCACAGGCAGTGAATAACCATGGATCACTTTCTATCACCTACCAGGTAGTCCCAGGATGGTCACGGGCAGTGGGTGTGCTGGGCCTGCACCAAAGCCCCTTGCAAGGTGACCCAGAACCTGCACACTTGGAGATTGGCTTCAGACCACAACAGAGCACCACCCAATTAGCCCCATAAGTGGCATACCCAAAGGGTGGTCTCAACAGGCACCAGAGCCCTCTGGGGCAAATCCCACTCAGTGGGATAAGCCCTCCTGCACAGCAGCCTATAAGCTGTGGATGTGGCCAAACCCCAGAGTCAATCAGGCTGAGGGTCAATCTCACTACCCATTGACGTGCTAATAGTACTCAAGACTCAACTATAACAGGAGGGCACACACAACCCACACAAGGGACATTCCTGGATCACCTGGAGCAGGTGACTAGGGAGACTGTGCCAGGGCCCCACAGGGTGCCTACTACATAAGGCCACCTGGAAGACTGGGAGACACAGCAGCACTACCTAATACATAAACCACAGAGAGGCAGCCAAAATGAAGAAACAAAGAAATAGAGCCCAAATAAAAGAACAGGAGAAAACTCCAGGAAAAGGACTAAACAAAATGGAGGCAAGCAACTTACCAGAGTTCAAAATTATGGTTATAAAAATGCTCAAGGAACTTAGTGAGAACTTCAACAAAGAGATAGCAAGTATAAAAAAGGACATAGAAACCACAAAAAGGAACCAGTCAGAAATGAAGAATACAATAACTGAAATGAAGAATGCACTAGAAGCAATCACCAACAGACTAGATGAAACAGAGAATCAAATCAGCGATTTGGAAGACAAGGTAGCAGAAAACACCCAATCAGAAGAGCAAAATAAATAAATAAATAAACAAATAAATAAATAAATAAGAATGAGGATAGTTTGAGACCTCTGGGAAAACATCAAGTGTAACAATATTCGCATCATAGTGGCACCAGAAGAAGCAGAGAGAAAGCAAGAGATTAAGAACCTATTTGAAGAAATAATGACTGAAAACTTTCCTAACCTGGTGAAGGAAATAGACATACAAGCCCAGGAAGCACAGAAAGTCCCAAATAAGATGAACCCAAACAAGCTCACACCAAGACACATTATGCTTAGAATGGCAAAGGTTAAAGACAGAGAGAGAATCCTAAAAGCAGCTATAGAAAGGCAACTAATAACTTATAAGGGAGCTCCCATGAGACTGTCAGGTGATTTCTCAATAGAAACTTTGCAGGCCAGAAGGGATTGGCACAAAATATTCAACATGATGAAAAGTAAGGCCCTACAACCAAGATTACTCTGCCCAGCAAAGCTATCATTTAGGAATTGAAGGGCAGATAAAGATTTTCCCAGACAAGAAAAAGCTAAAGGAGTTCATCACCACCAAACCAGTATCGCAAGGAATGTTAGAGGGACTTCTTTAAGATGGGGGGAAGGGGAGATCAAAATTATGAATAATAAAGTGGCAATAGCTACATATCTATCAACAATTGCTTTCAATGTAAATGGATTAAATGTTCCACTCAAAAGACATAGGAGAGTTGAATGGATAAGAAAACAAAATCCTTACATAAGCTGCCTACAGGAGAATCACTTCAAATTGAAAGACACACACAGATGGAAAGTAAAGGAATGGAAAAAAAACATTTCATGAAAATGGAAATGAAAAAACAAACAAACAAAAAAGCTGGGGTAGCAATAATTATACCAGATAAAATAGACTTTAAAACAAATGCTATAAGAAGAGACCATGAAGGACCCAAAAATCCCACTTCAGAAGAATTATCTGGAGAAACCCAACTGCTACTTTGAGGGGACATGTGCATCCATATGTTCATTGCAGCATTGTTTACAATTTTGCAATGGCCAAGATGTGCAGGCAGCCTGGGTGTCTGTCAGTGGAAGACTGGATAAAGAGAAGGTGGTCCACATATATGTAAGTGGAATATTGCTCGGCCATGGAAGGGAATGTGTTCTTGCCATCTGCTGCAGCATGGATGGATCTGGAGGGTATTGTGCTAAGTGGAGTGTAAGACAGAGAAGAAGACAGATGCAATGTGATTTCACTTGTATACGGAATCTAAAGAACAAAATAAACAAACAAAACAGAAACAATCTCATGGATAAAGAGAATATAGTGATGATTACCAGATTGGAGCTGGGATGGCATGAATGAAAGGGGAACAGGTTAAGTATGAATTGGTTGTTACCCAGTAATCATGGGGTGTAGGGTATAACATTAGGAATATAGTCAACAATATTGCAATAACTATGTATGGTGTCAGGTGGGTACTAGATTTATTGGTGTGATAGATGGGAGAGAGAGAAAAAGGTGAAGGGATTAAGAAGTACAAACTGGTAGTTATACAATAGTCATGGGGATATAAAGTAAAGCACAGGGAATACAGTTAATAATATGGTAATAACTATGTATAGTGCCAGGTGAGTACTAGACTAGTCAGGGGGATCATTTCTTAAATTACATAAATGTCTAAGCAGTATGTTATACATCTGAAATTAATATAAAATAATATTAATGTAAAAAAATTCATGCCACTCAACACCAAAAAACAAACAACCCAATTAAAAAATGGGCAGAGGACTTGAATAGACATTTCTCTAAAGAGGACATACACATGGCCAATAGACATATGAAAAGATGTTCAACGTCATTAATCATCAGAGAAATGCAAATAAAAACCACAATGAAATATCACCTCACACCTGTCAGAATGGCAATCATCAATAAATCAACAAACAACAAGTGTTGGCGAGGATGTGGAGAAAAGGGAACTCTTGTGCACTGTTGGTGGAATTGCAAATTAGTACAGGCAATATGGAAAACAGTATGGAAGTTCCTCAAAAATTTTAAAATGGAACTACATTCTGACCTAGCAATTTGGGTATTTATCCAGTGGAATCCAAAACACTAATTCAAAAAGATGTATGCACCTCTATGTTTACTGCAGCACTATTCACAATAGCCAAGATATGGAAACAACCGAAATGCCCATCAATAGATGCCCATTGAATAAAGAAATCGTGGTACATATATACAATGGAGTATCACTCTGCCATAAAATGAATGAAATCTTACCATTTGCAACAACATGGATGAAATGGATGAACCTAGAGGGTATTACGCTGAGTGAAGTAAGTCAGACTGAGAAAGACAAATACCATATAATCTCACTTACATGTAGAATCTAAAGGATAAAATAAATGAAGAAACAAAACAGAAACAAACTCATGGATACAAACAACATTTTGATGGTTGCCAGATGGTAAGGGGATGGGTTAAAAAGGGGAAGGGATTACGAAATACATATTAGTAGTTACAAAATAGTCATAGGGATATAAAGTTTAGCATAAGGAATATAGTCAATAATATTGTAATAACTGTGTATGGTGACAGATGGATACTAGATTTATGGGGTGATCAATTCATAACTTATATAAATGTCTAATCACGACATTGTACAGCTAAAACTAATATAATGTATGTCAATTGTAACTGAAAAACAAAACAATTATTTAAAAAAAGAATAATGCATTCATCAAATTTTTAAAGCACCTCCACATGCTAATCACTGAAAGAGGCCCTAGAGATTCAGAAATCAGTAGGCATCACTGATGCTGCAGAATGTTCTCCACTTCTTCCTGTAATACACTAAGCAAAAACAAGCGCAATAAAGCCAATACTCCCGCCACTCGAATAGGGGATCAACCAGGTGAGAAGTGGGAAGCAAGATAAAAACTGTGTATTCCAGCTATAAATTATACAAATGCCTGGCATTAAAAAATTATTTTAACACATCAAATATTAAGTCATTCGTATGCTCTGCAATTACTTTATCTGTCATCAGCATATTCAAGCTATTTGAAGTGGTGACAGATGGAAAAGAGTCTATGCCAATTTTTCCTGCAGGTGTGCATCTGGGCTAGAGGGGAGGATTCTGTACGTGCAGGATGGGAGGGGAAGGGGTAGGGTGACCGAGGTTATGAAACGGGAGCTGATGTGAGAGGCTTGGCAAGAAATAAAAATTACAAATTTGCATCCTGGAGAGCTGCAGGGCATTGCACTCCCTGGGAACTCAGAGTGATAATTAACTGGGCAGCTCAAGGGAGATGAAACGGCATGTTGCCCACATTACAGAAGGAAAAAATCAAGGCCCAGCAGAACTAGGGCAGTTATTAAGGCAGAGCTAGTGGCCATATCCGGGAGTTCTATCTCCTCTCACCTTGTTTTGAGCTTAATCAAATTAGTTAGGCTAATCAATTATCTAAATGCAGCAACCTGGAGAAAATCAAGTAAATGGGAACAGTGGGGAGAAGGGGGTACAAGATTGATTGGAAACTAGGGCTCCTCAGAAGCCATCAGGTGAGGAATGGAGGGAGGATCCGGTGAGGAATGGAGAGATGGAAGGAGGACAAGATACAAAATGTCTGAGCCAGGCCAAAAGATTTTTTAGAAAATTTTCTAGTACAGGATATGAGATCCACTTTGGAAGAGATTGAATCAAACTTTTCAACCCAGAGTAATGGAAGAACTACTGGGTCTAAGAAGGTACTCTTACCAAGTGACATTACATATTTGCCCATATCCACTTACCCCTACCTCCTCCCCCAAATTCCCAGGACCTGGGGTTTTTCTCCAGACACAGCCTCCTTAGCTGCTGTCTGAGAAGGCCTCCTATTCTAGAGGGCATAGCTTACTCCCACCTCCTCCTGTTACCTCATTGTGAGTCCACACTCTGCTACACCATCTTCTTCCATGGTCTGTATTTTGTCCAGTCTCTTTGATTTCAGCTCACACTATCTTAACTCTCTTAATTAACTTTGATACCATCCCTCTTCCTTCCAATCCCTGCCTCATACATCTGCACCAGTTAAAATGACCCCTTAGACAGATGTACCCCTGCCTGTCCCCCACCCCAACCTCAGTTGTGATGTAGCCAACTGCAAATGCACATTCACTCTGCAGAGTTCATTACCTGAAGTGATAACCTACTGGGCAGAAGACCATGCTGATTTTCTTCCATCTGCTCTGGCAGAAGAGGAGGGAAATGACTTAAAGAATAGCACGCATGACAGAATTAAGGTTGATGTGAGGAATAACTTCCAGCTCGTGGAGTTGTATAGTCCAGGCTGAAAGAAGTTCTGAAAGTGCCTTTTCTGCATGACATTGGAAGAGATTTTTCAGGTCTGGAAAAGCTTGGGCAGGGTCCTGTTGGGAGACAAATTAGGTACCTTCCCGACACCAGGTAGTTCTCACTCTGTGAAGGACAGTGGGTCACCTTGCTGAAAGCCAATTGCCAAATGGCTGAAAGCCAATTGCCAAATGGCCAAATGGCCCATTCCCTTTCAGCAAACTGACTTTCAGGGAATTGACCTAGAGCCACACAGCGGAGGCCTAAGCAGGACAACAATGACTGTCAAGGCAGAGGGAGAACTGAAGTCTCTGCAGAGCACAGCATGTGAAGACTGCATAAGCATACCCAAATTCCATTGCTTCGATTCAGTGAACTAAAAATATTAGATTTGTTTTGAAATTTCAATAAGATTAGAGAAAGGGGAAAGATTTTTATATTTCTCAAAAGAGGGCATGGGTTTTTAAAAACTGGGAAACTTTGTTCTACATATTTATTGGAGCAAGAGATGGATTGAAATTCCTGCTTTATTCATTCCTTCATTTATTCATTCCTACAAGAAGTAGGGACTCATTTCCTGCTGCAGGCAAAGCACTCCCCTAGGCCTGGGATTATAAAGATAAGGGTCAGTCCCCAGCCTCAAGGGGGACATAATCTGACAGGAAGAGCCAGCATGAGAGCCAATAATTACCACTTGGCTGGGTTTTGGGATGTGGGGGGCTCTAGGAAGGAGATGAAGGGACCTATCAGGCCTGGCATGAGGCAGGAAGCCTCAGCAGAGGCGGAAACATTTGAGCACGTTCACACGGAGCTTCAGCAGAGGATGAGTCTGGGAGCTGATAGTCCTGGGAGCAAACAAAATGTGCAAATGTGTGGAGACTGAAGCAGCATCATTATTCTAAAAATGTCCCAAATGCCTCTATGACTGAATTACAGTGGATGAGTGGCAGAAGCTGACGCAGGGTTGGGGAAGAGCAGGGACAAGATCATGGAGGGTCATGGGTACCAATCTAAAGACTTACAGGTTTGTTATTTAGGTGATAGAAATCCACCAGAGGGGAGCAGCCTCAGTTGGTTAGAGTGCGAGCTCTTAACAACAGGGTTGCCGGTTCGATTCCCACATGGGCCAGTGAGCTGCGCTCTCCACAACTAGATCGAAGGAAAATGACTTAACTTGAAGCTGATAGGCCCTGGAAAACACACTGTTCCCCAATTTAAAAAAAATAAATAAAATAAAAGGAATGAATTAAAAAACTAAAAAACATAAAAGAAGGAAAAAGAAAGAAAGAAAGAGAGGGAGGGAGGGAGGGAGGGAGGGAGGGAGGGAGGGAGGGAGGGAGGGAGGGAGGGAGGGAGAAACAAACAAACACACTGGAGAACTTTACAGAGGGTACTGACGCAACTGGATTGAGAGCTGGAAAACTTCCCCTGTGAAGGGTAGACTGGAGAAGAGGCAAGCTGTGTGTGTAAGGAGTGGGCAGAGAAGTTACGAGATTGTTGCAATAATCTTGATGGGAGAGAGGCCTGTATGTTGGAATCTATTCCATATTGGAAATCAACAATGCATTACACATCTTCATCATTCATCACAATTGTGAATCCAACAATCTTAAGCTTCACAAGATTTCAAGTAGAAGTTGAGAATAATATTGGAATAAAAATGCAGAAGCTGCAAGAAAAAAATGCAACCACTGCAAGACAGACAGTGTCAGAGGGATAAAGGACAGCTTTAGAAAAGAATTGTAGGGAACTAAGAAGAAGGCAGGTAAAACTATCTCTCTCCTTTCATGAGGAACTTGGAGCTGTGTTCTGGAAGGTTGTGTTAGGAGCCTCAAGTATCTGCATTTCAAGGAGTCTCTGGTAGAGGGTCATCTACCATGTTGCCTTGAAGCCACTTCTCTGTGGGACCCCAGCCCAGGGGGTTTATTCACCAGCTGGCTCTGCTCACTCTCCACGCAGGTCATGAAGAGATGAACCTTTCCAACTCCGTGGCTCCCATAAGATCTCTACCCCAGGAGGCCAGGCTCCCTGGCAGGCACTGGGCCCCTTGCCACACCCAATGTCAAGAGAGGATGATGCATGCTCCTGAATGGATTGGGCTGAAGTGGGAGACCAAGCCCTTGTCAGTCAAATGTCAACACAGCAGTTCTGAACCTGCCAGGCTGAGTTAGTCACCACCCTTATACAATAAAATACCCCAATAGTTAATACAGAACAAATTAATTAAAGGAAGTAGGAGCATGGCAGGGCCCATTACGAACTGAATGACAATTATTAACAAACAAATTATTAGCAAGAGGTTTAGGAAGTGCCCCCAGCTCCCACTTCGTTGACAATAAACTCAACCCTGAAATCCCATGCCTCTAAAGATCAGGAGGAAACAGAGTGGAGACACAGGAGGTGACAGCCCATGCTTAGCCCTTTGCCTGGTCATTTTACCTGTCTGAGAATTTTTCAGCACCTCGGTCCCTCAGTCACTTACAATTCCAATCCCCCAGTAGAAAAACCACAGGCTTCTCCCCATGTTTTTGGTGGGGAATGCAAAAGTAAGGAGATATTACCCCTATCAAAACCAAGCCATTGCTTCAGCTGATGCCTTCCCCACCTTTCCAATTAGTACCTCCTGGCTCTGGGGCGATTACCCCAGCTCTCTGACATGGACCCATACTCACCTCGACCAAATCTGAAGGGCCTCTGGATAAAACTTTATAGATGAGTGGAAACAGGGACTATATCTAACTTGTACTTACTGTGCTCTATTTTTTCTCTTTTACAATCTCATTCACCTCCTCACGTATTACATAAATTACTTATCTACCCATTGGCTCTGCCCCCTCTCTCTCCTGGCCATGAACAGAACCAACTTTTCTAACTCAGAGGCCACACAGCACATCTACCAGGAGTCAGGTTTAGGCAAGACAAGCACTAAGAACTGGACAGGCACTGCCCCCACTTCACTCCAAATATCAGGAGAGAATGACACAACCTGCTGAAACGATTGAACCTGATTTGGAGTCTAAGCCCTCCCAGAGCGTCAAAATACTGTATCTCCCACTATAATGAAAACACCAGGGGAAGCTTTGTTTTATTGACAGATGTATTCCATGAACCTAGAACAGTGCCTGGCACATAGTAGCATCAATAAATAGTTTGTTGAATAACTCAATGAAGTTATGACAATAACTTTCCAGGAGTATGTTGTATAAGTTCTATAGAATCAAAATAGCACCCAAGCCAAGCAGCACATCTGTTTCTCACCTGCATCACTGTACACCTATTACAGCAGGAACTGTGACGAAGAAGGAAAGGAGAGGAGTCACAGAGCAGCCTGTGTGAACTCCAAGCGCATGAGGTTGCTGTGAATTTGCCATGGCCTGTGAGGAGATGGGACTAGATGTCGGTCAGATCTGAGTGTATAACTGCACTATCTGAGCAGTTCTCAAGTTCCAGGACATGCATTCACACCTCCTCTGAGGGTCCTAGAACCACATCTCCAGCAAACCAAAATTTGCTGTAGCGCACACCTGGGCATTGGGAGCACAGATCATCTAATCTTGCTCTACGGGAATGCAGTGAGTGGCATGTTCAGCACCTGATATAAAACGTTCCTTAGGCGTCCAAACACTGACCCCCTTCGCCCCTGAGTGCCTTTGGTTCACTTCCGAGGCGTCTCATGTTTCCTGGCTGGAAGAAGCCAAGCCAGTGTCTCCCACTGGGAGAGAAACACACTCTTTTCCTCCCAAGTCCAGCCTCTGAGTGGCATACTTGCTCTGCCATGATCTCTGGTGAAAAGAGCTGGGTTGCAAAAAACTGACAGATCACAGGAGAAAGTGTTTCTTACATGGAATTGAGAGAATTTTGCCACCATTCCCTGGTATAGACACACCATCACATTCAACCTGTTCTCTGCTTACTTGCCAACTGGAGTTTCAGCTCTTTCTTTAATGAGGTTAAAAGTGCCACAACACAGGGATGTGAAGTACAGTACAGGGAATATAGTCGATAATATTGTAATAACTATATGTGGTGTCAGGTGGGTGCAAGTCTTATCGGGGGAATCACTTCATAAATTATATAAATGTCTAACCACGATGCTGTACACCTGAAACTAATATATAATAATACAGAATGTCAACTGTAATTGAAAAAAAATAAAATGTAATGAACAACCCCAAGCCTTAGTAACTTTCCCACATCACATAGCTAGTCAAATAAATAAATAAACAAACAAACAAATGAACAAAATGCCAGAATATCTTAGTTGTGAAGCAAATAGGACCCCATAGGAAGAGTGGCAGGTCTCTACAGTTACACAGAGGCAGCAATTTGATTCCGAGGGGAGGCAGTTCCACTGAAAGCAACTATCTCTACATTATCTGTATTGCTTGGGGGGAACAGAACATTAATTTTGCTTATTTGCCAATTAAACCATAAGTTTTGAGGGGGGAAAAAATCCCCCTAAGTTCTTCAACTAAAACCCAGTGTGACTACCTTCTAAATATGTCTCAATTCCCTCCACTTCTCTCCACACCACTCCAGCCCACATCCACTCTCATCTGGGTAATTACAACCACTCCACGGTGCTCTGCCTGCAATTTTGCTCCCTTCGTATCCATGTACCACTCCAGCTAGAAAGATCTCCCCTGAATCTTTTTCCTAAAACCTTCCAATGGTTTCCATTGTCTGTAGGATTGCGTTCAGTATTCTTAACATGACCTGACTCCTCCCAACCACGCCAGCCTCATTTCTTTCCCACTCCTCCATCTCTTACTCAACAAAAGAGTCATACTCAATTCCTTTCCATTTCTCCCAACACACTATGCTTCCTTCCCTTCCAGGTCTCCCAGTATGCTGTTTCCTCTACAGTAACATTCCCCTATCACTCATCTTCCTCCCTCCGTCTTTTCTTCCCTCCCTCCCTCCCTCCCTCCCTCCCTCTCTCTCCACGGCTTTCAACCCACCTCTTCCCTTACTAACTCCTGTTTATCCTTCTAGTCTGCTGCCTTCAGGAGATCTTCTCTGATCCCCAGACCAGGTGACATCCCTCTGCTATCTATTATCATCTGTCTGAACTTAGCTGGTCTTAACCCTCATTAACACTTTCCAATGGCAGGCTTCCCACATGACTGAGAGCCAGCCTTGGTCTGTCTTATTTGCTCACCACTGTTTACCAACACCCAGCACATTCCTGAATCAATAAAAGTGTGCTAGATGAAAACAGAAACTCATTTCAGAACAGCTATGAATCTCCACCTCTCTGCTGCCTCCCCCGAACCCTTGTCTAGGATCAGCCTTTAGCTGTAGGTTCATTTCTTATCTGGGATCCTTCTTTTATTCAATTGCATTAGACCAATTTACCTCTTCTACTTCTCTATGAAATATCTGCTGTCATCACTTTGTCTTATCTCCTCACTAACTCAGTCTCATACTCTTCCCCTAGACAGTAAGTTCCATCCCACCAGGAAACTCAGAATTCCCTGGGAACTTGGAGAAATGCTGAAGAATTGGCTACTTACAGGGCTGGCTCGCCCCCTAGAGGTCATTTTTACTTTTGTAAAAAGCCTCTAGGCCTCCTGGATCCCTGTCAGCAATCTCCAGAATCCCCTCAGAATTGCTGGTGTGAATTTGGAAGGACCGTTAGGAGTCCTCTAACCCAGCTGCCTATATTTACAGATGAAACTTGACCTATAGATCCTGAAGAAGAATGATGGTGAAAATACTGGTCTGATGTCTCTCCTTGTCCCTTCTGGCAGCCCCTGGCATTCTAAACCTACCCACTAAAAATTCAGTCAGCCAAAACAAACCCTGGCGGTGAACACGGGTCTGCTGTCCTTTCCTCTCTAACAGGAAAGGAAGAATTGTAATTGCCATTAACAAGAGTTTATTTTATAGCTGAGGAAACAGATGCCTAAAGTACCAAATGAGTAAGGGGGGAGGGGGGTGGGAGATGAGGGTAAGAGGGATCAAACATATGGTGATGGAAGGAGAACTGACTCTGGGTGGTGAACACACAATGGGATTTATAGATGATGTAATACAGAATTGTACACCTGAAATCTGTGTAATTTTACTAACAATTGTTACCCCAATAAATAAATAAATAAATAAATAAATAAATAAATACATACATAAATAAATACATAAATAAATACATAAATAAGGTACCAAATGAGAGACAAGGTCCTTTTTCTGGAGGAACATCCAGGAACTCTGTTCCTGAATCTCCCAGAATTGTGCAAGATGGAATAACATTGCAAAACCTCATTTCTAACAGACCTCTATCACCTATGCAATAAAACACCTGAAACACCCTGGTCAAGTTTAGTAATTATATGAAATGGGAAACATTTGTTTCTGGACATTTTACAGTACCTACACAATAAAATGAGTGATATTTTAAGCTTTTTTTTTTTTAAGTCAAATGCAGTTCTGCCCCACTGCTGCTGAGTCTGAAATTAGATGAACTGATTTCACTGGCAATAAATACTCTGTGGTGATATTAGGGTCTGAGGAAGCTAAGGAGGGAACTGTGAAGTTAACATGTTACTGTGTAGCAAAATAAAACTGAACAATGGGAAGAAGAGACATGGTATTCATGGGCAAGAGACTTTCGCATAAAGAGACTTTCTCTTTACCATGTGGCATGTGCCAAATTCATCAGATTGCTTTTCTAACCCAGTGCAACTCTAGGTCAATATATTAAATGTTCATATATTTTGAACACTCAGTAACCAATATCAGTGCTTCTCCGAGTGTGATTTACATACCGGTAAGTGGTCTCCAGAACACTTCTGCGGGATCTGAGGTCAAAACTATTTTCAAAATAATGTTAAGATGGTATTTGTCTTTTTCACTATGTTCATAGCTATATTGGCAGCTAAAAGTTAGCACAAATTAAGATGGTAACACCCAGCTTTACTAGTAGGCGTTGCATTCTTCCATGCCATGCACTCACAGAAAAAGAAAAATGCCAGTTTCACTCACAAATGTCCTTGATGAAATAGTAAAAAAATACTACTTTTGTTAAATATCAGTGCTTGAGTGCACACATTTTAACAATGTTATACACTACATATTGAGCACTTTTGCTGCACACTGTTCAACCCTGTTGAGAGGTAAGCAATTGTGAATTACTGGCATTGCAAGCTGAACTAGCTGCTTTTTTCATAGAACGCTATTTTTACTTGAAAGAGTGACTGACAAACTATGCTTATTCAGACATGGATATTTAGAGACATTTTTGCAAAAATAAATAAACTGAGCCTATCACTTTAATGAAAACAGTTGACAATATCTGCTGCCAGTGATAAAATTTGAGCTTTCAAGCAAAAATTACAATTTTGGAAAGCTTGTATCTGCCACTGTAAACTTGACAACTTCCCAACCCTTAAAAGATTTTTCCTGTGAAGTCAGTTGTGTTACTAATAAATGTGACATTTTTAAATCTTATATAATGAAATTGTCAACATTGGTAGGATCTGCATAATTCAGTGAGTCATTATTTTCCAAATGACCAATGCATGACGTTATGAAATCATGCAGGGGTAAAGATTAATTCAAGTGCATGACTGACCTGCGGATTTTGTAGTAACAAACTATGAAATTCCATGACACGGTTTTAGAGTCTGCATTGCAATTATCCTTTAAGAAACTACTACTCATCAATTTTTCATGTAAGAAAAAAATCCATCATTATCTATTAAATACTTATTCTCTTTACAGCTACATATCTATGTAAAGCCAGACTTTCTCCCTATACATCAATTGAAACAACACATCCCAACACATTTTTCTCAGAAGCAAACATGAGAAACCAATTGTCTTCTTTTAAGTCAAACGTACAAAGAGTTGCAAACACCTAAAACAATGCCACTCTCATTAAAATTTCTTTACTTTGGAAAATATAGTTATTTTTTAATAAAAATTATGTTATTTATGTTCACACATAATGGGTTTATTGATGTTATTTTTTTTCTGTCATCTTTGCCTATTCCTTTTTTTAAAAATTAAAGTTGATTGGGGTGACAATTGTTAGTAACGTTACATAGATTTCAGGTGTACAATTCTGTATTACATCGTCTATAAATCACATTGTGTGCTCACCACCCAGAGTCTGTTCTCCTTCCATCGCCATGTATTTGATCCCCTTTACCCTCATCTACCACCCCTCACCCCACTTACCCTCTGGTAACCACTAAACCATTCTCAGTGTCTATGAGTTTTTGTTTCTCATTTGTTTGTCTTGTTCTTTTGTTGTTTTTGGTTTATATACCACACATCAGTGAAATCATATGATTCTCTGCTTTTTCTGTCTGATTTATTTCGATTAGCATTATAATCTCAAGATTCATCTATGTTGTCACATATGGTCCTATTTCATGTTTTCTTACCACCGAATAGCATTCCATTGTGTATATATACCACAACTTCTTTATCCATTCATCTATCGAAGGACATTTTGGTTGTTTCCATGTCTTGGCCACCAATAAAGCTGCAATGAACATTGGAGCATATTTATCTTTATGTACAAATGTTCTGAGACTTTTTGGGTAGATACCCAGGAGAGGGGTTGCTGGGTCATACGGTAATTCTATTCATAATTTTTTTAGGAACCTCCACACTGCCTTCCATAGCGGCTGCACCAGTCTGCATTCCCACCAACAGTGTATGAGGGTTCCTTTTTCTCCACAGCCTCTCCAACACTTGTTACTATTTGTCTTGTTGATGATAGCCATTCTGACTGGGGTGAGGTGATATCTCATTGTGGTTTTTATTTGCATTTCTCTGATGATTAGTGATGTTGAGCATTTTTTCTTATGTCTATTTGCCATTTGTATGTCCTCTTTGGAGAAATGTCTCTTCAGGTCCTCTGCCCATTTTTCAATTGGGTTGTTTTTCTGTTGTTGAGTTGCATGAGTTCCTTGTATATTTGGGATATTAGCCCCTTATCGGAGGCACTGTTTGCAAAAATATTCTCCCATTCAGTTGGTTGCCTCTTTATTTTGTCGATGGTTCCTTTTGCTGTGCAGAAGCTTTTAAGTTTGATATAGTTCCATTCATTTATTTTAGCTTTTACTTCCCTGCTTTTGGAGTCAAATTCATAAAATGCTCTTTGAACCCAAAGTCTGTAAGTTTAGTACCTATGTTTTCTTCTATGCAGTTTATTGTTTCAGGTCTTATGCTTAAGTCTTTGATCCATTTTGAATTAATTTTGGTACATGGTGACAGCTAGCAGTCCAGTTTCATTCTTTTACACGTGGCTTTCCAATTCTCCCAGCACCATTTATTGAAGAGGCTGTCTTTTCTCCATTGTATGTTTTCTGCTTCTTTTTCAAAAATTATCTGTCCATATTTATGTGGGTTCATTTCTGGGTTCTCAATTCTATTCCATTGGTCTATGTGTCTGTTTTTCTGCCAATACCATGCTGTTTTGACTTTTGTTGCCCTGTAGTACACGCTAAAGACAGGGAGTGTGATACCTCCTGTATTGTTCTTTTTTCTTAAGATTGCTTTGGCTATTCGGGGTCTTTTGTGGTTCCAAACAAATCTGATGATGTTTTGTTCTATTTCTTTAAAAAATGCCATTGGGATTTTGATGGGGATTGCATTAAATCTATATATTGCTTTCGGTAATATGGTCATTTTAACTATGTTGATTCGTCCAATCCATGAGCACGGAATGTCTTTCCATTTCTTTGTGTCTTCTTCAATTTCTTTCAAAAATGTCTTATAGTTTTCAGCATATAGGTCTTTCACATCCTTGGTTAAGTTTATTCCTAGGTATTTTATTCTTTTTGCTGCAATTGCAAAAGGAATTGCTTTTTTTATTTCTTTTTCTGAGATTTCATTGTTAGTATATAGGAATGCAGTGGACTTTAGTACGCTGATTTTGTAGCCGGCAACTTTACTGTATTCGTTGATTGTTTCTAATAGCTTTTTGATGGAGTCTTTAGGGTTTTCTATATATAGCATCATGTCATCTGCAAAGAGTGACAATTTAACTTCTTCATTCCCAATTTGGTTGCCTTTGATTTCTTTCCCTTGCCTGATTGCTTTGGCAAGGACTCCCAACACTGTGTTGAAAAGCAGAGGTGATAGGGGACAACCCTGTCTTGTTCCTGAACATAGAGCAAAGGGCTTCAGTTTTTCACCATGAATTATGAGATTAGCTGAGGGTTTGTCATATAAGGCCTTTATTATGTTAAGGTATTTTCCTTCCATATTTAGTTTATTAAGTGTTTTAATCATAAATGGATGTTGTATCTTGTCAAATTTTTTTCTGCATCAATTGATATAATCATATGATTTTTGTCCTTTATTTTGTTTATGTGATATATCACATTGATGGAATTGCATATGTAGAACCATCCTTGTGCCCCTGGGATGAACCCCACTTGGTCATGATGAATAATATTTTTAATGCATTGTTGCATTCGATTTGCTAGAATTTTGTTTAGGATTTTTGCATCGGTATTCATTAGAGATATTGGTCTGTAGTTTTCTTTTTTTGTGTTGTCCTTATCAGGTTTTGGTATCAGGGTAATGTTGGCCTCATAGAATGAGTTAGGGTCTCCGTCTCCGCACTTCTCCCTTCCCTCCTCCCTTGCTGGTGCAATTTGCCCACTGTTTGGTGAATTCAATAGTGAGCCTCTTGGTCTTACCTGTCTGCTGTGCAGGATTTATAGTTGTTCAATTTGTTGTAAATTCCAGGGGAGATTTCCAGAGGCTCACCTCATGCCGCCATTTTGATGATGTCACTTTGCCTATTCCTATCGATGTTATTTTTAATTAACACTTTTAAATTTTCTGTTTTAATTTCTAATATTTATGAATAAAAATACACTCTCCTTCTCTCACTCTTTAGTGCCTATCTCCACAGTGGCTGCAATATAAATCAAGCTAAATCACTTTCCTATTTAAAATCTTTCAGTGGATTTCCACTGCAATTAGAATAAAATCCAACCCTCTTCTGCAGACAACAAAGCCCACATTCACCCTCTGCCATCACCTAGTGGCCTCTGCCAGCCCCAACGCAAGCTCCAGGATAGCCCCTTGGCTTTCACTTCCAGAACACATCAAATTTAGTCTCACTTGGGTCCTTTGCACTTATTTCCTCCCCACCCCCCAATCCTTGCATGGCAGCCTAATCATCATCACACAGACCAGCACCACTGCCTCAGGACCCTCCACTAACCACTTCCAAAGCAGCATGTATGTGTGACGCTCCTACTACCTGAAATCATTGTTTTCTCTCCATATTTAGTGTCTATCTTCCTGCCCCAACATAAAAGCTTCATGAGAGCAGTGACCTCATCTGCCTTTTTCATCTTTACGCCCAGCATACAGAACAATTTCAGGCAAGTCATAGGATCTCACTTAATAAGTGCTTTTGAATTAATACATGTTTCCTGTGCCAATGGAGACCATGGAAAGGGAGAAAAAATGAAGAACTGTGTGAAAGGACTGTGGACAGGCACATCAGTCAAGAATCAAGAGTTAGTTGATAACAGTAGTGGAAGTGCCTCATAAATTACTCTGCCTTCTGTAAACCTCTTAAAAGGGGAACTCAAGAGAACCTTTCCTACAACACATGAGCATACAATCTCCTTTTCTCATGTTAAAACTTACACACCCTCAATTTCTCATCTATGCACATTCACACTAACACATTGACTAAAGTGCATGAACTATGCATTCAACCACACAAGCGTGCACCCACATTCATAAAATTTTCTTTTTAAAATTCCTCCCTCTTCCTTTCCTGAAATGCTGTCATTCCCGTTCTTTCTGCTCCTTCTAGATTTATGAGTTACAAAATATGTTTTAATTAAGGATTTTTTTTAATTCCTTGGGTTTTCCAGGTGTCAAGTTCATGACCGTGTGAACTATCAGAGTCTTGAAAAATGTTTTCTCTTCTCTATCAGCATTCCAGAGAAGGAACCCTTTGTCCACAATAACATGTTTTCTCTCCATGAACAATCATAATCGGCTTGGTTTTATAAAGCATTTACATACCAACACAGCTTGTCACTGGATGTCTTGAAAAATTAACGAAAGATACAAAATTAAAGTAGAAATAATTAAAATACCAAGTAGTGTTTCCTTAGGTTCCACCATCCTTGCATAGGAGAGGCCTCCACAGTAAGTCGCTGAGGTAAGTGATCATTGATTGGTGGCTGGATTAAGGAAGTCACCGAAAAGTGAAAGCATTTGTCCAAAATAGATTGCAATTCTTTACCCAAAACTATTGAAGTAATTTGATTCTGTTCTGCATATAACTGTAGACAAGGAGTCAGGGAGGTAACATAAATGAGGGACTCTGGGTCAGGAGAGGTTGCAGGTGACATGGTATTGGTCATGGGTCTCTGTGAACTGGTGATCCTGTCGCCACTCTGGGTTAACTGATTGTGCCACATGGAATACAGGACCTGCACGGCCAGATCTCCCAATTTTCCAATAGAAGCTAGATAACCAGATTTTTATTCAAAATTCCCAAATTTTTCAATGGTAGCTCATATCCTTTAAAAAACAGGTTTAGAAACATATGTAATAGGTCAGATTCAACCATAAAGTAACCAGTCTGTGACTTTACTCTTGAAGTTTAGAGAAAATAAAAGGACAAAACAATGGGGTGGCACAAAGGAAAAAAGGAGAAATAAACTTTTAGCAAAGATTTAAAAATTTCAGGAGGGCAGAGAGCCCCTGGTTTCTGGAACAACACAATTGTCTCGAACTTAATTGCAATCCCATCAAACCTTTACCAGGTTTTTTCTGGGCCACCTCGTGAAAAAGAGGAGACAAGTGGAACTTGGGTTTAGAAAATGAGACCTTTGTGGCCCATCAAAGGACCTTGAAATGGTCAGCCCCAAAGAGTGGGGGGAGAGGTGCAGGGAAGCTGAAAGATAATGTCAACAAAGCTAGAAATGCAGAAAGAATAGCCATGGAACTTTGAAGAATGTGGAAGGAGATTGTCATGCAGGGTCTCTGATCCCGCTCCCCACACAAGAATGCAGGATATGGTGAGGCCAAAAAGGAACACCCACGGAGCCATAGATAGGAGAGTCATACCACTATATTCTTGCTGGCGGCTTGGTTGGAGATACAGGAAGCAGGATCCACACAATCCGCAATCCGCCGGCTGCTTCTCTGCGAACCAACCATCTCCCTAGTGTAGCCATGACTGTTATATTAGTGGCTAATGGCTAACCGTTAACAGCTGATGGCCACCCAGCTACAGCGGATGGCCACCTGACCACAGCTGATGGCCATCTAGTAACCGAGCCAGCACCCCTCCATGTGAGGCCAAAAGCCTGGAAACTGTTCTCTGGGACTCTGTCCCCACAGAGATGTCCTAACTCCCAAGGCTTTGCAGGCAGTGGGGAGGCAAGAGGGGGCCTGTCCACACATTTGGAAGCTACCTTTTCACTGTCAGTCTTCTAACACAGCACTGCCTCTGAATCTCCAGGACAAGAGGGAGACCAGGCATCTGTTTGCAACAATATGCACATCAGAGCTGCTGAGAGAGACCCCAGGAGGCAGTGGAATTCAGCCTTAGCAAGCTCGTCATTTCATCACGCTGGGGCTGGATAGGAAGGCCTCCCCCTGCCCTCGGCTCCCTCTGACAATAGGAGGTTGAATGGCGGCTGAAAAATAACTTGGCTTTTGGGAATGAGTGTGGTCTCTACCACCAATTTTTCCTTCCTATTTTTCTCTCCTAGAGCAGGCTTTTCCCCACTCAGTGATCTGACAACTTTCTACTCCTTGTCTTGTTTGTTTTGTTTTGTTTTTTCTGGAGAGAGGATAAGGAGAATGGGGGAGGTCACAGCCTCAAGAGCAAAGACTCGGGATGGTAAGAACATCTGCTCCTTACTTCCATTAAAAAGGAAATGTCGTATCTCAAAGAACTGAAAACAGATAAAAAGAAAAGATTTGTAATAAATGTTCACCACGGCATTACTCAGTCTCGCCAAAAGGTGGAAACAACCAAAAATGTCCATTGCTGATGAGCAACAAATGGCAAATCCATATAATGGAATATTGGTCAGCCATAAAAAGAAATGAAATACTGATACATGCTACAAACAAACATGGATGAACCTTGAAAACTTTTTGCTAAGTGAAAGAAATCAGACACAGAGGTCACATATTGTATAATTCCATTTATATAAAGTATCTAGAATAGGCAGATCCTTAGAGTCATAAAGTAGATTAGAGGTTGCCAGGGGCAGGGGAGAGGGGAAAATGGGAGTGACTGCTAATGGGCACGGGCTTCCCTTTGGGGTGATGAAATGTTTGGGAACTGGATAGAGGTAATGGTTGTACAACATTGTGAAAGTACTAATGCCACTGAACTGCACGTGTTTGAATGGTTAATTTGTTATGTGACTTTTACCTCAATTTTAAAAATAAAAGTCAGCGTGGTGTGTTAGTTAAGTACTGACTGCCCAGTGTGGAATCCTGACTCTGCCATACACCAGTTGTGTGACATTGCACAAGCTGCTTCAAATCTCTGTGCCTCAGTTTCCTCATCTTAAATTGGGTGTACTGAAAATACTTTCCTCACAGAGTTGTTATGGGGAGTAAATGAGTTAATATTTGTAAAACACCTAGACCAAGGCTTTCATACTCTAAGTGCCATATACATGCTTTTTAAAGACATAGGTGCATGAACCCCATAGCCCACTCCAAGCAGACTGCTCAGGTCTGGGTTGTTCTCTTCAGGTCTGCAGTTCTGGGTCTCCCAGGATGGCCTCCTTGGTGAGCAGAGTGAATTTTCAAATGCCTTAGGGTGTGGGACTCTTTGTCTGCAGTCTTGTTTTTAAGGACTTGTGAGATTCCTGCGAAGAAAAGGAAAATTTAAGCGTTCTGAAGTAGCCACACAAGAATACTTAGAGGCATGAATTACACAGGCTGACATCCACAAGGCTCAAGTTCACTGGCCCCAGCCTCCTTCTCAGGCCGATTAAGATGAAAGGCTGAGGAAAGACCGATAGCTGGGAAGCTACACTGTTCTCCAGCACTGGGCCCTCAGACCCATGCAAAGCCAATCCAATGTCGGACATTAGAACAATGACCTCATCATTGGGTTTGGGGTCATGTTTTCATTATCTTTTGTTTTTGTCTTTTACATGAAGTGGTTTTATTTTGTTTTGGAATAGGTATTACATTGGTCCAAAACGAATTCATACAAAAGGAAACAGTGAAATCTCACTCCTACCCCAGTTACTATCTCCTCCCCCCTCCACAGCTAATTCATTTTACTAGTATCTTGTGTGTCCTTTCCCAGTCTCTTTAAGGTAATACAAAAACAGTTGTTTTCTTATTTTCTCTTTTTTCTGTAAGGAGGGTAGCACATTGTATATACTCTACTGCACTTTGACTTGTTTCACTTAATATACCGTAGAAATCAGTTCCTAGATAGCATCCTCATTCTTTTTTACAGCTGTGTAATATTCCATTGTGGGGAAGCGCCATAACTTATTTAACCATTCCCCTCTTGATGGATACAGGGATTGATTCCAATCTTTTGCTATTAAAAACCAATGGCAATTAATAGATTTTGCACATCATTATGTAAGTGTGCAATATTCTATAAGGTAAATCCTTAAGAGTGTTATTGCTGGGTTAAAGGTTATATGAATTTGTAATTTTGATAGTACAAAATTATTCTCTATTTTACCTGCCACCATTAATATAAGAGAGTTCTATTTACTCACAGATATACCACCACAGTGTATTGTCAAAGTTTTGGACTTTTTCCAATCTGATAGGTGAAAAATGGTATCTCAGAGTAATTTTAATTTGTATTGTGCCTTTCATGAGTGAGGCTGAACATCATTTTTATATATTTAGGGGCCATTTCTGTTTTTGATCCTGTAAGTAGTCTGTTCACATCCTTCACCTGTTTTTCTCTTTGGTTTTTGGTCTTCTGATGATTGGTGTCTATGAGTTTTTTATCTGTTTGGGAGATAAGCCATTTTCTATGACATGAGTTGCAAATATTTTTCCCAGTTTATCACATTTGCCAAGCAGAATTTTTTATATTGTTTAACTTACCAATCCTCCATGCTTTTTGTGATTTTTGGATTTTGAATCATAGTTAGAAACACAATACCATAAGGTTATAATGGTATTGTCAAAGAAATTCTCCCAAGTTTTCATCTAGTATTTATAGGAATTTAAAAAAAAATTAAGTCTTTGGTCCATTTGGAGTTTTCTTTTCTTCAACTTTTTCTCACATGGGGAAGGGGATTCCTTGTGTCCTCTCTCTACGTGCAGCCACCCTCAAAACTCCCCATTCGTCCTAACCTGAACTTGGCCCTGGCACTTTAGACATGACAACAGCTGCCAGCAATGTAGACTTTAGGAAAAGGCAGCGTCCCTAAGGCACCTTCCAGAGTGATCAGAATTTCCACATGAATTTGAGCTGTCTGCAGTGAAACAGGTTTGGGGAACTGAAGGAGGCAACTGAAAGGAACTCAACAGCAGGGACCCCAAAGTCGGTTGCCTCAGCCACTTAAAATTCTTGGAAGCACTGAACAGAATCACTTGGAAAGGGAGAAAAACGGACTTAAAAAGCAACTCCAGTGTTTCAACATGTGTTCTTCGTTGGTAGAATTCAGGCCGAGGATTTGAAGGACCCTGTGGGAGTATCCTTTCACTGCTCTCCCCTAATCCTCTTCAAATCGCCTAGGCTCTACAGCTGTTGGTTAGCCAGATAAACTATTTGTTCAATTATTCTTGGCCTCGATGGGGCGGCTTGCCTCAAAGGCTTTGGGCTTCATAATTCGGGCTACTTCAATCAGCCAAGGCCCTCCCAGAGCTGCCTACAGGAGACAGGGCCTGTTTGAAGATCTCAGTGCTCCTGGTAAGTCTTTCCCTTCCACTCCCTTTTCATCTCCACCCAGACAGGGCTGAGGCGGCTGACACCTCCCCACGGACCCTGGTGTCGGGGAACAGAGTTAGCTTTGGGAACGATGCCAAAGCAGAGAACCAAGGCGATAAAGTAATTACAAATGAAAGGGAGATTAGCAGGCCCTGTCGGGACAAATGCTTCCAAAATGGTTCCTGAAATCTTGGGCGGCACATTCTCAAAGGAGACGTGGCTGCAGCTGCTGTCGCCATGGCAATGAGGGCAACAGATGCCCGGCTGCTAGCGCTCGCTGCGAACGTCAGACCCAAGAAAACGCCAGCCACTAGGAAGGAGATGACAGACTGGGTCACCTTTGCATCATGGAAATGGACTGGTAATTAACACAATTTTATTTTCTCCCTTTGTCTGCTCTCCCTCCAACTTCTCTTGGCTTCAGTAGAGTCCCACTAATAAATGGTTGACAGCTGTTGAGAGATGGGTCCGGTCTGGCAGTTGTTATGAGAAATGCTTTCTTTTGGGGTTTGATCCTCCACGCTGCTGCGAAGTCAGCGCTGCTCTCTCTTTTGCTAAGTGTTTGTCTGGATTCCTCTGCCCCAGCCTCTTCAGTGTGTGACCTTTGCCTCAAAGCTTAATTTCTGTTTCTTGTGAGCATCTGAGGCAGCACTAAGAAGTGGCTTGGGGTAGCTGTACACTCATCTCCACCCCATAATCTCCATCATTTCCCTAAGAGCAAGACAAACAAAATCTAAGTAGCAGCAATGGAATCGCCATATAAGTCCCTAGGCTTTGTACTTCCAAAGACATTGCCACTCCTGAGTACTTTGTCTACAAAAATTCTAGAACTACTATTCATAGTGCCTCTCTACCTAATACTGTTGTAAAATCAGACACTCGCTTTCACATTTCATATCAGCTTAGGCATTCCTATGGGGCACTTTCCTTCTAGGCAGTGGCCAGGAATCTCAGCGATATAAGCAAGGGGTATGAAGAGGTGCATTCTAAGAACTCGAGAGACCCTTCTTGAAATAATGAACTCATCATTTGGTTACTCACTTGGAGACAAGTCATCCAGACACAGTCTCAGGTCCTCCATTCCCAACTAAACATCTACTATGTACAAGATTAAACTCTAAGCTCCCTGAGACTAGGAACTACACAAATATTTTGTGTCTCTTCAATGCCTAGCAGAAGGCTCAGAGCAAGCACACACAAAAAAAGAAAGGAAGGAAGGGAGGGAGGGAGGGAGGGAGGGAGGAAGGAAGGAAGGAAGGAAGGAAGGAAGGAAGGAAGGAAGGAAAGAAAAAAGTTCTGTAAGGCAGCATATGCCAAACTTTTAAAATTATGGATCCTTATTAGTAAGTTTTTAACAGGTGTGTTTATTTAAATAATATGACCTATTCTTGAAGGGATTAAGAAATACAAATTGGTAGTTACAAAATAGTCACAGGGATGTAAAGCATAGAGAATATAGTACAATAAATACTATGGTAATAATCATGTATAGTGTCAGGTGGTACTAGATTAATCAGGGGGAATCACTGTATAAATTATATAAATGTCTAACCACTATCCTGTACTACTATAAAATAATATTGAATGTCTACTGTAACTGAAAAAATTAATTTTAAAAAAATAATCAATAATATGACCTATTCTAATAATAAGCATTGTAGAACATACAGAAAAATAGAAGTTGAAAGGGGTATGGTTAAAAATAAGTAGAAGTTCTAATATTTTCTTCCTATATGGCAATGGATTATATTGCCTTTCCACTTTAGAGACCACCATTGCAGAGGATACACAGTTTCTAAACTCAAGAGATGTATGATCTAGTTGAGAAGACTTGAAAAAATAACACTGGAATTCATGTAAAAAATATACAAAATAAAATACAAGTGTAGAAAGCAGCATGATCACCAAGTTCATGGATGAGCTTCATGGAGCCCAGGAACCACCCCAGCCCCCCACACACACCCCGCCCTGAAATTGAATGCTAAAGTTTATACGTATGTGGATATGTGCACATTTTTCTAAGGAAAGATCCAAAGCTTTCATATGATTTTCAAATGGATCTGGAGTACACAAAAATTACAGAACAAGTGGTTTTAAGGGAGAAAGGAGACACAGGAATAAGAAGCACCCTATCCACAGTTGTCCTGTTTTGTAGAGAGCACAATCTAGACCTGATGGAATACTGTCCCAAAAGTTACCCAAGGAGATTAAGGTATTTCCAAGGATTGAAACTTTGAACCTTGTCTCTAGGTTAGTGATTTTTCAACTTCTTTTATCACAGCCTACTTTTCAAATGAAATCTTACGTGGAACCCACATATATAAAAGTAGATCAAAGTGAAGATGCTCTGGGTGAAGTAGGGTTGATCCCAAAGCACCATTCCCTCATCGTCCCCAACTTCAGCCTCCCCACATTGGTGAATCCAGAGGACAGGAAATACATCTGGAAATCCCTACACCAGGCTTTCTGGAGCCTGTGATCTGACAGTTTTCCTTAATTATTATCCACTTCACTCAGTTCATGAACCATTCAAAACTATTCCCTCTGTTCAGGCTCCACCTTTGACTACTTTACTTCCTTTGCCTCCTTCGACAAAGTCCATATTAGCCGTGGTTTCCGTGTTTTTTCACCAAGTGTGCCCTTGATCTACCCTCTTCAGAATGATGTGGTTTGCTTGTTACAAATACAGATCCCTGGGCATCATTCCCGACTTACTGACTCAGAACCACTGGGTTTGAGGTCCCATCATGTGCAACTTCATCAAGCTCCTCACGTGATTCTCATGTACCCTAGAGTTGGGGGTCTACCACAAGGTTCTGCTATGGCACTGACTCAGCCACCTCCCACCAGCTGGGCCTTAACTATTCAAGTCACCAAAATTGATCCAGCTTCGTTTGAGCCTACCCAGAAGCTGAAGATAGAGCCAGGAGGAGATGAAAATTCCAAGACTGTGTGTCTCCATAGCTCCAAGGTGAACAGTAACTGGGTGTCCTCTAAGGTGACAATCTTCTTTCTCCTGTCTGGATGCACAGTGGAAGGCTTTTTTCTTTAAATACCATGCCTAATGCTTTGCAAACTCCTGGAGGGGAAGAGGGGTAGCTCGGAAGCATGGAATTTCCCAACCTGGAAGTCAATCATCTGTAGCCGTGGTGCAGGGAGACCCAGGGGAAAGGCTGACCCCCAGAGTTGGACCATTTGCTGCTCGTGGGCACTCAGTGCAGCAGGAAAACAGGAACTTTTGCATTTTCCCACAGTTAAAAAGAGAGCGGTGGCCTAAACCTATGTTTAATCTACCTGATAAACTGGCATCATGGGAATTTCCCTGAGCTAACTAGTTGTTTTTGCCATTTTGAAATAGAAGCAAGAGCAATTCTGAAAGCTGTAAATGGCAGGGCATAAAGTCATCAAATTAACTTTCCATATTCTGCCCCCTTTTAGACCCAAATCAAGTTCTGCTTCTTCCATGAAGCCTTCTTAAACTCATACAACTCTCTCCCTCTTTTGAATTCCTAACACACACACATATGTGTGTGTGTGTATATATATATATATATATATATATATATATATATATATATATATATCAGTGGCACATGTTGCAAACGTGTTCTTTATTTTAACATTTTGCTTTTTGTCTCTACATCTCCACATAATAAGCCCCTTGAGCACAGAGACCACATATAATCACTTCAGTATCTCCCTCAGTGTCTGTCACAGTGATTTGTACATGAGCATCAATGAGTACCTGTTGAACACAGAGGCCACATCAAAGAGAGTGTTGGGAAAAGGAGAAGGTAATATTAATAATAGCTAATGTTTACTGAGTACCGATTATATGTCAGTCCTGTTGTATTTAACATGTATTAATCTATTTAATTTTCACAACCGCCCTTTGAGATGAACCCCACATTACAAAAGAGATGATTTAGTTACAGAGAAGGTAAGTGAACTGCCCAGGGTCACAGAGCTGCTAAGAAACAATGACAGGATTTTAAACCAGGGAGTCCAGTTCCAGAGCACATGCTGTTATACACACCCTAACATTACAGAATAAAAGCCATCCCCTATGGACGTATGAGAGGTAGATGAGGTCAGAGAAATGGAGCAAATATATGCTTTCCAAGAAAAAGAAACTAGACCCCAGAATCTTTACCCCAACTCAGTTTGCAACAAACAGCAGCCAAAGCGCAGTGAGCCTTTTCCCAGCATCTCAGCTCTGTTTCCAGCTCCTGACAACTCTACCCAGAGGGCAACTTTTCCCTCTGCCACACCGCCTGCAGCTTCCCCCTTTCTCCCACCACCCAGATATCCTTTCTGCCTCTGCATGGACTGGGAGGGAGACAGGGCAGAGGGTGGCTTGTGTCTGTCAATGGAGAGTAGACCCAGCTGGTACCTCGGATTCACATGCTAGGAATAACCCCCCACCAGGCTGCACCAAACCACAACTGGTAAGAGAACTCTCAGTGTCCTAGAAAAGCACCCCCAAAATTAAAACAATCCCTCACCCACCTTCTGTTCCTTGCCACAGACTTTCTTTCAAACCCTATAATGCTAAAAAAGGAAATTCCTATGTCATTCACCTCATTTTATCTCATCACATAGGTATTGTATCGTCTCACATCATTACAAGAAGGGTGAATATAGTACAGCACGACATTTTGAGAGAGAGACCACATTCACATAATTTTCATTACAGTATATTGTTATAATTTTTCTATTTTATCATTAGCTACTATTGCTTAATCTCTTATTGGGCCTAATTTATAAATTAAACTTTATCATAGGTATGTATGTATGTATGTATAGGAAAAAAAATAGTAAGGCATATCTCAGTTTATTTTGCTTCAAGATATTACATTTTTTATAAATTAAAGGTTTGTGGCAACCCTGCATCAGTAAATCTACCAGCACCATTTTCTCAACACACTCAGAAGATGGCTAGTATTTTTTAACAATAAAATATTTTTAGTTAAGGTATGGACATTTTTAAACATAATGCTGTTGGCGCACATAATTTTAGACATAATACTGTTGGCACACAGATTACAGTATAGTGTAAACACAACTTTTATATGCACTGGGAAACAAAAAATATGTGTGACTCACTTTATTTCAATATTCACTTTATTTTAGTGAGCTGGAACTGAACGTGAAATTTCTCTAAGGTATGCTTGTATATATAGGGGTGGTATTATTCACAGTCTCAGCCATGCCCTGAGAGTCTTGAACATATCCCCCATGAATAAGGGGGGACTACTATATATTTGTCTCATTTAATACAACAAACTATAAGGGAGAATAATTGCCTATATTCCACAAATGAGAAAACTAACCTGAGTCTGTAGTCACACTGCTGGTCAGTGGGAGATCAGGGATTCAAACTCAGGTCTGCTTGACCTGGCTCTTTCCACTCCATTACCTATGTCCTGGGCTGGCTCTGGGACTCACGCAGGGTACAGAGGGTTTCAGTCAAATGTTTAAAAAGTGAGTTCAGTGAATATTGCATACTTTCCCTTCTTGCCCTTCTTGCCCTTCTTGCATCCCCCTGGAAATGGGGCAAAGGTTTAGGTAAGACACCATTTTCTTAGATTCCTCTCCATCCAAAATTTCATTCACTCCTGCTCTGACATTCTGATTGGCCTAATCCCGACCAGATTCATATCCCTTCATTTTCAATATTGAATTTGCCCTCTTCCCTCCCACCCCTTCCTGAGAGAGATGAACTTCCTAGCAGTCGAAAACCTGTGGATGTAGAATAAAGACATTTTGGACTCCATGAAGCTGCTGACTTCACAGCTAGAATAAGTTGAGGGGAAAAGGTGTTACAAAGCTTGCAGCATTCTTTTCTCTGCCCTGGACCAGCTGGAGAAGGTGGCTTTGGAAAGGAAAACCTAAGCTTGCAGCATTCACCTCTGACTGAGGTCTCACAGCCTCTCTGGCCTCATGTTCCTACCTCTCTCCGATGAAACTTCCAGGGTGCTAACTTGTCAAGAACGAGGAAAAAGGAGGTGTGCTTCTGCCCTTGATAAGAAAGATTTGCCGAAGAAATTCATATTTGCATTGAGTAATAGCATGTTAATAGAATCCAGTTTGTGTCTCACTGACAGGCATCTGCTGACAGACATACCAGGGTGGAGCTAGGACACCTCTATTCATCATTATGTCTGGCTTGTTCAGAATACCCTTTCATGCCTCGGTGTTTTCAAAACTTGGCATCCTCTCACCTTTCAGAGTGATAAGAGCCTACAAAGCCAGGAGAGAATACTGTTGTGAAACTGTCTTGGACCTGGGATGTGTAGGATCAAAGATATATCTTGGAAGATAAAAGGGAAAGAAGTGAAGAGATGGACTTTCGCCCAGTGGCTGGTGTGGGGGAGCTGTGCACAGTTTTGTACTTTTCCAGGAGAGCTAAATGTAAACCTGTCTCATGGATTAAACTTGACCCAGAAGCCTATTAACATAAAAGCGCTGGCCGGATGGGGACACAGGGAGATGGCACTACAGGATCCCACGCTGGAGGAAAATAAATTGATTCACCGGCTCCGATGCCAACTCAAGAGAGTAAGAGTCAGAGGGAGTTTTCTGAGCAGTAATACTTCTCCAGGAAAAACACAGCACCCCCTGGCGACTGAATAGGTTGTGGATGTCATTGCAATTTCATGGAAACAGCGCCATCTACTGAACACTCTATAGCTTTGCCAACCAAACTTTTGTTGGTACTTTGAATTTGTTTACCTTCGTTAGGCGGTATTGGGCCTTTGGAAGTGTACTCGTGAAACGAAAAAAGAACGTGAAAGTACAAGACAGTTCGCTTACTGGAATAATGGGAATCAAAGTAAAATAGGCAGTAATTATTTCAACAATATGTACTGTCTCTCTACGAGTACGGTATACTGAAATGTGAACATGATAAGGCAGCATGCTGCAGTAAAACAAAATTTTGGATTCAGACAACTGATATCAAATTCCCACTAGCTTTGTGAGCTTGTGAAAGTTACTTCATATCTCTGAGCTTCAATTTTCCTTATCTTTATAGGGGGAGGTGTTTACCTTGCAGGATTATAGAAAAAGTTAAATGAGATAATCTACATTAATCAAAAATGAATTCTTTATAAAGTAAATCAGATAATATGTATAATAAATAGGCTTTGAAGGTATAACAAAAATTTTTAACTAGAATTTTTGTTGTGATTTTTAGAATTGTGAAACATTCCTGAAATAGATGTATCAAATGCAAAGATGGAATTTCTGAGGTATTTTTAAAATAGTCTAGATTTTTCCTTTCTCTAGAATGGTGAATTCTGACCCTTCTCCAAAAGATAATCTAGTTACTCACAGGGCCTAGAAACAGAATTCTTCCAAACCAAGAGTCCACTAACACTTACTGAATGCCATTTTCAGAGATGCTCTTTTATTATCACCAGTAAAATCTAAAGCTTCAAGATCCATCCCATTTCCACCAGAAAAGTCTTTGTCAAGAATATTAGAACCTCCTGCTTCCATTGCCTCTCCAGTACTTTTAAGATTACTCAGAAAAGCCCAACACTTGAAACATAAGGAAACCCAAATGTCCATTAACAGGAGAAGAGACTGTAGTCTATCCGTACAACCAACAAAATACTACTCCGTAATAGAAAGAACAAACAACCAGATAAATACGGCAATATGGGTGAATCGCAAATCTCAGCAAAAAAAAAAATCCTGACCAGATATACACACACACACATATATTTATATATACACTCTATTTTTATGAAGTTCTGGAATATGAAAATCTAATCTGTGGTGGTAGAAATCAGAATAGTAGTTTGTACAGCTTGGAGTGGGGTGGAGATTGACTACCAAGCAGCACTGGGGACCTTGTGGGATGATGGAATGTTCTAAGTCTTGATTTGGGTGATGGTTACACAGGTATATAGAGGCAGTGGTGTGCTGGAGCCTGCTGGAACCATCAAGAGTGCTGATTATTACATTATCAGAAAGTTTGCGAGCCAGGTGATAATCACACTGGTAGCTCGGAACCCACCGTGATAAAAGTGTTTATACCATAGAAATTTAAACACCTACAAATTAGGCCTTTTTAATTCCACCAGAGGTCTAGTTAGTAAACATTTACAAACACACCACAGTACACATTGTCAAAACTCATCAAACTATGCATGTAAGACCTATGTTTATACTGTCTGAAGACTATACCTCAATATATGGCAGGGAAAAGCTCTCCACTATCAAAGTGTGCAGGAAAACTCCACTGTTGGCCATGCTGAGAACTCAAATGAGAGAGGGATTTTATAAGCAGTTTTCCTGGGGTTGACAAGAAAAGTTTAAGACATCCTTTTGTTTAGTCATAATGGATCTATAGCAAGAATCCAAATCAAAATACATGGATCAATACTTTGATAGCAGCTGCACAACTCATGGGTTATCAACCTCACCTTTGTGAGGAGTAATTAGAGGCCTTTAGTAGAACTCACTGTCCATCCTCTGTAATTTTACTAATTTTATTTTTAAAATCACACTAGAGGATTCTCTGGTATACAGTTATATAATTTCAACACATGTGTAGTGCTGCGTAATCACCAGCACAATCAGGATACAAAATAGCACCATCACCCCGAAAAATATACCCTTCCTTTATAGTCACAGTCTCCTCAACCCCTACCACTGATTTGCTCTCTGTCACTATTTGTCTTTTCAAAAACGTCATGTAAATGACATCTGAATGAGAAACACAGTATGTAAACTTTTGAGACTACTTCTGTTCAGCATAGAATGGCATTGGTTGTTGCATGTATAAATAGTTTATTCCTTTGTATTGCTGAGTAGTGTTCCATTGTAAGGATGTACCACAATGTGTGTATCTATTCACCCACTGAAGGACATTTTGATATTTCCAACTTGGGGAAATTATCAACAGAGCTTCAATACACATTCATATACAGGATTTTATGTGAACATAAGTTTTCACTTTCGTAGGGAATGGAGTACATGGCAAATGTATGTTAACTTTATAAGAAAGTGCCAAACTGTTTTCCAGAAAGACTGTATCATTTTATCATTTTTCATTTCCATAAGGAATGTGTGAGAATTGCAGTTGCTCCATAATTTCTCCACCATCTGATATCACCAGCTATTTTTATTTTGGCTATTCTGCTCGGAGTGTTGTGGTATTTTATTTGTGATTTTAATTAACAATTCCTCAATGTCTAATGATACTGAATATCTTTTTGTGTGCTTATCTTCATGCAAGTCTTGAGACAGATGTGTAATTATGGAAGCAATCTAAGTGTCCATTGAAATACAAATGGATAAAGAGAAGATGTGATATATATATATATATAATGGAATATTACTCAGCCATAAGAAAGAATGAAATCTTACCATTTGCAACATGGATGGACCTAAAGAGTATTATGCTAAGTGAAATAAGTCAAACCGAGAAAGACAAATGCTATATGATTTCACTTATATGTGGAATCCAAAAACCATAATAAATGAACAAACAAAACAGAAACAAACTCATAGATACAGAGAAGATATTGATAGTTGCCAGACGGGAGCAGGGTTGGGGAGATGGGTGAAAAAGGGAAAGGGATTAGGAGGTACAAATTGCCAGTTATAAAAATAGTCACGAGGCTGTAAAGTACAGCATAGGGAATATAATTAATAATATTATAATAACTATTTATGGTGTCAGATGGGTACTAGACTTATTGGGGTGATCACTTTGTAAGGTATATAAATGTCTAATCACTGTGTTGTACACCGAAAACTAATATAATATTGTATGTTAACTATAATTGAAAAATAAAATTTTTAGAAAGGAAAGATGATCCTTTCTCGACTAAACTATTTCTGCACCTTTGTCAAAAATTAATTGGCCATGTTTGTGTGAATCTATTTCTGGACTCTCCATTCTGTTTCACTGATCAATGTGTATCCTCGTGTGAAATACACTGTCTTGTTCTCAGTAGCTTCAGAGCGTGTCTTAAAATTGAGTGGTGTGGTTTCTGCAACATTATTTTTATTTTTCAAAATTGTTTTAGCTATTCTAATCCTTTGCTTCTCTATATAAAGTTTAGAATCACCTTACCTATATCAACAAAATGTCATGGTGAGATTTTGACTGGTATTGTGTTAAATCTATAGATCAATTTTGGCAGAATTGACAACTTCATTAAGTTTTCCAATTCATGAACATAGTATGTCTATTTATTTAGGTCTTCTTTGAGTTCTTTCATTACCATTTTTAGTTTTCAGTGAGATTTTTACTTAAGTATTTCATGTTTTAGTTTTTTAAGTGATATTATTTTTTAATTTTGCTTTCCAATCATACAGTATTTCTGGTTGTGATAGTTAATTTTATGTCAACTTGGGTAGGCCATGGAACCCATTTTTGGGTCCAACATTAGTCTATATGTTGCTATGAAGGTATATTTTAGATGTGATTAATATTTAAATCAGTAGACTTTAAGTAAAGCAGGTACCCTCATCCTATCAGTTGAAAGCCTTAAGAGAAAAAAACCAAGGTCTCCTGAAGAAGAAGGAAGTCCATCTCTAGATGGTTTTCAGACTTGAACTGCAACACCGGCTCTTCCCTGGTCTCCAGCATGCCGGCCTGTCCTGCAGATTTTAGACTTGCCAGTTCCACAATTGCATGAGCCAATTTCTTAAAACAAATAAAACTCAATCTCTGGCTCTGTCTGGCTCTCTCTGTCTCTCTCTGTCTCTCTCTGTCTCTCTGTCTCTCTGTCTCTCTCTCTCTCTCTCTCTCTCTCTCTCTCTCTCTATATATATATATATATATATATATATATATATATATATATACACACACACACACACACACACACACACACACGCACGCATGCACACATACAGTGCCAAAAAAAGTATACAGATTTTAAGAAGGGAAAAAACCTATTAAAATTGTAATAATATATACAGATAACAAAAGATGGAGACAAATCACATTTGACTTCTGCAATTACAAGAGGTGCTCAAAGTGGTTACCATCAGTGGCCAGATACTTCTAATTATGATGAACTACTGCTTGAGCAATGTTGACAAAAGGGTCCACTTGTATACACTTTTTTGGCACCCCTGGCATATATAGAGGGTTCCAAAACTAATGCATACACATTTTAAGAAAGAAAAAAACTGTGTCAAAATTGTGATACTCAATATATACTGATTACAAAAGATGAATACAAGTCATGTGTATACATTTTTTAACACCCCATATATACACCAGGGGTGCCAAAAAATGCATGTAGTGGACACTTTGGTCAACATTGCTCAAGCAGTAGTTCGCTGTAATCAGAAGTATCTGGATGCTGATGGTAACCACTTTGAGCACCTCTTGAAATTGCAGAAGTCAAATGTGACTTGTATGCATCTTTTGTTATCAGTATATATTGAGTATTACAATTTTAATAGATTTTCTTTTCTTAAAATCTGTATACATTTTTTGGCACCCTCTGTATACACACATACAGACAGACATATATACAGTTGACCCTTGAACAACGTGGGCGTTGGGGTTCTAACCGCCATGCAGTCAAAAATCCACATATAACTTTTGACTCCACAAAAACTTTACAGATGGACCTCCATATCCTCAGATTCCCAACCATGGAACAAAAATATTGGACCTTAAACAACATGGGTCTGAACTTCATAGGTCCACTTATATGTAGATTTTTTTAAAAAAAACTACACACACACACACATACTATTGATTCTGTTTCTCTGGAGAACCCTGACTAAAACACTGTTATCTAGAAATATCACTGCTTTTGTGTGCGTGTGTTGACTTTATGTCCTGGAATCTTGTTAAACTCAATTAGTTCTAGGAAATTTTTTTCAGACTCTTTGGGATTTTTAACATGCACAATTATATCAACTATGAATATAAATCATTTTATCTGGGTTGGGATGAAGGGTCCAGAGGAGCCCAGTGTAAAAGGGTAGCATCTCCTTTTAATTTTCTTACTAAGTTAGTTTATGAGAGCAGTTAATGTTTCTGGTCCTTTTGAAAAGCATGAAAATTCTGGGAGAAAGCAACAGAAAACAAGGTTTTTCTAGATTGTGAGGTGGTAAGGAGTAGGATTCAAACACTAGGTTACAAAGGACAGGCCCAGACAATGGGGCAGGAGGCATGTGGAAGAACAGATGAAGTCTATGGAAAACCAGTTTGTTTCTCAATAAGGCCAGGCTTTTAGATGAAGTAAGAATCTGAGCTTAAATGGAGGGTGGATCATTTGGACCCATCACTGGGATTCAAGTAAGGGTGGCATATGGCAGGATGCCCAGTGGAAGTCTTTGTAAGTTGTGTGTGTAGGTGAGGGGGGTGTTGCTAACAAGTTTTCTGGGCTAGTACTCATTATAAGGAAAGAAGGAGAAAAAAAAAATGTGCTGCAAGCTTACCCAGGAATAAAGCCTCAGAGTATTATGAGCACAACAGGAAAAAAAGAAAATTCACTTAGAGTGTGTAAAATTCTGAGACAGAAGCATCTCTTCTTGAGAACTTCTTTTGTAAGCCATAACTCCAGGTATAAAGAGGTGGTGGGTAGACCAACAGAACACATTGGCAACAGCGACCCACAGGGCATTGGTGAAGCAACTCTGCAAAATTTGTGCTCAGGGGTGCACCCAGCCAGAGAGATGCAGTGTGGTCTTGTGGGAGAGAACTTGTACATGAACACGGAAATGCTCTATAGGGAACTAAGATTCTGGTCACCAGTTCCAATTCAGATTCTATACCTAATTCCGATGGGGACCAGGGACTGGAGAGTGGAGGTCCCATATCACCAAGCAATTCTCAGACACAAGCTGGTGTCCTACAATTCAACTCAATTCTGACAATATCTACCCTGAGATACTGTCAGAACCCACAGGTTAAGGGCTCAGTCCTATGAGATTCTCCCGCACCCCCCATTTCAGACACCAGCTACAAGTCCAGGTTGTCACTTATGCTCTAATCAACTGGTTATAAGAGGATCCCATGACTCCCTCTCAGGTTTGATTAATTTTCGAGAGCGTCTCACAGAACTCAAAGAAACATGTTACTTACTAGATTACCAATTTATTATAAAAGGATATAACTCAGGAACATCCAGATGGGAGAGATGCAAGGGCAAGATATGTGGGAAAGCGGTTGGAGCTTCCACACTCTCTTCAGTACCTCCACATGTTCACCAAGCTAGAAGCTCTCTGAACCCCATCCTTTTTGGGGTTTTATGCAGGCTTCTTTACATAGGCAAGGTTGATTAACTCATTGGCCATTGGTGATAAACTCAATCTCCAGCCCCACTACCCTCCCTGAGGTGGGGGGTGGGGGTGAGGGCAGGACTAAAAATGCCAACCTTCTGATCATAAGGTTCGTTCTTCTGACGACCAGCTCCCACCCTTAGGTGAGGTCAAAAAGTCACCTCATGTACATAATAAAAGAAGCCTTTATTGCTCTCACCACAGGAAATTCCAAAGGTTTTAGGAGCTCTGTACCACAAATGGGGACGAAGATCAAATATATATTTCTTATTGCAAATTCCAATATTGCAGGACCCTGAACATTTGGTGCAGACTTTGAAGGGGCTAGAAATCCTGTGAGATCACAGGGATACAAGAACCAGTGCAACGGGGGTATTTAACTCATGATACGCTGTTTCTACAAGCCTGTGAAGTCAAGAGAAAATGTTAAATAATAGAAAACGGAATTCCAGCTTTGTCCCATTAGAACTCATATGCCCCTCCCCTCTGTCACAACACCTCTGAGATCTGTTTTTGCCATTTCAACAGAACTGGAAGCTGGGAAGTGGTCTGACCACCTATTAAGTTGCTAAAGTTGGTAGGATGTCATCCAACTCAACATGAGGCTGCCTGTTAATCATCGTGTGCCTTCACTCCCACTTACTTTTCTGTCATCTCATAGAAGGTTCCTAACAGCTGTCCCCAAGTTCCAGGCTGCAGAAATTATTCTTTAAACAATATGTCAAAACACCATTAGTGCCTCTCAACACCCACCTTCACTTCCCTACCCCTTCCTCTTTTAACCACTTTGCTCTTCTCCTTCTCTTCCTCCAGCTCCAATAATCTTCCATAGCTTCCCTCACCTACATGCAATCCTCCCCATCCTTTCTCCTCCTTCATTCCCAATTCTCCACACCAAGGCTGAACACTTGTCAGAAACCGTGTTACCTCTGAGCTCCTGGAAACCTCCTGCAGCCCAATCCCCCTGACTTCCTGTCCACCCCCAACTCCCTGGCATCCAGGGCCTCCCAGCAGCTGGGCCCTTCCTGTATCCCCTCTTGTCACCAAGCTAAGTCAATGTTCCAAAATAGTCTCCCAAACAATGATGACAACTGCAGTTATTTTGAAAGATCTGTGTGGCTAAGACTCAGAACAATGCAGGAAAGACAGTCGAGTGGTGAGCAGTGGGAGGGCAGCATGGCCCCTTGTTTGTGCAGAAGATTTCAAAAGTCTGCATTTCTCCTAAAAGATGACCAGAGAATGGATAAGCACTCAAGATAAAACCTGAACAAGGTACCTATATCTCTCCATCCCTTAAATAAACACAGACTGTAAAGACATAGAAATAGCTTCCTTTAAAATTGGCTTACTGTTCTCATATGGTGATCAGAATCCAGGGTCTGGGTTATAAAAGGTCAGGGCTTATTCAAAGCATAAGCACCCTTTTAACTGCAGTTTCCAAAATAACCCAGAGTAGAATCCAGTTATACATGGCAATATATTTTTTCTAAATTTTTGTAAGTTTTATAAAACATACATTCAGAAATATACATAAGTCTTTAAGTTTACCCCTCAATGAATTCTCACCAAGCGAACACATCTGTGAAACTGAGAGAATAGGGATGGGGCTCCGCTCCACACCCTTAACAGCCCAGATCCGGCACCACAAGTTCAGCTACTTTCAGAGGTGGACATAAGCAAATTTCCAACACCAAAACTTCCCCAAGGCAGTTGCCCCCCACATCCACATGTGCACACAACTCTGAGTTGACCACTATATGACCTTCCTGGGGTGGTGGTAGTGAACAGCAAATAACTATTTTCAGAGGATATATATAAGGTCATAGTTATTCTTCATTCCTATGTGCAGAGCTTTCTAACAGTGGGAGCTGAGAATCATTGGAAAAGGGGACAGACAGGAAGCAGGGAAGGTATGATATGCACATGGGGGCTCTAAAAAGAAAGTCTATGCTGGGAGTCTTTTTATAATCCTGGGCTGGAGGTAAAGAGGCAGGTGAGATTCAGTATTCTTTAAAAAATAAGGTTCCAGAAGACATCACCAAAATGGCAATGTGAGTCACCTCACACCTCTGGAAGTCTCCCCTGGAATTTACAACAAATTGAACAACTATAACTCCATAAAGGACTCCCTGCAGAGCAGACAGGCAAGACGAAGAGTCTCACTACTGAATACACCTAAAGGTGGGCAAATTGCGCGAGCAGGGGTGGAGGGAAGGGAAAGTGCAGAGACAGAGCCGCCTGGGCGTAGGATGCAGACCTCGCTCAGTGCTCCAAGCTCGCTACATCCCGGAACTACTATACTGCAGGAGAGGGAAGAACTCGGACTTCTAGGGCTCCACTTATGGCCCACAGGGCCACACAGCTGAACCAAACGCTCACGGCAGACCCGTCGGAACAAAGACTGAGGGAAGAGGGCTGAAAACCGTGGTTTAAGCCCTCACTGCTGAGCAGAGAATGGAAAACTTAGGCACTGAGACTAGCCGTCCCCTCTCTACCCTCCCAGAGTTTGCCCTGCCCCCAACTGCCCAGTGCTAGAAGCGGAAGAGTAGCAGTGTCAGATCAAAAGAACAGAATATTTGCAGTTCTGAGAACTGTGGTCTGCAGACACAGATTCTCAGCCCAACTAGTTCTGGCGAAGGGGCGTGAGCTGTGGAAGCAGGACCGGCTGTGGTGGTGGTTGCCGCCATTGCTCTGGGCCAATTCTCACAACCCACCCCGCCTCTGTCCCCACCTGTCTGGGTGGATCCCTGCAGGAGTAAACAGAACTGCTGAAACACATGGGTTCTGAATCTAGAGCAGGAAGAGCTTTGGAACTTCAAAAGTTCTCTGCATCGCCACAGGGACACAGTGCCCTATGACCCAGGCGAACTGTTAACAGAGGAGAAGCCCACATTCCAGGGAATCCCCCCATTGTGACAAGCTGGAATAGTGCAGAGAAAACATAACACTACAGTGTGAGAGAGAAAAAAAGGGCTGCAGTCAGAGATAAAATAAAATATTCCACAAACACATACTGGTAAACAAAAGACAGACCACTTCCTATCAACCTGTTGCAGAACCCACTCCTGTAGATGTCTAGGAATAGAAATAATAAATCATTAATTGCCATGAATAACTATGGAAAAAGACAGCTCAGAAAGAAAGTGAAAACTCTCCAGAAAAGGAACTTAAAGATACGGAAATATGTGACTTAAATGACAGAGAATTCAAGATTGCAGTTCTGAAAATAACTCAACAAGATGCAAGAAAACACAGAAAGGCAGTTTAGTGAACTCAGAAATACAATCAAAGAACAATATGAACATTTCACCAAAAAGATTGAAATTTTAAAAAAGAACCAAATAGAATTTCTAGAGATTAAGATCTCAATAGAAGAAATGAAGAATGAAATAGCCAGCTTAGGTAGTAGAGTTGACCAGATGGAGGAAAGAATCAGTGACATGGAAGATAGAAACCTGGAAATGACACGGATGGAAGAAGAAAGAGACTTGAGACTTAAAAGAAATGAAAGAACTCTGCAAGAACTTTCTGACTCCATCAGAAAGAACAATATAAGAATAATGGGCATACCAGAAGGAGAAGAAAGAGAGAAGGGAACAGAGAATATATTCAAACAAATTGTCGATGAGAACTTCCCAAATTTGTGGACAGAACTGGATCCTCAAATCCAAGAAGCAAATAGAACACCTAATTACCTCAACTCCAACAGGCCTTCTCCAAGGCACATTGTATTGAAGCTGTCAAAAAACCAATGACAAAGGAAGAATCCTCAAGGCAGCCTGGGAAAAGAAGACAGTAACCTACAAAGGAAAACCCATTAGATTATCATCAGATTTCTCTGCAGAAACTCTACAAGCCAGGAGGGAATGGAACCAAATATTCAAACTATTGAAAGAGAAAAATTGTGAGCCAAGAATAATATACCCATCAAAGATATCCTTTACATATGAAGGAGGAATAAAGACCTTTCCAGACATACAGAAGCTGAGGGAATTTTCTAATACATGACCTGCACTACAAGAAATACTAAAGGAGGCTATTCAACCACCATCAACAGGGACAATTTGTGGCAACCAAAACATAAAAGGGGGGACAGTAAAGCCCTGAACCAGAATATGGGAATGGAGAAAGTAGGCATGCTGAAAAAAATGGAATACTCTAATATCAAACTTTCTTTTACATAAACTTAAGGGTAACCACTCAAAAAAAAATTACAAATAGAATTACTTATGTCCCAGCAATCCCTCTCCTGGGTATGTACCCAAAAAAATCTGAAAACATTTATCCATAAAGACAAGTGTACTCCAATGTTCATTGCAGCTTTGTTTACCGTGACCAAGACATGGAAACAACTAAAATGTCCTTCGATAGATGAATGGATAAAGAAGTTGTGGTATATATACACAATGGAATACTATTCGGTGGTAAGAAAAGATGAAATAGGACCATTTGTGACAACATGGATGGATCTTGAGATTATAATGCTAAGCGAAATAAGTCAGACAGAAAAAGCAGAGAACCATATGATTTCACTTACATGTGGTATATAAACCAAAAATAACAAAAGAACAAGACAAACAAATGAGAAACAAAACCTCATAGACAGAGACAATAGGTTAGTGGTTACCAGAGGGTAAGGGGGGAGGTGGGTGGTAGATGAGGGTAAAGGGGATCAAATATATGGTGATGGAAGGAGAACTGACTCTGGGTGGTGAACACACAATGGGATTTATAGATGGTGTAATACAGAATTGTACTATGTAATTTCACTAACGATTGTCACCCCAATAAACTTTAACCTAAAAAAATAAATAAATAAGGTTCCAGGAGGCTGGTCAAGATGGTGGAGTAGGCAAATGCTGTGTTTATCTTCTCTGACAACCACACCAAAATTACCACTACAAAACAACCATCATTGGGAATCACCTGAAATCTTGCTGAACCAAAGCCCTACAACTAAGGACATACAGAAGAAGACACCTCAAGACTGGTAGGAGGGGCAGAGACACAGAATGGCCTGGTCCCATACCTCTGTGTGACCATTAAGATCCAGAGTGATCTCTCGGCTATGGATGTCTCTGCCAAAGGAGTAATAGTTCCTAGAACCACACCAGGCTCCCCACAGTTCCACTGCCAGGGAGAGAAGTCCCCATAATTTATGATTGTGAAATCCAGTGGAGATTACAGCTGGATTCCAGCTGTCCCTCACAAGCAGGCACTCCTCTTAAAGGGACCATGCACAGACTTACTTACCAACAGAATACCTGCCTCTGAATTCCAGCACTGGTGCAACAGCTGGAGAGGTGACAGGGACATGCAGGGGGAATCTGAGTTGTCTGGCTTCAGAATGAAGGCTGGAGAGGCAGCTTTCTCTGGGACAGAGTTGCTGACAGATGCCATTGTTTCTTTGTTGAGCCCTCCCCCTTCCCAGCATGCAGATGCAGGCAGCTGCCTTATCTGAGTCTCCATCAAGCTGTCCGACACCATTGGTTCACCACACCCTGGTGATTCTGAGACCCCGCCCCACCCAACTTTTGGGCTCACCCTAGCCACTTCCAGTGGCTTTTTTGTACATGCCATCTGCCTTGGCTCATGCTGCAGACTTTCCTAAAATCTCTCAAAGGTTCACAAAACCCAAACAAGCAGCATCTGGCTTCAGCGTGTCCCATACCTCTGGCTGAGCAGCCCTAAGCCTGTCACTATCTTGGCCTATCAGGCACTTCCAAGCACAGTGCAGGTGATGGCCATCTGCAGATTGCTTTGTGGCTCCTGCCAGGTGGCCTCAGGTGGGGCATGGGCTGCGGCTGAATTTGACCTACAACATGTCCCCTCCCAGGTAGCCCTTGGGCTGGTGCTCCCAGTGGCCAGCTTTGAAATGAGCTGGAGCTACTCCCAGCCACCTCCAAGGATCAGATGCCCAATGGGACAGATTGGGCAGGCACCAGAGCTCTGCTGAGTCAGATCCTGCTCTATAGAGTCAACTCCTGTGTTACAACTCTTCCACTGTAGTCATGGCCAGTTTTCACCCATTGATATGCAAACAGCAACCAAGGCTCAACTGCAAAAGGGAGATGCACACACAACCCACACAGGGACACACCTAAAGTACGCAGCTGAGGTGAAAAGGAACACTGTGCCATAGCACACCTACTACATAAGTCCACCCTACTAAGACCAAGAGACATAGAAGCCCTATCTAATACATAGAAACAAACATCGGGAGGCAGCCAAAATGGGGAGACAAACAAATATGTCCCAAACGAAAGAACAGAATCAAGCTCCAGAAAAAGAACTAAACAAAACGGAAACAAGCAATCTAAGAGTTCCAAACACTGGTTGTAAGGATGTTCAATGATCTCAGGGAGAACTTCAACAAAGAGATAAGAAACATAAAAATGGAGATAGATAACAAAGAATCAGTCAGAAATAAAGAATACAATAATGGAAATGAAGAATACATTACAGGGAATCAATAGTAGATTAGCTGAATTAGAGGATTGAATCAGTGATTTAGAAGATAAGGTAGCATAAAACACCCAATCAGAACAGCAAAAAGAATAAAGAATCCAAAAAAATTAGACAGTTTAAGGGGCCTCTGGAACAACATCAAGCAACAACATTTGCATTATAGAGGTACCAGGAGCAGAAGAGAGAGAGCAAGGAATTGAAAGTCTATTTGAAGAAATAATGACTGAAAACTTCCCTAACCTGGTGAAGGAAATATACAAGCCCAGAGAGCACAGAGTCCCAAACAAAATGAACCCAAAGAGATCCACAGATCATAATTAAAATGCCAAAGGTTAAAGACAAAGAGAGAATCTTAAAAGCAGCAAGAGAAAAGCACTTAGTTACCTACAAGGGAGCTCCCATAAGAATATCAGCTGATTTCTCAACAGAAACTTTGCAGGACCGAAGAGATTGGCAGGAAATATTCAAAGTGATGGAAAACAAGGACCAACAACCAAGATTACTCTACCCAGCAAAGCTATCACTTAGAATGGAAAGACAGATAAAGAGCTTTCCAGACAAGAAAAAGCTGACGGAGTTCCTCACCACCAAACCAGTATTGCAAGCAACGTTAGGGGGACTTCTTGAAGATGAAAAATATATATATATATATCAAAAATATGAATAATGAAATGGCAATAACTATATATCTATCAACAATTACTTTCAATGTAAATGGATTAGATGCTCCAATCAAAAGATAGGGGGCTGGGGCGGCCGGATGGCTCAGTTGGTTAGAGCACGAGCTCTGAACAACGGCTTGCCCGTTCGATTTCCACATGGGCCAGTGAGCTGCACCCTCCATAACTAGATTGAAGACAACGAGTTGCCACTGAGCTTCCAGAGGGGTGGCCAGATTGCACAGTTGGTTAGAGCGCAAGCTCTTAACAACAGGTTGCCAATTCAATTCCCGCGTGGGATGGTGGGCTGCACTCCCTGGAACTAAAGATTGAAAATGGCGACTGGACTTGGAGCTGAGCTGTGCCCTCCACAACTAGATTTAAGAACAATAACTTGGAGCTGATGGGCCCTGGAGAAACACACTGTTCCCCAATATTCCCCAATAAAATTTTTTTAAAATATAGGGGGATAAATGGATAAGAAAATAAGACCCTTACGTATGCTGCATACCAGAGACTCACTTCAGAACAAAAAATACACACAGACTGAAAGTAAAGGGATGGAAAAAGATATCTCATGAAAATGGAAACAAACAAACAAAAATCTGGGGTAGCAATATTTATACCAGACAAAATAGACTTTAAAACAAACTTTATAAAAAGAGAAAAAGAAGTACCCAGTAATCCCACTTCTGGGTATTTATCTGAAGAAACCCAAAATGCTATTTTGAGGGGCTGTGCTCATCCATATGTTCACTGAAGCACTATTTACAATAGCCAAGATATGAAGGCAACCTGGGTGTCCTTGAATGGATGAATGGACAAAGAAGAGATGGTAGATATATACAACAGAATATTATTCAACCATAAAAAAGAATGAAATTTTGCCATCTGTGACAACATGAATGGACCTAGAGGGTATTGTGCTGAATGTAGTAAGTCAGAAATCTAATGAACAACATAAATACATAAACGAAACAGAAACAAACTCATATATACAAAGAACATTGGTTGCCAGATGGGAGGGGGGTTGATGATGGGTGAAAAAGGGGAAGGGATTAAGAAGTACAAATTGGGCCGGCCCGGTGGCTCAGGTGGTTAGAGCTCCATGCTCCTAACTCCGAAGGCTGCCAGTTTGATTCCCACATGGGCCAGTGAGCTCTGAACCACAAGGTTGCCAGTTCAATTCCTCGAGTCCCTCAAGGGATGGTGGGCAGTGCCCCCTGCAACTAAGATTGAACACGGCAACTTGAGCTGAGCTGCCACTGAGCTCCTGGATGGCTCAATTGGTTGGAGTGCATCCTCTCAACCACAAGGTTGCCATTTCGACTCCCACAAGGGATGGTGGGCTGCACCCCCTGCAACTAGCAATGGCAACTGGACCTGGAGCTGAGCTGCACCCTCCACAACTAAGACTGAAAGGACAACTTGAAGCTGAACGGCACCCTTCACAACTAAGATTGAAAGGACAACAACTTGACTTGGAAAAAAGTCCTGGAAGTACACACTGTTCCCCAATAAAGTCCTGTTTCCTTTCCCCAAAAAAACTTAAAAAAAAAAAAGCTCTGTGCAATGTCAGAGGGATAGTGGATGGGGGGAGGGGGGTTCACACAGTGTGAGGGATATAAATGATAAACGTCTAAGTTTTGCTTTGTCTTGTGCACGTGAAACTAATAAAATTATATTTTAAAAAATTACAACTCATTAAAATTAATAAAAAGTGAAAAAAAGAAGTACAAATTTGTTGTTACATAATAGTTATGAGGATCTAGAATCTAGCATAAGGAATACAGTAAAAAATATTTTAATAACTATGTATGTCTTTAGGTCCAGGGAGTGCAGCCCACCATCCCACGCGAGAATTGAATTGGCAACCTTGTTGTTAAGAGCTTGTGCTCTATCCAGATGATAGATGGGAGGAGGGTTGAAGGCAGGGTTAAAAAGGTGAAGGGATTAAGAAATATGAACTGGTAGTTAAAAATTGTCATGGGGATGTAAAGTAAAGCATAGGTAATATAATCAATAATATGGTAATAACTACTTATAACGCCAGATAGTTACTGTTAAATAAATATAATGTACAACTGAAACTAATATAATATTGTATAGTAGCTATATTTTAAAAGAATCTTTAAAAAAAAATTCCCTGTAACTATTTTCTGTCCTGGGCCCTCATACTGTGTGTGAGTGAAAGAATTTCGTTAATGCTAGCAGATCCCTTCACTGAAGTATGGAAAGTATTTATGAACAATTTTATGTCATTCCCACTATCTTTGAAGGTAAGTGACAGAATTCAACTTCCCATCTTAAAAGCAGAAAAACGAGGTCCCAAGAGAATCTACATTTTCTCATTTCAGTTTTAGTCAGTCATCCTGGAAGTTCTGTCTTAGCAACTGAAGTGACACAACCTGTGAATCAGATGGACGCTGGCTCATCTTTCCACCTTAACAAGACAGTGTGTCTGAGCCTACAGTGCCATCTTGTGTATATGGTGAGACAGCTCCTTTTTTTTTTTTTTTTTTTTTTTTTTACATTTTTTATTTTTTTTTATTAGCTCCAGATGTACAAAACAACACAGTGATTAGACATTTACATACATCACAAAGTAATAACCACAGTAAGTCTGTGGTTACCCATGAGATTATATATATATAGTTATTAAAATATTATTGACTATATTCCCTGTGCTGTACTATATATCCTTATGACTATTTTTTTAAATTATAGATGAATGGATAAAGAAGTTGTGGTATATATACACAATGGAATACTATTCGGCAGTAAGAAAAGATGATATAGGAACATTTGTGACAACATGGATGGATCTTGAGAGAGTAATGCTGAGCAAAATAAGTCAGACAGAAAAAGCAGAGAACCATGTGATTTCACTGATATGTGGTATATAAACCAAAAACAACAAAAGAACAAGACAAACAAATGAGAAACAGAAACTCATAGACACAGACAATAGTTTAGTGGTTGCCAGAGGGTAAGGGGGGCGGGGGGTGGGGGGTGGGAGATGAGGGTAAGGGGGATCGAATATATGGTGATGGAAGGAGAACTGACTCTGGGTGATGAACACACAATGGGATTTATAGATGATGTAATACAGAATTGTACACCTGAAATCTATGTAATTTTACTAACAATTGTCACCCCAATAAATTTAATAAAATAAAATTAAAAAAAAAATTATAGTTGACATTCAATATTATTTCATATTAATTTCAAGTGTACAGCATAGTGGTTAGACATTTATATAATGTATGGAGTGGTACCCCTGATAAGTCTAATACACATCTGACATTGGGTTTTCATTTTCATTTGCGTCAAGGTATATTTTTATTTCACCCTTGATCTCATTGTTGAACCATTCATTGTTTAGTAACATGCTATTTAGTCTCCATGTATTTGTGGAGTTTTTTGTTTTTTGTGGGGTTTTTTGGTAATAGATTTCTAGTTTCATACTATTGTGGCCAGAGAAGATGATGTGATTTCAATCTTCTTAAATTTATTGAGACTTGTGAGGTCTATCTTGGAAAATGTATGATGTGCATTTGCAAAGAATATATGAGTATATTCTGCTGCTTTGGGATAAAATGTTCTAAAAATATCAATTATATGCATCTATCTGATCTAGTGTGTCATTTAAGGCCACTGTTTGCTAGTTGATTTTCTGTCTGGTAGATCTGTCCATTGATGTCAGTGGGATGTTAAAATCCCCTACTGTGATTGTGGTACTGTCAAGCTCTGTTTATTGAAGTCAAAACTTATTTTGTATATTTAGGTGCTTCTATGTTAGGTGCATAGATGTTTACTAGGGTTATCTCCTCTTATTAGATTGATCCCTTTATCATTATGTAATATCCTTCCTTTTCTCTAATTTAACTCTTCATTTTAAAGTCTGTTTTCTATGATACAAGTATTGCTACTCCACCTTTTTTTGTGTTTATTTGTTTCCATTTGCGTGAAGTGTCTTTTTCCATCCCTTTACTTTCAGTCTATGTGTATATTTTGATCGGAATTGGGTCACTTGTAAACAACATATGCATGGGTCTTGTTTTCTTATTCACTCAGCTATGCTATGTCTTTTGATTGGAGCATTTGATTTATTTACATTTAAAGTGATTGTTGAGAGGTACATAGTTATTGCCATTTTATTCATATTTTTTATCTTCTTTTGGTTTGTTTTTCCCTTTCTTCTTCTTAAATAAGTCCTTTTAACATTTCTTGTAATACTGCCTTGGGGAAAATGAATTCCTTTAGTTTTTTCTTGTGTGGGAAGCTCTTTATCTGTCCTTCAATTTTAAATGATAGCCTTGCTGGGTAGAGTAGTCGTGATTGTATTCTTATGGGAGTGCCCTTGTAAGTAACTTGTTGTCTTTCTCCTTTTGCTTTTATAATTCTCTCTTTTTCTTTAACCTTCGGCATTTTAATTATAATGTGTCTTCAGGTTGCCTGTTTGGGTTCATCTTGTTTGGGACTATTTGTGCTCCTTTAAGCTTGTATGTCTATTTCCTTCGCCAGGTTAGGGATGTTTTCCATCATTATTTTTTCAAATAGGTTCTCAATCTCTTGCTCCCTCTCTTCTCCTTCTGGTTGAGTAACACATGAATGTTGTTACACTTGATGTTGTCCTAAATTTCCTTTAAACTATCTTTGTTTCTTCTTATTATTTTCTCTTTTTGTTGTTCTGATTAGGTATTTTCTGCTACCTTGTCTTCTAAATCACTTATTCGATCCTCTGCCTCATCTAATCTTCTAGTGTATTCTTCATTTTAGTTATTGTATTCTTTATTTCCAACTGGTTAATTTTTATGGTTTTTATGTCCTTCTTTATGCTTAATACCTCTTTGTTGAAGTTTTCACTAAGTTTCTTAAGCATTCTTATAATCAATGTTTTAAACTGTCTCTGTATGTTGGTTGCCTCCCTTTCATTTAGTACTTTATTTGGAGTTTCTCCTGTTCTCTTACTTGGGAAATGTTTCTTTGTTTACTCATTCTGGCTGCCTCTCTGTGTTTGCTTCTATGTATTGGGTACATATCCTATGTCTCTCAGTCTTTGCCAGGTGGCTTTATGTAGTATGTGTCTTGAGTGATCCAATGGTCCAATCTCCCTGATCACCTGTGCATGCATTCTAGGAGTGTTTTACTGTGTGTGTTGTATGTATTCTCCTGTTGTAGTTAAGCCTTGATTGCTTTTGGCAGGTTAATGGGTGGGAATTACTTCCAGGCTGACTGGCTATGAGGATTGACTATGCCCACAGCATATGAGCTGCTGTGTGGGGGCTGACCCATCAGAGGGGGATTCATACCTGTGTGCTCTTGTGTATGTATGTTGAGACCACCCCTTGGGTGTGTCACTTGTGGGGCTAATCAGGCAGTGCTCTGATGTGGTCTGAAGCCAGCCTCTGGGTGTGTTGTTTCTGGTGTTTCTTGGGAGGAGTTCCCATGAAGGCCAATTTCAGCCTTGTCTGTGTCCTGGTAGGAGCTACAGAGCTATGTGTATTTGGTTGCTGCCTGTGTTGGTCCCAGTGGGAGTGGCCTTGCTGTGAACCAAGGCCAGATGCCACCAGTATCAGGCCTGGGGCTGCTTAGCAAAAGGCTCAAGGTCCCCCTAGACCTGTTGCCATCTGCTGATTGCCCATAAGGCTCAGGTGCTTAAAGAGCCTCATTATGTGTGTGGGTCAGGCTGGTTGACTCATGTTTCAGTGCCCCCACTGATGCTGCCCAAGTTAGGTGGGATGGGGTCCCAGGTTGTCATGGAGTGTGGCTGGTGGTTTTCACAAAGTCAATGCACATTCAGTCTTGCACCAGTGCTGAGCCTGTGGCAACTCTGTAAAATGTCCTGAAATCACCATGGCCAGTTGTCATTTGCCTTGTGCCTGCAGAACCCTGAGAGTTGCCCATAAAGGCTGCAGTGTAAGCTGGGGCTAACCGTCCACCACCGAAAGTTTCCCAGGCCACCATGGGCCATCCAGTGCTGTACAAACCTCCAGCAGTTTGTGGGGGCAGGTCAGCCACCCATGAGCTGAGAGTGTCCCCAGCTCATTGCGGGGGAGGGAGGTGTCCCAGGGAGTCATGGGGTGTGGCCTGTGATTTTTACAAAGTCAATGCAAATTCACTTCTTGCACCAGTGCTGAGCCTGTGGCCACTCTGAAAAATGCTGTGAGAACATTGTGGCCAGCCACCCTTTGCCTAGGTCCCACAGATCCCTGAGAGCAGCCCAAGGAGGGCTGCAACGCAAGCTAGTGCTAACTACCCACCACCTAAGCTTTCTCAGGTCACCATGAGCCATCTGATGCTGTACATGCCTCTTTCAGCTTGCAGGGTGAGACTAGCTTCCCAGGAACTGAGTGTGTCCCAAGCAATGCCACACTAGCTGAACAGGATGGGGTCCAATGGAGTTATCAAGGTGGTGCATGCACATGCAGATTTTAGCAGGCCAATGGGGTCTCAGATTTGACCCTTTGGGTGTGGGTTCAACACAGGAAAGATGGCACCCTTTTATAGGTTATATGCAACACAGGCTCCACACAGGTGGCTGTCCCTCTAGCCCTCACTCTGAAGCCACATAACTCAGATTTTCCTTATGTCTATGGCACCTCTCGAGTTTCTGCCCCTCCACTGCAGCCCAGGTGAGTGTTTGCAAATGAGTGAATCTGTGCATGGGCCCTCTAAGAGGACATCTGGGTTTCCAGCTACCTTCCATGTCGCCAGGATGGACGGATGGAATTGTTACTGATTTTCACTGCCAGATATTGTGGGGACTCCTCTTCCTAGCAAAGGACACTGGGCAGGGGAGCCCAGGGTGGGGCTGGGACCCCTTCCTCATCAGAGGGGACCTCTCCTGTCAAGGTGTCCCTCCCAGTGTTTAACCACTACCTGTGGGTTTGGGGTCAGCCTGTCTCTTGTTTCTGCCTCTCCTACCCGTCTCGATGTAGCCTCTGTTCATCTAGTCTTCAGGTGTTTCTTGAGGTTGATTGTTCTATAATTTAGTTGTGATGTTAATGTGATCATGGAACATGGCAGACATAGCATTTACCTATTCTACCATCCTCATCACTTGAAGCTGCTACTTTTTAAATACATATTCTATCAAACATTATTCAGTTATTCAGTACTGAGTACTATGCCTCACTAATATAGTAGCTGTTGGGCATTCAGAGATGAATAAGACAGTTTTGGAGTTTAAGTTTTAAGTGCCATATGGCTTTGGACAATTTATTTTACCTACCCAATTTATTTACCTATGTATAATGATAACATATTATATATATCATATATATGTAAGCATTTAAGAATTTTATTTAATTTATAACAGGTATTCTCTAAGTTTATTAACCTTCGAGGGCTAATATCAAAGGATATTGTTGACAAGATAATAATGGCATTTTTAAAAAGTAGCATAGACTCTGTTTTGAGCTCACCCTAGCATAGACAGTTGAATTCCAGTTTCCTCCCAATCTTGTTGATTCTTACTAAGGTTCCTGGATAGTTGAAGAATGATCCTTATAGCCTCTAGACACTACCAACAACCTTCGTGCAAACAGCTCCCCTCCTCTGGTCAGTTGGTTCTTCCTCTCTTTGCTAAGCTGGGTTTCTCTCTCTCTTAAGGCTCACTTTACTTATATTAAAATCTCTCCCCTCATCACCACTTGAGCTCTACTGTGTCCTGAGGCTGGGACCACTAGTCACCATCTCTGCTTCTGGTGTGAGTCATAGACCTTCAGCTAAGCCACAAAATGAGAGTGGATGCCTCAGTCCAGGGTGGGGACTGGAGGCTTCTGCTCCAGAAAATGGCCACGTTTCTTTCTTTCCCTCCTGCATCCACAAGAGGGAGCCTCATGCCAGCATCTCCTACCAGACGAGTATCCACCAAGACACTTCCACTTCTACTCTTTTAGTACAGCACCCAATACGGTAAAATTTACAATATCAGGCATCCAATCAAAAATTACCAAGCATGAAAAAGAAAAATACCACCCATAAGAAGAAGAAAAGGAAAACATCAACCCAACCTAGAAATGACGCAGATTGTAGAATTAGTAGACAAGCACATAAAAAGTTATTATAACTGTATCCTATATGTTCAAGAAGTTAGAGAAAAAACTGAACATGATGGTAGAGATGTGAAAAATATAAAAAAATACCCAAATTGAACTTATGAGAATAAAACTACAATGTCTGAGATGAAAATATACTAGATGAGATTCAATTAAACATTGAAAAAGAAAAGATCTGCCAACCTCCAGTCAAGAGGACAGAGCAGGTAAACATTGTGCTCACTTCCTCCCATGAGCACAGCATATTACAACTAAATTACAGAACAACCTCCTTGAGAACCACCTGAAGTCTAACTGAACAGAACTCTTATAACTAAGGATATAAAGAAGAAGCCACATCAAGATAGGTAGGACAGGAGAGACAAGAAATGAGCTGGTTCCTCACCCACCTGTAGTGGTTAAGAATTGGGAAGGATATCTTGGCTGCAGAGGACCTCCTGAGGAGTGAAGGGTCCCAGTCCCACACCAGGCTCCCCAGCCTGGAACCACCAGTACCAGGAAAATGAAACCCCACAACATCTGGCTGTGAAAATCGGCAGGGATTCAATTCAGGTGACACAGAGGGCACTGACTCATTTGCTGAAGGACACACTCACTCTGAGCTCCAGCACTGAGACAGCAGCTTGAAAGGTGGAACTGAGCTGTCTGGCTTCAGGGTAAGGGCTGGAGAGGCAGCTCTCTCCACCTTTTAGTTCCGTTGTTGATCACACCCCCAACCAACCTTCAGGCTCAGTTGGGCAACAAATCTGAGTCTCCGTCTAACTCACTCCATCCTGGTAATTCTCTGAGAACCTGCACAACCCAACTCATACTCAGGCCCAAACCTCTTTCAGCAGCTGTTACTCAGAAGCAGCTTTCCTCAGCCCATGCTGTGGACTTCCTTAAAACCTCTGAAATGTCCCTAAATCCCAAACAAGAAGTGGCTGGCCTTAGCATGCCCTCTACCTCTCCCTAAGTGGCCGTGAGCCTGGCAGTAGTGGCAGCCGGCCTTGGTTCTCAGTATAGCCTCCCCCAGGCACTTACAGTCCAAGAACAGGCAGCTACAAAATGCAGATCATTTTGTAGTTCTTACCAGGTAACTTTGGGCCAGGCACAGGCAGCAGCTGACCTGGGCCTCTAATAGAGCCCCTCAAAAGAGGCCCCAGAATCAACACACCTGGTAACCAGCTTTAGATCACACCAGAGCACCAACCAATTAGCTCCACAAATGACACACCCAAAGGGTGGACTCAGCAGGCACCAGAGCCCCATTACAATCCCACTTGGTGGTGTCAGCCCCCACACAGCAGCTTATCTGCTCTAGACACAGCCAGTCCTCACAGTCAGTCAGCCCATCTCAGGTACCAGGGAGACTGAGCCACTGGGTCCCACAGACACCTACTATATAAGGCCACCCTGTCAGGACTGGGAGCTGTAGCAGATTGACTTAATACATAGAAACACACACAGGGAGGCAGCCAAAGTGAGGAGACAAGAAAACCTGTCCCAAATGAAAGAACAGAACAAAACTCCAGAAAAAGACCTAAACAAAATAGAAGCAAGCAATCTACTGGATGCAGAGTGCAAAACACTGGTTATAAGGATGCTAAATCAACTTAGGTTAAGAATAGATTAACTCAGTGAGAACTTCAACAAAGAGATAGTAAACATTAAAAATGACATAGAAGCTGTAAAAAAAGAACCAGTCAGAAATGAAGACTACAATAACAGAAATGAAGAATACATTAGATGGAATCAACCACAGATTAAATGAAGCAGAGGATCAAATCAACAATTTAGTATGAAATATCCAATCAGAACAGCAAAAAGAAAAAATTTAAAAAATGAGAATAGTTTAGGAGACCTCTGGGACAAGATCAAGCATAACAGCATGTGCATCATAGGGGTACCAGAAGAAGAGAGAAAGCAAGGGATTAAGAACCTATTTGAAGAAATAATGACTGAAAACTTTCTTAACCTAGTGAAGGAAATAGACATCCAAGCCCAGAAAGCACAGAGAGTCTCAAAAAGATGAACCCAAACAGACATACCAAGATGAACCCATACCAAGGCATATCATAACTAAAATGTCAAAGATTAAACACAAAGAGAAAATCTTTAAAGAGGCAAGAGAAAAGCAACTACAAGAGAGTTCCCATAAAACTGTCAACTGATTCCTCAACAGAAACTTTGCAGGCCAAAATAGATTGGCATAAAATATCCAAAATGATAAAATGCAAGGGACTATAACCAAGACTACTCTACCCAAAAAGGCTATTTAAATTTGAAGGAGATATGAAGAGCTCCCAGAAAAGAAAAAGCTAAAGGAGTACATCACCACCAAACCAGTATTACAAGAAATGTTAAAGGGACCTTTTTAAGAAGATGAAGGGGTAAAGCAAACAACAACAAAAAGATTTAAAACTATGAATAATGAAATGGCAATAGCTACATACCTGTTAATAATCACTTTAAATGTAAATGTATTAAATGCTCCAATTAAAAGACATACCGTGTTTCCCAGAAAATAAGACCTAACCAGACCATCAGCTCCAATGCGTCCTTTGGAGCAAAAATTAATATAAGACCCTGTATTATATATTATGTTATGTTATGTTATGTTATGTTATGTTATGTTATGTTATGTTATGTTATGTTATGTTATGTTATATTATACTATAAAGACCCAGTCTTATAGTATATTATATTATATTATATAAGATCCGGTCTTATATTAAAATAAGACCGGGTCTTATATTAATTTTTGCTCCAAAAGACACATTAGAGCTGATGGTCTGGCTAGGTCTTATTTTTGGGGAAACACGGTAGGGTAGCTGAATGGATAAATAAACAAGACCTGTACATATGCTATATACCAGAAACCTACCTCAGATCAAAAGACACATTACAGCTGATAGTCCGGCTGAAAGTAAAAGGATGGAAAAAGAAACTTCACATGAGTAGAAATGGGGAAAAAAAAAAAGCTGAGGTAGCAATACTTATATCAAAAAAGTTAACTTTAAAACAAAGGCTATACTAAAAGACCAGGAGGGCTATTATGTAACGATAAAGGGAATAATTCAACAAGAGGATATAATCCTTGTAAACATTTATGCACCCAACATAGGAGCACCTAAATATATAAAGCAAATATTGACTGACATAAAGTGAGAGATCAGACGTCAGCACTTTTTGAGTTCTCCTCCGGATCTTATCACAAACGGGACATATAACCAGTCAAAGGACTCTCTGCTCATCACACAGAAGAGCTAAGAGACTCGTGCAAGGATTACTTGCAAGTGGGCAAATTGGGTGAGCAGGGGAAGAGGGAAGGGAGCGGAGTGGAGAAGCAGCCCGCATCTGCGGTGGGGGAACCGCAGTCTGTACCTCTGGCTGTGAGGACGCGGCCCACACCTTCGGCTGTGGAGACGCGGCCAGCATCTGCGGCAGTGGAAACCTGGCCGGTATCCGCAGCTGCAGAGACAGAGGGGATCCCAGGATGGAACAGAGAACACAAAAGCCAGGAGGTGGGCTCTTTCCCTGTGTCCCACAGCTGATCTCTCCGGCCGAGGGGACAGCATATCCAGCATTTGAAGCAATAACCTCAGCTGATACCTCCAGTTGGGCCCTAGGCCGGACAAAGGACACAAACTCCATACCTGGGCCCCCTCCCACCCCCGCTCTTCCAATCCTACCCCTGCCCCCTTCCAGAGACTTAAATTGGTCCCTGAACTGAGGAATAGTGTCAGATTACAGAGGAGCCTTAGTGCTCAGGCTCTGGGAAGACAGGCGTGCAGCTCTGACCCAGGGAAGAGGCTGGGAAGAGTGTGATTTTTGCTGGCTAGGAGAGAAGAGACTCCTCCTCCCCCAGCCACCACTTTTTCTGGCCTGTGGGAAGAGTGTGACACGGCTGGGCTGGGAGAGAGAAGACCCCTCCATCCCCAGCCCCCACCCTTTCTGGCCTGCCTAGGGCAGGGCAATTACAACTGAGGAGGCACTCCCAGGAATCAGCAGTAAGTGGCAGATGCACCTCCCAGCTTTCATCAGCTCAGAAATCTCCCTCCCGCCACACACACACACACACACACACACGGAAGAAGTGCCCTAGACTCAGGAGAACTGGACACAGGGCTGGTGGTGCTATTCTCAGTGTGCATATGTGCAGGCAAGGGCAGAAACTGCACTGACTTTGTAAAAACTACCATCCAGACCCCTCAGTCCCACGCATCTAAATCTGCAATCCCAACGTCACTCTGGGCACCAGGTGACCGGCTCTGCCTGCACAATACGCAGGGGACTCTTTGGTACAGCAGAGGACAACCTGGAGATTACTTGGTGGGCTTAAGCCAAGACTAGCGCTGCTTTTTGTTTTGTTTTGCTTTGTCTTTATATCTTTGATATCTTTGCCTGTGTTGAGTGGGGGTTGTCGGTTGTTCTTACATGTGAATGTATTTGATTTTTTCCTTGTTGTTGTTGTTGTTGTGCTTGGTGATTTGCTTTGTTCTGAAATTGCCCTACACCAGGGCCCAGCTTAAGAGGCACAAGAGTCAACATATCCAGAGGCCAACTCCAGACCGAACAAGAGTACTACCGGGTTTGACCTACAAGTGATACACCCAGAGGGAATTCTCTACAGGCACAATAGCCCATAGAGGCCAAACCATATTTAAGTGGTCAAAGCTCATGCAGCAGAACTCCCTGCGGTGGGCAGAGCCAAGTCTCACAACTAGTCAGCCTAGGAGTTAACCCCACCTACTCACAAGCGAAAAGCAATTAAAGATCTTCTTTAACAGGACAATATACACAAGACAAGAGTCACCTTTGGAGCACACACAGAGGAGAAGAACGAAATGGTGCAAGACAAACATAAATGACACATACTACATAAGATAACCCAGCAAAAACTAAGAACCCTAGGGAATCTGCCTAATACATCGAAGCAAACGCAGAGAGTCAGCCAGAATGGGGAAACAAAGAAACGTGTCCCAAATAAAAGAACAGAAGAAACCTCCGGAAATTGAACCAAATAAAACAGAGGTAACCAACCTATCAGAGACAGAGTTCAGAACATTGATGATAAGAACGTTTAAGGAGCTTAGTGATGACATAAAGAAGGATAGAGAAATCATAACGAACAACCAGTTAGAACTAAAGAACACAATTACCAAAATAAAGAACTCACTTGAGGAATTAACAACGGGTTAGATGAAGCAGAGGATCGAATCAGCGACTTAGAAGACAAATTAGCAGAGATCACCCAAACAGAACAACAGAAAGAAAAAAGAATAAAAAACAATGAAATGGTTTAAGAGACCTGTGGGATAACATCAAGCACAACAACATGCGCATCATAGGAATACCAGAAGGTGAAGAGAGGAAGCAAGGGATTGAGGACATATTTGAAGTAATAATGTCTGAAAACTTCCCTAACCTGATGAAGGAGACCAACATACAAGCCCAGGAAGTGCAGAAAGTTCCAACCAAGATAAACCCAAACAGGTCCACACCAAGACACATTATAGTGAAAAGGGCAAAGGTTAAACACAAAGAGAGGATCCTAAGAGCAGCAAGAGAAAGACAAAGGGTTACATACAAGGGAACTCCCATAAGACTATCAAATGACTTTTCTACAGAAACATTGAAGGCCAGGAGGGAGTGGCAGGAGGTACTCAAAGTGATGAAAAACAAAGGCCTACAAGCTAGATTGCATTACCTGGCAAGGATATCATTTAAAGTTGATGGAGAGATAAAGAGCTTCCCAGAAAAAAATAAGCTAAAGGAATTTATTACCACCAAGCCAGCATTGCAAGAAATACTAAAAGGACTTCTGTAAATAAAAGAAAGATGAAAACACTCTAACTACAAATTTAAAAGTGGCAATAACTATGTACCTATCAATAATCACTTTAAATGTAAATGGATTAAATGCTCCAATCAAGAGACATATGGTGGCTGAGTGGATAAGAAAGCAAGACCCTTGTACATGCTGTATACAAGAGACTCACCTCAGATCAAAAGACACACACAGGCTGAAAGCGAAGGGTTGGAGTAAGATATTTCATGCAAATGGAAATGAGAAAAAAGTTGGAGTTGCAATACTTATATCTGACAAAATAGACTTTAAAATGAAGAACATATTAAAAGACAAAGATGGGCACTATATAATAATAAAGGGATCAATCCGACAAGAGGACATAACCCTAGTAAACATCTATGCACCCAACATAGGAGCACCTAAATATATAAAACAGATTTTGACTGACATAAAGACAGAGATCAACAGTAACACTATCATAGTAGGGGGCTTCAACACACCTCTGACAACAAGGGACAGGTCTTCCAGAGAGAAAATCAATATGGAAACAATGGCCTTAAATGACACATTGGACCACTTGGATTTAATCGATATTTTCAGAGCATTTCACCCCAATGCTGCAAAATACATGTTCTTCTCAAGCACATATGGAACTTTTTCCAAGATAGACCATATGTTAGGCCACAAAACAAGTCTTGATAAATTTAAGAAAACTGAAATCACACCAATTGTCTTCTCTAACCACAGTGCTATGAAATGAGAAATGAACTACAGGAAAAAAACTGGAAGACACACCAATTCATGGAGGCTGAATAACATGTTACTAAATAAAGAATGGGTCAAGCAGGAGATCAAGGAAGAAATCAAAAGATATCTCGAGACAAACGAAAATGAAAACACAACGACTCAAAATCTATGGGATGCTGGGAAAGCAGTCCTAAGAGGGAAATTCATAGCATTGCAGGCCTACCTGAAGAAACAAGAAACATCACTAATCAACAATTTATCTTCACACTTAAGGGATCTGGATAAAGAACAGCAAAATAAACCCAAAGAGAGTACAAGGAAGGAGATAATAAAGATCAGAGCAGAAATAAATGAAATATAAAACCAGAAAAACAATACAAAAGATCAATGAATCCAAGAGTTGGTTCTTAGAGAAGATAAACAAAATTGACAAACCTTTAGCCAGACTCATTAAAAAAAAGAGACAGAGGACCCAAATTAATAAAATCAGAAATGAAATAGAAGAAGTGACAACAGACACCGCAGAAATACAAAAAAATTAAAGAGATTACTATGAGCAACTATATGCCAACAAACTTGACAATCTGGACGAAATGGACAGTTTTCTAGAGGTGTACAATCTTCCAAGGCTAACTCAAGAAGAAACAGAAAACCTGAATAGACTGATTACCACCAGGAAAATTGAATCAGTAATCAACAATCTCCCAACAAACAAAAGCCCTGGCACCAGATGGCGTTACAGGTGAATTTTACAAAATGTTCAAAAAGTATTATCACCTATTCTCCTCAAGCTCTTCCAAAAAATCCAGAAGGAGAGAAGACTCCCAAACACTTTTTTCGAAGCCATTATCACCCTGATCCCCAAATCAGACAAAGACACCACAAAAAAAGTAACTACAAGCCGATATCGTTAATGAACATAGATGCAAAAATCCTCAAGAAAATATTAGCAAACAGAATTCAGCAATACATTAAAAAGATCATGCCCCATGATCAAGTGGGATTCATCCCTGGTATGCAAAGGTGGTTCAACATCCGCAAATCAATTAATGTGATACACCACATTAATAAAATGAAAAATAAAAATCACATGATCATATCAATAGATGCAGACAAAGCATTTGATAAAATCCAGCAGCCATTTATGATAAAAACCCTTAAGAAAGTGGGAATAGAGTGATCATAAAGACCATATATGATAAACCCACAGCTAACATCATACTCAATGGGGAAAAGCTAAAACCATTCCCCTTAAGTTCAGGAACAAGGCAAGGTTGCCCACTTTTTCCACTTCTATTCAACATAATGCTGGAAGTTCTAGCCACAGCAATCAGACAAGAAAAAGAAATAAAAGGCATCCAAATTGGTAAGGAGGAAGTAAAATTTTCCTTATATGCAGATGATATGATACTATATAGAGAGAATCTTAAAGACTCCACCAAGAAACTATTAGAGCTGGTAAATGAATTTAATAAAGTACCAGGATACAAAATTAATATTCGAAATCAGTTGCATTTGTATATACCAATAATAAAACATCAGAGGAGAAATTTAAAAAGCAATCCCATTAACAATTGCTCCCAAGACTATAAAATGCCTGGGAATAAATTTAACCAAAGAAGTAAAAGATCTGTACTCAGAAAATTATAAGACACTGAAGAAAGAAATGAAAGAAGATACAAATAGATGGAAACACATACCATGTTCATGGATAGGAAGAATTAATATAGTTAAAATGTCCATACTGCCTAAGGCAATATACATATTCAACGCAATTCCTATCAAACTACCAATGGCGTTTTTCACAGAAATAGAACATATAATCCTAAAATTTATATGGAACGATAAAAGACCCAGGATAGCCTCAGCAATCTTGAGAAATAAGAACAAAGTGGGAAGTATAACAATACGTGACATCAAATTATACTACAAGGCTACAGTAATCAAAACAGCATGGTACTGGCATAAAAATAGACCCATAGATCAATGGAACAGAATAGAGAGTCCAGAAATAAATCCATGCCTATATGGCCATTTAATCTACAACAATGGAAGCAAGAATGTGTGGTGGGGTAAAGACATCTATTCAATAAATGGTGCTGGGAAACCTGGACAGACACATGCAAAAAAATAAAGCGGGACCACCTCCTTACACCATATACAAAAATAAATTCAAAATGGCTTAAAGACTTACATGTAAGATCTGAAACCATAAAATTCCTAGAAGAAAATATAGAAAGAAACTTCACAGACATTACCTGGAGTAAGATTTTTACTGATATATCCCCTTGGGCAAGGGAAGTAAGAGAAAAAATAAACATGTGGGATTATATCAAACTAAAAAGTTTTTTCACAGCAAAGGAAACCATCAATAAAACAAAAAGGGATCCTACTGAATGGGAAAAGATTTTTGCCAATGATATATCTGATAAGGAATTAATATCACAAATTTATAAAAAAAAAAACTCACACAACTCAACTCCAAAAAAACAAACAACCCAATTAAAAAATGGGCAGAGCACATGAAGAGACAATTTTCTAAAAAGGACATACAGATGGCAAACAGACATATGAAGAAATGCTCAACCTCACTAACCATCAGAGAAATGCAAATAAAAACCACAATGAGATACCACCTCACCCCAGCCAAAATGGCTATCATCAATAAATCAACAAACAACAAGTGCTGACACGGATGTGGAGAAAAGGGAACGCTTGTGCACTGTTGGTGGGATTGCAGATTGGTGCAGCCACTATGGAAAACAGTATGGCGGTACCTCAAAAATCTGAAAATGGAACTACCTTATGATACAGCAATTCCACTCCTAGGTATCTATCTGGAGAAATCCAAAACTCCAATTCAAAAATCTTTATGCACTCCTATGTTTATTGCAGCACTATATACAATAGCCAAAACATGGACACAACTGAAATGCCCATCGGTAGATGACTGGATTAAGAAACTGTGGTACATTTATATAATGGAGTATTACGCAGCCATAAAGAAGAATGAAATCTTACCATTTGCAACAATGTGGATGGGCCTAGAGAACATTATGTTAAGTGAAATAAGTCAGACAAAGACAAATATCATATGATCTCACTTATATGTGGAATCTAAAGAAAAGGATAAATGAATAAACTAATCAGAAACAGTTTCGGAGACATGGAGGAAAACTGAGGGTTGCTAGATGGGAGAGAGGTGGGAATAAGGGGGAAGGTAGGGGGATTAGAAAGCACAATCGGTAACCACAAGATTGCCACCGGGATATGAAAGTCAATTTGGGGAACGTAATCAATAATGTAAAGATTTTGTAGAGTATCTGATGGACACTTGTCTCATTAGGGAGACCACCTCCGGGATGATGTAGATACTGATCACTGCACTGTACACCTGAAGCTGAACAATAATCAATGTCAACTACAATTATATATATATATAATTGTACATATATATATATGTACAAGATATCTATATAGATAGATAGATTTGAGAATAAAAACAATAATGAATGTCTACTCTACTACTCTAATTTTATATATATATATATATATATATATATATATATATATATATATATATATATATTTACAAGAAGTGGAGTACAGCATTAGGAATAGAGACGGGAAATGTAATGGCTGTATGCAATGTCAGAGGGGTAGTACATTGGGGGAGGAGAGTTATCACTTTGTGAGGGATATAAATGATAAATGTCTAACTATTACATTATTTTGTACACCTGAAACTAATAAAAAAAATAATAAAAAATAAGATGTGCAAATATCACCATAATTCAGTTTTAGAAAACTTCCAAAATAGTCCATCTTGCCCAATTGCTGTCAGTCCCAAACCACTGCTCCCACTCCAGCCCCAGGCAACTATTCATCTTATTTTCATCTCTATATATTTGTCTTCTCTAAATATTTGTTACAAATGGAATTATGCAATATGTCATCTTTTCCATCTAGCTTCTTTCACACACTGTAATAGTTTCCAGTCACACATGTTGAAGCATATAGTCATGTGCTACTTAATGACAGGGATACATTCTGAGAAATTCCTCACTAGGCAATTTCGCCATTGTGCAAACATCATGGAGTGCACTTACACAAGCCTAGATGCTATAGCCTGCTGTACCTCTAGGCTTATGGTGTAGCTTATCGATCCTGTGCTACAAGCATGTACCGCATATTACCGTACTGAATACTGGAGGCAATTGTAACAGTTTAGCATTTTTGTATCTAAATGTATCTAAACATAGAAAAAGTACAGTAAAAATAAGGTATAATAAAAATATTTTTTTAATTAAATTTATTGGGGTGACAATTGTTAGTAAAATTACATAGATTTCAGGTGTACAATTCTGTATTACATCATCTATAAATCCCATTGTGTGTTCACCACCCAGAGTCGGTTCTCCTTCCATCACCATATATTCGATCCCCCTTACCCTCATCTCCCACCCCCCACCCACCGCCCCCCTTACCCTCTGGTAACCACTAAACTATTGTCTGTGTCTATGAGTTTCGATAGATGAATGGTTAAAGAAGTTGTGGTATATATACACAATGGAATACTATTCGGCAGTAAGAAAAGATGATATAGGAACATTTGTGACAACATGGATGGATCTTGAGAGAGTAATGCTGAGCGAAACAAGTCAGACAGAAAAAGCAGAGAACCATGTGATTTCACTGATATGTGGTATATAAACCAAAAACAACAAAAGAATAAAAATATTTTAATGGTACACCTCTACGGGGAATTTACCATGAATAGAACTTGCAGGAATGGAAGTTGCTCTAGGTCAGTGAGTGAGTGGTGAGTGAAGGCCTAGGAAATTACTACACACTACTATAGGAACAAGTTGGCTACTGGGACTTTTTTTTTTTTTTACTGATATTTTTGGGAATCTTTTGAAATATATCTCAGAACTATCTCCCTATAGGACAAAAGGGTGAAGCATATATGTATTATCTACTATTCCCCATGGATGGAGAGTGACCTCATGGGCATTTATTCCCCCAAAATTCCCAGTTGCACATGTTTGACCATTAAGTGGGTTCCTGCCAAGTTTCTACCCTGCAAGCCTTAGAATAGCCCCAAGGCAGGAAGCAAGAGATCACATAACACACGCAGAGAGGGAAGCACTCTCTGATTGTACCAATTGCAAAAAGCCTGTCAAAGCATGCATAAACTGTTCACCACAGCCATGACTGAAATAAGTGGGGCTGCGAGGGTTGTGAAGTGTTGCACAAGAGGTGTCTAGTGCTGTTCACTTTCAGCCACTCATGCTGTCTTAAGTCCTATCCATCACAGAGCCTCCTTGCATGTAATGGCCAGTAACAAGTTCTGCAAGGACTCGATGTAAGAGGCTTAGTGGAACAAGCTACAGTCCCCACTGCACAGCTGGTCACAAGGTCATGATTGGGATATTCATCATATATGACCCAATCTAAATTCTCTCACCCATACCAACACTTCAGTTTGGAACACACTTCTGAAAAAAAGTTAACAATCTCTCCCATCTGTCCAGTGTTATTCCCATGATGTAACCAAGGTAGCTTTCCACACCTTCATTTATGCTCATACACGTAACACACACACACACACTCTACACTTGTATGTGTATGTAATATGATCTCATTATTGTTAAACAAAACGACAAACAAAAAGAAAAAGAATAAACTAGACATAACAGCCACATACAGAACACTTTACGCAACAACAACAGAATACAAATTCTTCTCAAGTGCACATAGGACATTCTCCAGGATAGAATATCTGTTAGGCCACAAATAAAATCTCAGTAAATCTTAAAAGACAGATTCATACAAAGTATCTTCTCTGACCACAACAAGGTGCAGTTAGAAATCAATAACAGAGGGAAAACTTGAAAACTCACAAATTTGTGAGAAATTAAACAACACACTCTTAAACGCTAAGTGGGTCAGAGAAGAAATCACAAGGGAAATTAGAAAATACTTGGAGATGGATGAAAATAAAAACACAACATACTAAAACTTATGGAATGAAACAAAAGCAGTACTAAGAGGGGAATTTATAGCTTTGAATGTTTTCATTAAAGCCAAGAAAAATCTCAAATTAACAATCTTACTTTATAACTCCAGTAACTAGAAAAAGAAGAAAAAAGTAAACTCAATGGTAACAGAAGAAAGGAAGTAATAAAAAAAAAATTACAGTAGAGATAAGTAAAATAGAGAACAGAAACAATAGAGAAAATCAATGAAACCAAAAGTTGGTTCTTCAAAAATATTAACAAAATTGACAAACTTTTAGCTGACTAAGAAAAAAAATGAGAGAAGAATCAATTACTAAAATCTGACATATAAATGGGGGTTTTACTACCAATTCTGTTAAAATAAAAAGGACTATGAGAGAACAATTGTACTATGAATAATTATATGCCAACAAATTAGATAACCTTGATGAAATGGACAAATACCTAGAAACACACACGCTACCAAGACTGAATCATGAAGAAATAGAAAATCTGAACAAGGAGACTGAAAATCCGAACAAGAATCAGTAATTGAAAACTTCCCAACAAAGAAAATCCCTGGACCTAATGGCTTCACTGGTTAATGCTATCAAATATTTTAAAAGAACCAACTCCAATCCTTCTCAAATTCTTCCGAAGAAGTGAAGAGTAAGTAACACTTCCTAACTCATTCTATGAGGCCAGTATTGGCCCGACACCAAAGCCAGATAAAAACACCACACACCAAAAAAAAGGAGAATAAGAAGAAAGAAAGAAAGAAAGAAAGAAAGAAAGAAAGAAAGAAAGAAAGAAAGAAAGAAAGAAAGAAAGAAAGAAAGAAAGAAAGAGGGGGAGAGAGAAAGCAGACCAATATCCCTTATGAACATTTATGAAAAAAAATCCTTAATAAAATACTAGCAAATAGAATTCAACAGCATATCAAAAAATGAAACCATTACCAAATAAAATTTATTCCTGGAATGCAAGGATAGTTTAACATATGAAAATCAATCAATGTAATACATCACAGAAAGAAAGGGGGGGACTCATATGAGCATCTTAATTAATGCAGAAAAAGCATTTGACCAAAGTCAATACCCTTTCAAGAAAATAACACTTAAAAAACTAGGAATAAAAAGAAACTATCTCAACATAATAAAGGCTATATATAAAACACCCACCACTAACATGATACTCAGCAGTGAAAGACAGAGAACTTTTCCTCTAAGATTAGCAACAAGACAAGGATGATCACTTTTTACACTTCTATTCAACACAGTATTATCTAACCAAAGCAATTAAGCAACAAAAAGAAATAAAGGCATCCAAGTTAGAAAGGAAGAAATAAAACGATCTCTATTCACAGATGACATGATCTTATATGTAAAAAAAAAAAAAAAAAAAACCTTATTTCACACAAAAAATTGTTAGTGGTAATACAAAAATTCAGCAAACTAGTAAAATACAAAACCAACACTCAAAAATCAGTTTAATTTCTATACACCAATAAAAAATCTGAAAAGGAAATGAAAACAATTCCATTTACAATAGCATCAAAAAGAATAAAATATGTAGGAATTAAGTTAATTAACCAAGAAGGTGAAACACTTGTGCACTGAAAACTATAAAACATTGCTAAAAAGAAATTGAAGAAAACATAAATAAATGGAAAAATGTGTTCATGGACTGAAAGACTTAATTTTAAGATGTTAATACTATTTAAAGCAATCTACAGAGTTAATGAATCCCTATCGAAATCTCAAAGATTTTTTTTTTGAAGAAATAGAAAATTTATCCTAAAATTCATATGGAATCTCAAAAGGCCCCAAATAGCCAAAACAATCTTGAAAATGAAAAATAAATTTGAAAGACCCATACTTCTTTATTTATAAATTTACTACAAATCTACACTAATCAAAACAGTGTGTTACTGACATAAAGACAGACATATAGACCAATGTAATAGAACAGAAATCCCAGAAATAAACCCTGCATATTTGGTCTAGTGATTTTTGACAAGCGTGCCAAAACCAGTCAATGGGGAAAAAACAGTCTTTTCAACAAATGGTGCTGTGGAAATTGGATATCCACATGCAAAAGAATGAAGTTGGATCCTTACCTAATATCATATTCAAAAATTGACTCAAAATGGATAAAAGATCTAAACATAAGACCTAAAACTATAAATCTCTTAGAGAAAAACATAGGGGGGAAATCTTCATGACATTGGATTTGGCGTTGATTTCTTTAATATGATATCAAGAACATAGACCACAAAAGTGAAAATAGCAAATTGGACTTTATCAAAATTAAAACTTTTTTGCATCAAAGGACACTATCAACAGAGTAAAAAGGCAGCCTACAGAATAGGAGAAAATATTTGCAAATCACATTTCTGATAGATCAATACCCAGGATATGTAGAGAATTCCTAAAACTCAATAACAAAAATAATATACCCAATTCAAAAATGGGCAAAGCACTTGAATACACATTTCTCAAAGAAGATATACAAATGGCCAATAAGGAGATGAAAAGATGCTCAACAGAACTAATCATGAGGGCAATGCAAATCAAAACCACACCCATTAGGATGGCTATCAGCAGAAAACAAGCATGGATGTGGAGAAACTGGAATACTTGTGCACTGCTGGTGGGAATGTAAAATGGTGCAGCTGCTGTGGAAACCAGTACAGCAGTTTTCTAAAAACATAGAATAACTATTTGATTCAGCAGTTCTACTCCTGGGTATATCCACCAACGAATTAAAGCAGGAACCAAGGTTTATAGCAGCATCATTCACAAGAGCCAAAGATGGAAACAACCTGAATGTTCAATAGATGAATGAATAAACAAAATGCAGTATAAACATACAATGGAATCTTATTCGGCCTTAAAAAGGAATGAAATTTTGATACATGCTATAACATAGGTGAACCTTGAAGACATTGTGCTAAGTGAATTAAGCCAGACACAAAAGGACAAATATTGTATGATTCCACTTACATGAGCTACACTGAGTAGCCAAATTATAGAAATATAATGTAGAACAGTGATTACCAGGAGCTGGGGTAGTGAGGAATGAGCAGTTATTGTTTAATGGGTATAGAGTTTCAGCATAGGATAACGAAAAAGTTTTAGAAGTAGATAGTGGTGATGGTTGCACAATTATATGAATGTACTTAATGCCACTGTAGTGTATAATTAAAAATGATTAAAATGGTAATTTTTATGTTATCTATATTTTACCACAAAAAGAAAGAAAAACAAAACTCTCTCACTACTCTGCAAACTTTTTAACTTTAACAATACATCATGACTATTTTCCTAGTCAATGAGTATAAATCTAATGCATCCTTTTTGATAACTGCACAATATAGCATAGAAAGGGTATGCTATACTATATTTATCTACTCTCATGTTGACAAACATTTGCTATTATAAATAATGCTGCAGTCAGAAATTTTAGGTTCTTATGATGTATTAGTTCTGTACAATGGAGTCTTTAAACTATGATTACCGGGCAAAGTAAATAGTATATTTAGATCTTCCTCTAATCCATTTTTAATTTTTGTTTGTTCATGATGTAAAGCAGAAGAAAAACAGATGCTGCAATAGTTAGGTTATGGATTTGGCTGCGTATAACAAAGTCTTCAACAGCTGTGACTTATACAGGATATTAATTTTATAATATTTGTCTTTTACATAACAGTCGAGATGCACATTCCAGGACTTGTATAGAGACTGTTGCAGGAACTCAAAGAATCCAGCCTCTTTTTATTCTCTTACTCCACATTTATTTTCATGGTCCAAGATGGACCATGCCGTGTTCACATTTTAGTCAGCAGGAGAGGAGGAAAGGAAAGGGGCACACCCACTTCTTTTCAGGACTTCACCTAGAAGTAATCTGTACCAATTCCACTCATAGCTTATTGTCCTGAACTTGGCCACGTAACCCATCCTAGCTAAAAAGGAGGCTGGAAAAAATTGTACTCATTCTGAGTGGCCATATTCCCATTTAGGACCATGATGGTCAATGGGAGATTGGATAATGAGCAATTCGATGATAAGATCTTCCAAAAGAATAGTCAATTATGTCAGTAATATTTAAACCATTGTCCATTGAATTAAAATGCCATCCTTGTATTTATTAAGGCCCACATATAATTAGATGTTTCTAGATGCTAATCTGTTCCACTATTATATTAAAATAACTTTATAATAGTTGTTAGATGTTCTTATTGCATTAATTTATAATTGTTGATATACTAGAAATTTATCGTTTGTTAACTGTTTGATTTAAGCTATTTGATTTACATTATTTTTACAGATCAAGTTAAAGGCAGTCAAACTTATTTGGGTAAAAACTGGTTAGTCCTGGTACTCGGATATTATAACTTGAGGCAGAGATCATTTTCTTAGTTCCAATTTTTCAATGTCAAGAAGCATTACTCTTTTTTTTTCTGATTAATTCATTCATTTATTCTTTTCTTTAGATTACACATATAAGTGAGATCATATGATATTTGTCTTTCTCTGTCTGATTTATTTCACTTAACATAATGTTCTCTAGGTCCATCCATGTTGTTGCAAATGGTAAAATATCTTTCTTCTTTATGGCTGCGTAATACTCCATTGTATAAATGTACCACAGTTTCTTAATCCAGTCATCTACCGATGGGCATTTCAGTTGTTTCCATGTCTTGGCTATTATAAATAGTGCTGCAATAAACATAGGGGTGCATAATTTTTTTCAAATTAGAGTTTTGGATTTCTCTGGATAGATACCTGATAGGCTAGGAGTGGAATTGCTGGATCATAAGGTAGTTCCATTTTCAGATTTTTGAGATACCTCCATACTGTTTTCTATAGTGGCTGCACCAATCTGCAATCCCACCAACAGTGCACAAGCGTTCCCTTTTCTCCATATCCGTGCCAGCATTTGTTGTTTGTTGATTTATTGATGATAGCCATTTTGACTGGGGTGAGGTGGTATCTCATTGTGGTTTTTATTTGCATTTCTCTGATGGTTAGTGAGGTTGAGCATTTCTTCATATGTCTGTTTGCCATCTGTATGTCCTTTTTAGAAAATTGTCTCTTCATGTCCTCTGCCCATTTTTTAATTGGGTTGTTTGTTTTTTTGGATTTGAGTTGAGTGAGTTTTTTATAAATTTGGGATATTAACCCCGCATCGGGTATATCATTGGCAAATATCTTCTCCCATTCAGTAGGATCCCTTTGTTTTATTGATGGTTTCCTTTGCTGCGAAAAAACTTTTTAGTTTGATATAATCCCACATGTTTATTTTTTCTTTTACTTCCCTTGCGCGAGGGGATATATCAGTAAAAATCTTACTCCAGGTAATGTCTGTAAAGTTTCCTCCTATATTGTCTTCTAGGAATTTTATGGTTTCAGATCTTACGTGTAAGTCTTTAATCCATTTTGAATTTATTTTTTTATATGGTGTAAGGAAGTGGTCCAGCTTCATTTTTTTGCAAGTGTCTGTCCAGGTTTCCCAGCACCATTTATTAAATAGACTGTCTTTACCCCACTGTAAATTCTCGCTTCCATTGTCGTAGATTAAATGACTATATAGGCATGGATTTATTTCTGGGCTCTCTATTCTGTTCCATTGATCTATGTGTCTGTTTTCATGCCAGTACCATGCTGTTTTGATTACTGTAGCCTTGTAGTATAATTTGATGTCAGGTATCTTTATACCTCCCACTTTGTTCTTATTTCTCAAGACTGCCAAGGCTATCCTGGGTCTCTTATGGTTCCATATAAATTTTAGGATTATATGTTCTATTTCTGTGAAAAACATCCTTGGTAGTTTGATAAGAATTGCATTGAATATGTATATTGCCTTAGGCAGTGTGGACATTTTAACGATATTAATTCTTCCTATCCATAAACATGGTATGTGTTTCCATCTATTTGTATGTTTAATTTCTCTCTTCAGTGTCTTCTAATTTTCCGAGTACAGATCTTTTACTTCTTTGGTTAAATTTATTCTCAGGTATTTTATAGTCTTTGGAGCAATTGTAAATGGGATTGTTTTCTTAATTTCTCCTTCTGATATTTTATTATTGGTCTATACAAATGCAACTGATTTCTGAATATTAATTTTGTATCTTGCTACTTTGCTAAATTCATTTATCAGCTCTAATAGTTTCTTGGTGGAGTCTTCAGGGTTCTCTCTATAAAGTATCATGTCATCTGCATATAATGACAATTTTACTTCCTCCTTACCAATTTGGATGCCTTTTATTTCTTTTTCTTGTCTGATTGCTGTGGCTAGAACTTCCAGCACTATGTTGAATAGAAATGGAGAAAGTGGGCAACCTTGCCTTGTTCCTGATCTTAAGGAGAATGGTTTAACTTTTCTCCATTGAGTATGATGTTAGCTGTGGGTTTATCATATATGGCCTTTATTATGTTGAGATATGATCCCTCTATTCCCACTTTCTTAAGGGTTTTTATCATAAATGGCTGCTGGATTTTGTCAAATGCTTTTTCTGCATCTATTGATATTATCATATGATTTTTATTTTTCATTTTGTTAATGTGGTGTATCACATTAATTGATTTGCTGATATTGAACCACCCTTGCATACCAGGAATGAATCTCACTTGATCATAGTGTATGATCTTTTTAATGTATTGCTGAATTCTGTTTGCTAATATTTTCTTGAGGATTTTTGCATCTATGTTCATTAGAAATGTCGGCCTATAGTTTTCTTTTATTGTAGTGTCTTTGTCTGATTTGGGGATCAGGGTGATAGTGGCCTCATAGTTTGGTAGCCTTCCTTCCTTCTGGATTTTTGGGAATAGTTTGAGAAGAATAGGTGATAATTCTTTTTTGAATGTTTTGTAAAATTCACCTGTAAAGCCATCTGGTCCAGGGCTTTTGTTTGTTGGGAGCTTGTTGATTACTGATTCAATTTCCCTGGTGGTAATCAGTCTATTCAGGTTTTCTGTTTCTTCTTGAGTTAGCCTTGGAAGGTTGTATGCTTCTAGCAAATTGTCCATTTCTTCCAGATTAGTTGGCATATAGTTGCTCAAGAAGCATCACTCTTGATGGGCACTGAGGTTGTTTCTATATCTTGGCTATTGTAAGTAGTGATGCATATATCTTAAGGGATGCATATATCATTCTGAATTAGTGTTTTGGGTTTCTGTGGAAGTGGAATTGAAAGATGTGGTATAGATACATAATGGAATATTACTCGGTCATAAAACTGAATGAAATCTTACCATTTGTGATAACATGGATGGACCTAGAGGGTATTATGCTAGGTGAAATAAGTCACACTGAGAAAGACAAATACCATATGATCTCACTTATATGTGGAATCTAAAGAACAAAATAAACAAACAAGCAAAACAGAAACAGACTCCTAGATACAAAGAACACACTGATGGTTGCTGGGTGGAATTGGGGTTTGGGAGACTAGGTAAAATGGTGAAGGCATTAAGAAGTACAAATTGGTAGTAACACAATAATCATGGGGATGCAAAGTACAGCATAGAAATATAATCAATAATATTGTAATAACTATATATAGTGCCAGGTGGGTACTAGACTATCAGGGGGATCACTTCATAAATTATATAAATATCGAATCACTATGCTGCTTACCTGAAACTAACATAAAATAATATTGAATGTCCACTCTAATCGAAAAATAATAATAATTTTTAAAAAAGCATTGCTCTTCCTGTAAGTTGCCTGAGGTGACCTCTGAAAATGGTTCACTATTCACTTGACCCAGAAAACCCCACAAAATCATGCAAATCAAGAGGTTCAAATCTTTGTGTTCCCTTTAAGAACACTCATGAAACTGCCCAGGCCATCAAGGGTATACATATCCAAAAAGTATGTGAAAGATGTCACTTTACAGAAGCAGTGTATGCCATTCCTTCGTTGTGGAGTTGGTAAGTGTGCCTGGATCAAACAATGGAGCTAGACACAGTTGGTGGCCCCAAAAAGAGTGCTGAATTTTACTGCACATGTTTAAAAATGCAGAGTAATGCTGCACTTAAGGGTTTAGATATAGAATCTCTGATCATTGAGCAGATCCAGGTGAACAAAGCTCCCAAGATGCAGCACAGAACTTACAGAGCTCATGGGAGGAGTAACCCATACATGACTCTCCCTGACACCCTGACATGATCCGTACTGAAAAAGAGCAGATTCTATCTAAACCAGAAGAGAGAAGAAAAAGATCTCCAAGAAGAAACTTAAGAAACAAAAATTTGCAGCCTGGGAATAAATTCAGCACATAATAAATGCAAATAAAAGTAAAAGCAGGAAAAAAAAAGAAGCATTTCTACACACCAGTAACTACTGGTGGTCACACATTTGTTTCATTATCATAGCCTTAGAGGAAAAGAGACCTTTACTAAAGAGAAAGCCTGACTATAACAGTGATCTGGTGAAGGAAAACAGAATTTCCCAGGGTAACAGGCATCTAGGACTCCACCTCATCATCCACTTAAAATACAATGGGTGTGAGCAAGTGCCAGGATGAGGCCTGGTGATTAAATAAATTTCCAAGTTATAAAATTAAAGAGATGCTCTCCCAGCTCTGGCTCTGGAACATTATCCATCTGAAGTGTGTGGCTCTATTTGCCTTTTAACTAACAGCAATGCCTCTCTGCCATTATCTCCTTCCACCAGGCCTCATTCACTCTTTTATAGAGGAAAGATTTGCTCAGGTTTATGCCTTATCCTCAAGAGTGACTTCCTTTGACTTTCTTTGGAAAAGGAGAACTATTTGAACAAAAGAAGCTGCACTTAGGATCCCGACCCCTTCCACCCTGCTAGTGTATATTCTTTGCCTTTCTTTAAAACCTAAATACAGCATATCTTCCGGGAAGTCTTTCTTGGTTTCCAGTGCCCTGAACAATGGATAAACTGGAAGGCATCTTAGAGATCTGGAGGGGAGGTTCTCAATCCAGACTTCCTCTGTCACTTGAGCAGCTTGTAAGAGGTACATCTGCCATCATTCCTGCTCAGATGCTTATCAGCAGATCTGAGATGGAGCCTTAGCCCTTGCATTGTTTCAACTTCCACAGGAGATTATGAGCAGCAGACAGAGTGGGCAACTATTCAACTAGTCCAGCCCTTAGCTTACAGATGAGAGCATTGAGATCACATGACGCTACGAAGAAAATGATGCATTCCTTAGTAGGAAGCAGCTCCTTCAAGGCAAGGACTTTGTCTCTTTTTTGCAGCTCTAACTCCCGCACCTAGAACTGTGCCTACCTAGCATGTGGCAGATTTGTTGAAGGAAGGAAGGAAGGAAGGAAGGAAGGAAGGAAGGAAGGAAGGAAGGAAGGAAGGAAGGAAGGAAGGAAGGAAGGAAGGAAGGAAGGAAGGAAGGAAGGAAGGAAGGAAGGAAGGAAGGAAGGAAGGAAGGAACTCGTGACACCAAGCTTAAATTACAAAACTGGATTCTGATCCAGGATATGACACAGTCTTCCTCACGACAGCCTCTGCTCTGAGTCCTCGCTCTGTAATTGCTTTGCCTCATAGGTCACAGTTGGTCGCAGTCCCTGGCTGCCCAGGAATGGGCCCCTGTTGGAGCACACACCTTAGGGAGTGTCTGGGAGTCAGGGGTGTGGAGGAAAGCGAGGGCTTTGAGAAGGGAGGCCCAGCACGCGATCAGCGGCGGGGAGGGGCGGGCAGGGGCGGGGAGTGCGGGCTGGTGGCTCGGCCCGGCCGGGCAGGCGGGGCGCTCGCACCTGCTCTGTGGCGGCCGCACTGCGAGGACAAGAAGCCAGCGGACTGCTCCGGGCAGCTCAGCGTAGGTGAGACGGCCGCTGTGGGCAGGGGGCTCGGACGCGGACTGGGTTCCGACGGGAAGGGGGCTCGGACCCGGCAGGGGGCTTAGACAGGGCAGAGGCGGGAGGAGCTGGAAGGCTCTAGGTTGGGGACGCCCCCGCCGCGCCCGCGCCCCTCTGTCTGATCGCCGGCGACCCTAGAATGAATTTGCTGCATCCTTGGCGTGCTGGGTCGCCCGTGTTGCCGGGTGAGAGGAGCTTCGAAGTGTGAAGCCCCTGCCTTCTATTCCACCCCGAGGATTCAGGGACACCGGGTGGTGATGGCTCGTGTGTGGCCGAGACCCAGAGCTGCTTTCAGTGGGCTGCATGTGGCTGTGGGCACTTACTTCTACTGTCCCTCCTCGTTAGCCCCTATCCACAGATACACCAACCAGATCCTGTCCTTAGGCCAGGGAGCCTGGAATCTAATAATAAGAGGCGATTGATTAAGTCCTCCAAGCCATTATTCCTCTTCTGCTAGCAGGCCAGTGGGTAGAAACGGGATGGCAGGAGCAGGGGTGAGATTAGCAGTGGTTAGAGAGGTTCACGTGGGACCTAAAAATAGGTTTAGGTGACCCTGTCTGGGTCCAGAGCATGTATGACCTAGCCCTAGATGTCAGAAAGATTTGTGTTTCAGCAAAGGAAACCTATGGTTTTACGAAATAGATCATTTTAAAATTTAGGCAGGCACCTTCTCTAAAAGTCACAGAAATGGCCATTTCCTTCACATTCTCTTCTGCCATGTCCCTCAGTGTCTGCCATTGTTCCCTTCATCCCTGGTCACTTGTCCCACCCACTGCTACTTCTGGCTCATGAAATGGCTTAAGAATTTTACCTGTATTTTTACATTCACTTTAGTAGGTGGTATGGCTTAGTGTCATAAGAAACATGTACTGTTTTTAACCAGATGTGCAACACTGTAGAGGAGAGTCATGATACACTGTGAGATATGGGGCCCGTCCTGTTGCAGACTGAGTTCTTCATGACTGAGCATTTGTTGGCTTAATAATAATGTTGTTGCCCTCTGTTCCTAGAGTTTCTAGAACAGATGTGGAACCGATATGAAGGCTTTACTGATATGAATGTGGTCCCTTGGTTTCAGAAGGGGAGAGTGCCAGACACAAGCAGAGTGAGACGTGATTTCTGATTGTGTGCTATTTGTTCCCGTGTTTTGGGAGCCAAACATGCGATTTCCTTTTTAAAGAGTTTAATTTCTTCTCACTTCTTTCATGGGAGGTAGAAACAGTACCACTGCTTCCTTGTCTCATACTTTGTGTTTTCCCTTATATTCTGTGAGTTCCTCCCTCACCATCTGGCGGAGGTTGGTTGTGATGGTGTCCATGAAGCTACTGAATCTCATGTTTGGCACCAGGTATTCTATTTGGTATCTTCCCCAATTTGTCCTTGGTTATGTCTCTTGCCTAATCTTAGCAAACAGCCCTTTGCGATAATCAGGATTTTGCAAGGGCTGGGGGAGAAAGGGGATAAAGAGAAAGAAAGACTTCTGTTTTCTTATCTCCCCACCACATTCAAATGAACATCGGCTGCCATGTTTAACTGGTCAAAGTACAGGTGTTACCTATGTTGGCTATAATCAAAGGATTATCTCTTCCTCATTCGCATCTGCTGGGTGAAATGGATAAGGGAGGTTTTACTATATATAGAGCAACTCCCATAGCCAAAGTTCCTCTTATTGCAAAACTTTTTATAGTTGTGGGTACAATAACTAAAGTCACCACTGTGTCATCAACTAATGACCGCATATGGAGACAGAGTTCATATCTATACTTATCTCTATAGAAAGGTCATAAAACAAAAACTAGATTATTCACAATACTATACAATACTGAATATGAACAATTAGAGGCCATAGGTAAGTGTTGTAATCCCCACACTTCACTTGAACTCAGCTTCCCTTTCAACCACCCACCCTCTCCCCCAAACCTTCACTGGGGCTAGAAAACAAACAGATGATTTGAATTTTAGCTGTTCTTGTTTCTCTTGTCTGTTCTCTTGTGTAAAAATAAAATGGGTCACAAATGAGAAGAAAACTCAAAAGATCTATCGTCCTTATGTGATGAAGAATTAAACTGAAGATATCAAACCCCACTCATGTATGTCTTTTGCAGGATTTTGATATTATAAGACATTGTCAGTATCTTGCTGATATCAAATCGTAAGGGGCCTTTACAATGGTGGTTTCCATAAGCAGCACTGTGAGGGAAGAGAAACGGCCTATTTCATAAATTAGGAGATTAAAACAGAGATACTGAGTATCTGGCCTGTGTTTACCCATACGTTCCGTGGAAGCCAGGACTCAAACCAGAACTTCTTCCGTAATACCACAGCTCTCTCAAGGGTGGTTTTGTTGGTTTGTTTGTTTAATTGGGGAGTGACAGGTGGTGATTTATTTATTTATTTAATATATTCTCTTAACATTTTTTTATTTAATATATTCTCTGAGTTGAACTCTTAGAATCAAAATTTAGAGACATTCTTGTTTGGTATATTTCATGACCATCTTTGTTCAATGTAATCACAAAAATATTTTAGAGCTGAGGATAGCCTTAAAGATTATCAAGCCCAATGTTCTTGTTTTCCAAAGAAGAAAAGTAGATTCCAAATATATGGCGATGGAAGGAGAACTGACTCTGGGTGATGAACACACAATGGGATTTATAGATGATGTAATACAGAATTGTACACCTGAAATCTATGTAATTTCACTAACAATTGTCACCCCAATAAATTTAATAAAATTAAATCCATAGCAGAAAAAAAAAAGAAAAGTAGATTCAGGAAAAATTAAGCAAGTACCCCACGTTGCTTCGCCAAATCTACTTTGCTGAAGAATTACAGCCAAAACCTAAGTCTTCCAATGTTGAGACTACTGCTCCTTCTGGCATGTGGTCCCCCTGAGGATTTCCTAGCTACATAAGTCAAGTAGTTTAGTTTGATTGACTCTATTGCTTTGGGGTCTGTGACAGCAAACCATAGTCTCCCTGAAATCTGGACTCAAATATCCGTAGATTCTTCTACACTAACTGTATTCCACGTTCCATGAAGAAAAGAGCCTTATTTGTCTGACCCATTGTTTTTGTTATTCCTAGCACAGTGCCCATAGCACAGAACACAATGAAATATGTTCCTATCTATCAAATAAACATTTGAACAAGTATGAGATGTCGCTAGGACTTTATTCAGCGACAGTAATAGAAAACTCTACTCCAGTGACTTAATAAGTAAGGAGTTTGTTTTTCTCAAATAACTAGATGTCTGGAGGTGAGAAGCCCAGGCCTGGAAAGGCTCTGTCTTCCTACACCACCATCCTTAGCATGCAGCTTTTGTCCTCACTGAAAGAAAGACAGGTGCCTCTTCCGTGCTTATCAAAGGGCAGAAGGCGTGTACCAGCTGTGTCTGTCTTTTTTTTTAATAATAATATCTTTCCTGAAAGCCCTACCCAGTCGACTTCTTATATCTCATTCAAGAACTATGTTACTGAGCCACTCCTAACTGAGGGAGCCTGAGAAAATTTAATGTTTTAGTTGGACATGTTGCCAATACAACAAAATAGGGATTCTGATAATAAGGAAGAAGGGGAGAATGGATATCCATTAGGTAGACAACCAGCAGAGTCTGCCCTAGTATGTTTCATGAGTCGTTGACTCTTTGTCTTTGCATAGGTTATTTGTTTGTTTACTTAGTTAGTTAGTTCTTTGATTTACTAAAAAGCAATAGATAATGCAGTAGGTCTAGGAGAACTTTTTAAAAATGATAGATTCCGAAGCTCTCCCCAAGAAATGCTGATTATTTAGGTCTGGGATGGGTCTATAAATCTGAATAATAAACTGGCACTCCAGGTAATTGAAATGCAGGTGGTTGCAGGACTACAAGTTGTAAAACACTGTATAGTTTAGCAGAGGCACCTTCATTTTATTTCCAACAGCTTTTTGTATCACTACTCTTGAGCATATTACTTTCTTTTTTAATTTTCCATTTTGGTCAACATCATAAATGCATAGTCTTAAAAGTCATAAGTTCTAAAGTCTTTTTGGAGTCTGTACTGAGCTGCCCCTTGGAGGCAACTACTTTCAATGCTTTGGGCTATGCTTTTTTATTTTTTTTTCAGTCTTTATCTCCATATTTCCAAATAACATGCTACTGGCTACTTCTTTTTCTTTTTCCAGTTCTAGAAAATATCTATGCACTTCCTACCTTGGAGAACGAGGATTTATCTCCCTTATAACCCCATTATTATATCTCACATTCACTTCCCTTTCTGCAAAGTTCTAATATAGTTCTACCCTGATTTTTTTTGATATAGCAATGTGTAGTGTTTACATTTTTATGACTATACAAATATGACTCACAACTGAGCCTTGTAATAAGCCATCATTTTTATACTTCCTTTCTTGTACCTTTTTCCATCCCCTGGAGTCAGTAATTGCTTCATCCTCTTCAACTGCTTAGTTTTTTGAGTAGTCATTATTAATTCTTGCTCAAACTTTGACAGGATGGTAAAATTCCTCTCAAGAGAGTTAAACATCAAGTAAAAAGCCAGTTTGATTTTTTTCTTCCTTGGAAATACCCCTGCTTACCTTTTCTACCCCCCTTTCTCTGGGACTGGTTATTCTTTCAGCCCCTTGTGATCCTGGGAGCTCCCTCACTACCACCCTGGGAATTGTACTGAATTTCTACTTCTTGGATTCCATGCCTTCCCATTCCTTCTCAGCATACTCGTAAGCTTCCTTAGAAAGAACGCAAGAAAGCAGAGGCAGTTTATCCTGGAGCTGATGAAGCTCATGGGCCTGTGAGGGCTGCAAACTGCTGCAAGTTGTCAGGTGGAGAGGAAAAGCCAGCTTGCCACCAAGAAGCATTTTGGGTAAATTTTCTAAAGAGATTTTAAAAGAAAAAGCCCTGAACCACCATGGTCCAAATTTGTTGTGATTTCTTTTCTCAATATAAATAAATATTCACAGTCACACCCAATTTTGTATTTGTAATTTCATTTTTTTTTCTTAAAGAGGGCTCCCAAAATTATATAAAATCCAGGCGCCACAAGACCTGATTGCTTTTTGCGACCTTGTGCATTTAAGATGTCTCTTTTCTTCCTTCATACTTGATTGATGGTTTGGCTAGGTAGAGGATAATAACTGGAAATAATTTCCTCTCAGAATTTTGAAAGTATTGCACCATTTTCTTCCACCTTCTTAGAGTTCTGTTGAGGAGCTGATGCCATTCTGATTTGTGATCCCTGGGATTTTGTTTTAATCTCTGGAAGATTGTAGGGTTTTCTTTTCTTCATTTCTCATGATCTGATGTATCATAATGTTGTTAGTTGATGATGGCTTGGGTTTTTTTGTTTGTTTTTTCAGTCATTGTTCTTGGTACTTTAAAGGTCTTTTCAATCTAAAAATCATATTCTTCAGTTCTAAGTGGTTTTCTTCTGTTATTTAATATCCTCTGTTCTTTTTGAAATTTTTGTTAATTATTTAGATGTTGGATCTCTTAGATCCATCCTCTAATTTTCTTATCTTTCCTATTTTTAAAAATATGTCTTGTCTTTTAGTTCTAATAAATCTTCCAACACTTCTATTAAATTTTTACATTTCTACCATCATATGTTTAATTCCCAAGGGCTTTTATTTGGGCAGAGGGTGCTTCCAAATGTTTTTTTTAATAGCATCCTATTCTTATTTCATGGATGCAATATCTTCTTATATCTCTTTGAGAATATTAACTCTGTATTTTTCCTACATTTTAAAAGCTGAATGTCTGTTTATTTTCAAAATCTCTTTTTCTGTTGTTTTTGGTTCTACCCTTTCATGTTTGGAGCTTTATTCAAATGTCCATGTTTAAGAATGATGTACTAAAATGCAGTCTGGGTGTGTGGCTTGCAGAGTGGCAAACGTCACTGCAGAATGATTAGCAGAGCAGGCTTTTTGGTGGCTTATCTTTATGTCTCTGCAGCTTTCTAGTATAATCGGTTTCTCATTAGAAAGACAGTATCTCTAGCCATTTATTCCTGTTTGAGAAAACTAATAACTTATAACTTAGTTATCAGTTTAACTTAATAACTTAGCCACTAATAATTTAGATTGATTTATTATATAATTTGTTTAATAGTAGAGGTTCTTGTTTTGAGGTAGGTAAGTGGTAGTCTAGGATTCAAAATCAGAATTTTGATCTTGACTCTGCCCACTTAGAAGTACCTGGTGCTTCTGTGTGGTTCTGTGCCCCTCTGTGCCCCTTCTTCTATCAGCAGCACAGAGACCATCAGAAGGGTTCCATGGAGACTGAGTTCTTTTCTATTAAAAAATAAAAAGAGAGACCCTAGGGTAATGAAAGTCCTATGAACACATGTACAATGAATTGTTTTGGAGTAACCATTTTCAAAACATTCATTACCCACCTATAAAAAAATATTTATTAATCCAGAATAAATTAGGGCCTTTGTAGAATCTCCATATCATGCCAGTATTTGTCTTAACAGGTCATTTAGGAGAAGACTTAATTAAGATGGAAAAGAATAATTCGCCTTGTGTTTTTCTTTAAGTGGCTATATTGGGAAAATATTTTCCTAATACCTCTAGAGAATGTCTTGTTTATAGAATTTGGGAGAAAATTTCTGCCCTTGAAGGTCACTCTCCAAATCCGTACCGTTTTTCCGTTGTGCAGCCTGACATGTGATAATCAAAACTTGGGGCAGATTCATCACTCTTTTTTCTGGGAAAGTTTTAGATCACCAGGTAATATTGTTACAGGAATGATTCCTATTTTAGCTTTCAAAGACCTCTTAATCAGAAAGCTTAGGCATTAGATACTGGATTTTCTACTGTTGGCTTTTTCTTAACTCAGAACCTTCAAGGAAGTCTCCTTGCAAGCTCCTTGAAGGCTGGGGTCCAGTCTTGTTATCTCTGTTCCTCCATCACCTGTAACAATGCCTGATATAATAGACACCCGGATAGATATTGCTTGAATTAAATTGATTTCATTGTTTATTTTTTGTTTTGTTTTTTTACAGTGAAAAAATTTTATATTTAGAATTTAGCCAGTTGGACTCAGTTTAGATGATCCCAATTTTGTTGCCAACATCCAAAGCATCATAGTTAGGGCGCAGTCAAACATATGCCTTCTTCTCTCCATCAGGCCTGATCAGGGTGTTGATCTTGGCCACGTCAATGTCATAGAGCTTCTTCACAACATGTTTGACCTGGTGCTTGTGCACCTTTGACATCCACAATGTACACAAGTATATTTGTTGTCTTCTGTCTTCTTCATGGCTGACTTGGTAGTTAGGGGAACTTGATGATGGCATAGTTGTCAAGTTTGTTTCTCCTGGGGACTCTCTTCCAAGGGTATTTGGGCTGCCGTTGGGGCCACAGTGTCTTGGACCTTCGGAAGGTGGGTGACATGCAGATCTTTTTGTGGCTGTGGACACCTTTCAGCACTGCTTTCTTTGCCTTCAAAGCCTTTGCTTTGGCTTCAGCTTTGCGAGGGGCAGGGGCTTCCTTCTTTGCTTTCAGTGCCATCTTTGTGAAAAACTCATTGTCCATTTTTAAACAGCCCTTCCTCCTTGTTCCCTTGCTGTTTCCTCTATTTCTTCTGCATCTTTTTCTGTCACTTCCTCTTAGATGATGCTACCTCATTCTCAAAGTTGATTTGTGGAACAGCTGGAAGAAAACAGACTGGGAAGTCTCAAACTACGAGGACTCTGGGGTGAACACTCCCCATATCATTTTACTAAAGATGTAATACACCTAGTTCCATCTTTAACCACAGCTCTATTTGGAGTCTTTTCTTTCCTTGTATTCCATGCCGCATCTGTACCATCCTTCACTTCCTTTCACTCTCTTTCATCAGGCCCCCACTTTGATCCAAGCCTTCTCTTTGTTCTGTTCTAACAGTGTTTCTCCGCCTCCTCTCCCCTACCTTTATCTACCACCTGGAATATTTTGGAAAAGCACAGTGATGTACTAATTTCAAAAGACCTGCCTGCCTATCCGGCAGACACCTTTGCCCACGTAACCCAGGCCCAAGCTGAAAAATCCCTCTCTTCTGGCTGTTTCTGAGATCATTTCTATGCTTTGGTCTCACTGGGTCTCACTTGTTTATTTTTACAAGGAAGGCTCTAGACAAGCATTAAACTGCATTGTAAAACAACGATCTGTCTTTTAATGTTTCTCAAACGCTACCACTCACCATAGAATGTGTGCTCCCACAACATGGAGGCTTGGCTGAGAATAACCTGGCATAAGCTGAAGTCTCTCTTAATGCTTAAAAATTTATGCTACTGCAAAATACATCTCTGTTTCAACACGGAAATCATTTTTCCCGAAATCTTTAGGTGAAATTGGTATTTCAGGATGATGTACCATGTTGGTCCTGTGATTTCAGATACTCCTTACTTACCCATACACCAGTCTAAGAGGCACAGTATTAGATGACCTTTTAAGGACTCTGAAAAGTATATGAAAAAGTAATGGTACCAGTAACTTTACTAATGACTGGATTTAGGAGACAGTTTCCTCATGATTCAGGCTAAGTTACATCAGGTCAGTTCAGATCAAGAACTATTATTTTATGTCAAACTTTGTACTAAGCATAGAGGTCTCTGCAGATAAGGTCTCTTGAGGAGCCGATAGTCTAGTGAGTAAGACATGTAAATGTGTAATTTAAATATAACAAGGTAAGTGATAAGAATCAAGATGTGGTATGATAGAAGATACTATGGTAGCACAGGGGTGGGGCATGTAGCCCAACCTGGAGGTTCACAAATGACTTTCGAGAGGAAATAGGGCCCACCTATTGAAAACTGAGTAAAAGTAAGTCAGGTAAAGAAAAATGAAAAGGACACACAAGGTGGAGAGAATAGCATGAGCAAAGTGTACATTACAAGGTTTGTGGTGGGGAAAACGGAAGATGAGCCTGGAGAGAGAGGCAAAGAACCAAGACCTGAGTACAGTAGACAACTTTAGCGATGGTTTTGCTTTCCCTGGTTTCAGTTACCCGCAGTCAACTGCACTCTGAAAATATGAAATAGAAAATTCCAGAAATAAACAACTTATACATTTTTAATTGTGTGCCATTCTAAGTAGTGTGATGAAATCTTGTGCTATCCCTCTCCTTCCCACTCAGGACATAAACCATCCCTTTGTCCGGCTGTCTCCATGCTGTATAGGCTCCCTCCCTGCCTTTTAGTCACTTAGGGGCCATCTCAGTAACCAGATCGACTGTCATGATACTGTCGTGTTTGTATCCAAGTCACCCTTATTTTACTTAATCATGGTCCCAAAGCACAAGAGTGGTGATGCTGGCAATTTAGATACACCAAAGAGAAGCCACAAAGTGCTTCCTTTAAGTGAAAAAGTAAGTACAGAACAATACTCTATTTTGAGAGAGAAACCACATTCACATTATTTTTATGACAGTATATTATTATAATTATTCCATTTTATTATTATTATTGTTTATCTCTTACTGTGCCGAATTTATAAATTAAACTTTATCAAAGGGTAGGAAAAAACATAGTATATATAGGATTTGTACAATCCATGGTTACAGGCATCCACTGGGAGTCTTGGAATGTATTCTCCACAGATAAGAGGGACTACTGTATATGCAATGCAAAGGGGTGTGGACTACATCTGTGTGGTGATTAGTCAATGAAATATTTTAGATTCTATAGTGGGGTTGTCAGATTTACATTGTTGGTAGACTCTGGCTGCAGAGTGGAAGGATTTATGGGCAGCAGGATGAGAAGCATTGGAGTAGTCCAGGCAAAAGACCATAAGAGCCAAATGGAAATAATTGTTTTGGGAAATAATTGTTTTAGGAATAATTGTTTTAGGAATAGAGAGGAAAGAAAGAACACCAGCAAATTTGGGGAAGTAAAATACGCAGTTTTTAGTCTCTTGGGGAACTGGGACACTGAAGGGCAGAGTGAGGAATGAAGAGGAGTGAATCTAGGATGAACGCCAGGATTCTGGCTTTAAGAGGGACTGGATGTTAAGCTGTTACCCAGTTCAGGATACAGAAGAGAAGCTGATGTGATGGGGAAAGAAGATGGTGAATTCAGTTTGGAACATGTCGACGTTAAGATGTCTAAGAAACATCTAAGTGTTTACATATGTGCGTGTCAGTCGATTCAGCAGGTTGTTAGATATATGAATCTGAAACTTAGGGAAGAGGTCAGGGCTAGCAATAAAGTCATGGTAGTCATTAACATGCAACTGGTAATGGAATAATGGATGTGTATGTATTCTTGCAAGAAGAAGATATATAAAAGAAGAGTGGGCCAAAGTCTGCTAGTGTCTAAGAGACAGACAAAAGAAGAGGACCCCTTAAAGGAGAGGAAGAAGATATGAAGATGAAGAGTGCCAAGAGAGAATAGTATTATGAAAGCCAAAAGGAGTTAGTAATTTCAAAGACAAGTGACTAGTTGACACTGTCAACTACAGAGTAGCATCGAGAACAGAAGAGAGGTCTATTAAGATAATATTTTAAAGGTTTCCGTTGGATAAAACAATATGGAGAGAATTTGGTGACATCTACGAATATCATTTCAGTGGGGTGGTGAAGAGGGAAGACTAAATGAAGAGAGAAATTATCTTTCCAGGTCTTCAAAATACTTAACTGATTTTGACAATGTTTGCTTGCATTACACAAAACCACCCAAATTCCTTTCTATCCAAAGAAAACTTCATTTAAATGGTAATTGAGTTCAATAATTCATGACTTTTCAAATAACTTTTAATATTAAAAATTGGTTTTAATTATCTATAAATAAAGCTATTATCAAAGGTGTTTGTTTATAGGCTATTGACTAAAGAAGAAGGCAAGGAAAAGATCCACATAATTTGACTAAAGATACAAAGTTTAAAAATTTGCAAAACTATCTTTTTTGGGGATAACTTATGTACTAAATGTATGTAGTACATAGTAAAACAAAAGAAACTGAATGCTAAACACACAATTCAGAATGATGGCTAGCTCTCATAGGTAAGTATGGCAGAAACCATCATAGAAGGGTCAACAGACAGCTCCAAGGATGTTCTATTTCTTAAGCTGCGTCCCATTTGGGACACAGTTGTTAAATTATTCTTTATATATTTTATGCACGTTAGATATATTATTTTATGTTTCAAATAGTAAATAGGAAGAGAGATAAATGGTGGTTCTTAGGAGATCCAGGATCAAAGCAGATTTTTTGTTTCTTTCCTTTTTCTTTTGTTACTTTGTGTGAGAAAGTCTTGGGCCTGGGTATAGTTGAAGGGAAAAGGCAATAAAGGGTGAGACAAATTCTTGGTTAATAGACCTAGGGGCCAGAAGGCACAGAGGAGGATGTAATCAAAAACATAGGTGAAGGACTGGCCTTTAAGAGGAGGGGTGAATCTGAAGAGACATATGGGTGTGAAAATGTATGAATTTGTAGGTGAAGAAGAGGAAATTGAGGTGATTGTCTTATAGATTCAATTATGTTAATGGATGAGAGGAAAGGTTTACCCTGGGTTGAGTCAACTCAGGTTTGAGGGAAACAATGAATTGTCAAAAACTAGTCTATGGGAAGTGGAAGGAAGAGCTTGCACATGACCAGGACTGTTGAGTGAACTGGAAGGCCCAACATCCATCTTATTCACTGGTGTAAGTGCTGAACAAGTTCACTTGATAGTAGAGAAAGAAAGGAAAATATAATTAAACGTTTTCCCTTGTTGCTTCAAAAAGAAGCCAACTTTTCAAGTTCAGAGATGCCCCTTTTACGCTAATGTACAAGTATGCTGAAGTGGCAAATAGTAACCGCTTCTTTGTTGGTGATAGTCTTCCCTCAGCATGACTAAACTTGCTCTACTTCCTTTTCTTTTCATTTCATTTCATTTTTGTAATGGGTTAGGAGCAAAGAAAGAAAGGGATTTTAGAACTAGGATGTGCCATGGAGATGATTACCTCTTCCAAACTACCCATTTAACAAACAAAGAAATTATGATCCTAAGAAGTTGCACATCTTGCTCCAGATCACACAGTGAGTTCATAGCAAAACTTGGACTAGAACCCAGGTCTTCTGACTCAGAGGCCAGTGTTCTTTATTGGATCTTGAGAAATAACTGAATTTAGACAAGATTTATTCTTCAGTCTTTTATTCAGGATTCCAGCAAGACTGCCTAATTTTCATGACAGTTTGAAAGAGGCAATTAAGAAAGGCCCAGCTCAAATGCCAGGCCCTTCTATGAAGCCTTGTCAGTTCTCTGGTGAGAGTAACTCTATTTTATGTCCCCAGGAATTGCTATCAGTGTATCGCATGACATGCAATGTTTCACAAGTATACAGCGCCCTACTAGATTATAAACTCCTGAGTACAGGGATCATTTCTTATTTGTTTTATTATTTTTTCAACAATGAGCAGAGTCTTGCATTTAATAGGCTTATGTAGAAAGAAAAAAGAGAGAGAGAGCAGGAATGAAACCATCTTTTGCTTAGGAACCAAACTGAGCGAGGAGGTAAATGAGCTCTTGTTCATAAAATGGTAATTTTATTCGACAGCATCATAAATTCATGCCAGAACAAGGTTCAGACTGTTATTCTGGTCTTACTCTTTCTGATCATGTTGTTCCAAGGACCCGCCTACAGAGAAAAAAAGCAATAATAGTAGCTGTCAAATTTTGAAGAGAATGATGCACTCTAAGCTTACTTACACCCTCTCAGGCCACTGTAGGTCAAGGATACACCTTGCTGGAAATTCAGGACTAAGCCACAGTCACACCAGCCTGTGGGCAACTTCCCGCACTGTACCTTGTGCTGCCTCTGCATTCCATTACTAAGCAGCTCATAGGAGGGGTATTAATTGTGTTATTTGCAGAGTAGCACAAAGTTGAGTCAGACAGGGTTGGTTGTATTCCAAGGTAAACTCAGATCATCTGAGTGTGTCTGTTGGCAAGAACAGATTCAGAAAGTATAAAAGTCATGTTCTTCAGTAAAATAATATGCTATATTCTCCCCTTAACCTATGTCCCAACTGACCAAACATAGTAGGGAAGTAGGTTACGGGGAGAATATAGCCTTCTCCAGAATTAGGTAAAGGTTCAACAGTGATTCCCCTCCCTTGGGGTCAGCTACTAAAAGCAAAGGACAGAGCCTTAGAGTAATAAGTATACTTTTAAGAGAGAAGCCCAGGTTTCTCCTCTATTAATTGTAGGCCTAGATATATGAGCACCAGAGAAGAGAGGAAACTGACATTTATTAAACACTTATTCTACTTAGCTGTAGACATTTTCAGTTAACCCTCACAAGATTCATCTGAGGTAGGTGTTAATGTCCCTGTTTTAGAAGGAGGGGTACTGAAATTCAGAGAAGTTAGGAAACTTGTGCAGTCTTACCAGTAACAGTGACAACACCAGGACTGAATTAGGTTTCACACTCCATAGGCCATGTTCTTTCTGTTGTGTGACTATATTTCCTTTTAAAAGAAAGTTTAGGAACCCAGTTTCCTTCAGGGAAGTCTGGGATATATAATGCATCTGAACAAATATAAAACTTGACTTACGTCTTTTCTAACTCGACCTTCCTTGGGCCTTTTTGTGAGTTGGTTTATATCCCTTCCCAGAGACTCCTGAGCACATAGGACGACAATGTCTGGTTGATTTGATTTTTAAGTATCGTGCTTCCCCGAAAATAAGACCTAGCCGACAGTCAGCTCTAATGCGTCTTTTGGAACAAAAATTAATACAAAACCTGGTCTTATTTTACTATAAGACCGGGTATAATATAATATAATATAATATAATACCCAGTATAATATAATATAATATAATATAATATAATATAATATAATATAATATAATATAATACCCAGTATAATATAATATAATATAATACCCAGTATAATATAATATAATACCGGGTCTTATATTAATTTTTGCTCCAGAAGATGCATTAGAGCTGATTGTCCGGCTAGGTCTTATTTTCAGGGAAACACTGTATACTGTTTTATTCATTCCCAATCTAAGATGATTTCAAGGTTTAATGAATTCCAGCCACGGAAGAGAATGACATATGGTCTTGGTGAAAAGCTGGGAATGTCAGGACAAAGAGACTAGACAACATTACCTAGCTCAGCTCTGACCGTATGAATGACTGGCTACGACTCCGCTTAGCTCTTGCGTGTACTGTTTTCTGTCTGGAACTCCACCCATACTACCCATGCTTACTTGTTTTTCAAGGAAGCTTTGGTGACACTTCCCTCTAAAATGTTTCTCCTATTTCTCTGAAGATGAATCAGAGTCCTCCCTTTAGTGTCCTAACACTCTGTACACGCTATTAAAATATTTAATATATGTGTCATAATATTTGAATTCCTCTTTCTTCACCACAGTTTGACCTTATTATAGGCAAGACCCTTCTTTGAAGATTGATAAAATTCATTTTCAAGAATAGAAAGGAAGATAAGGGCACCAAGACAATTTAATGGGGGGAAGAAGAATCTTTTCAACAAATAACTGGAATAATTGGATTTGTGAAAGAATGAAGTTGGATCCCTACCTCACACCATATACAAAACTTAATTAAAATGGATTATAGACATGAATGTAACTGCTAAAATTGTAAAAATCTTAGAAGAAAACATAGGAGTGAATTTTAATGACCTTGAGTTAAGCAGTGGTTTCTTAGATACTACACCAAAAGCACAAACAACAAAAGAAAAAATAGGTAAGATAAGCTGGATTTCATAAAAATTAAAAGTTTCTGTGCTCCAAAGGACATGATCAAGCAGGTAAAAAGACAACCCACAGAAAGGGAGAAAATATTTTTTAAATCATATATCCGGTATGGGATTTGTACCAGTAATATATTTTTTTAAAATTATAACTCAACAATTAAAAGACAAATAACCCAATTAAAAATGGGTAATAGATTTGAATATGCATTTCTCCAAAGAAAATATACAAATGCCCAATAAGTACATAAAAATATATTCCACATCACTAATCACTAGGGAAGCAAAACAATACAATGAGATGCTCTTCACACCCACTAAAATGGCTAAAGTAAAGAAGATGGATATATGTTGGCAAGGATGTGGACAAATTGGAACCCTCATATATTACTGTAGGATTGCAAAATGGTGCAGTCAATTTGGAAAACAGTCTGGTAGTTCCTCAGAATGTTAAAATAGAGTTATCACATGACCAAGCAATTCCATTCTCAGGTAAATGCCCAAAAGAAATGAAAACATAGGTACACATAAAAATACGTACACAGATGTTCATAGCATCATTATTCACACCAACTCAAATGCCTACCTACAGATGAATGGACACACAAAATGTGACATATCCATACAATGGAACACTATGCAGCAATAAAAATGAATGAAGTACTGACACATGCTACAACGTGGGTGAACCTTGAAAACATTACACTAAGTGAAAAAGGCAGAGATAATAGGATTCTATCTAGGAATAGGAAATATCTAGAATAGGTAAACCCATGGAGACAGAAAAAAGATTAGCAATTGCCTGAGGCTGAGAGGTTGAAGGAGATGGGGAATGACTGCTAAAGGGTATGGGATTCTTTTTGAGTTGAGGAAAATGTTCTAAAAATAGATAGTGGCAATGGCTGCACAACTATGACTATACCAGAACCCAATGAATTGTACACTTTAAAGGAGTGAATTTAATGGTCTGTGAATTATATGTCAATAAGACTATTTTTTTAAAGAGTAATAGCAAAAATGCACTGACACTTCTAGAACCATTTGAGAATGATTTTCAGATTCATTAGGAAAAACTGTCCCGGGATAAAAAGTAGAAATACTTAGTAAAGTTGTTGAAACCTTCAAAGTATCTTTTTTGATACACCTGACTGTAGTCTTTTCTAGAAATTTAGTAATTAAATCTATAAAAGTGAATGGAAATACCAATTAATTGAGGAATAGGTAAATAAAACGTGGTGTTATGGCCTGAATTATATCATCTTTCCCCCAAAAATCATATGTTGAAGATGTAACCTCCAATACTTCAGAATGTGACTGTATTATTTGAAAATATGGTCTTTAAAGAGGCAATTAAGTTAAAATGAGGTCATTAGGGAGGGTTCTAATCCAATATGACTGGTGTCCTTATAAGGAGAGGTCACACAGAGAAGATGTTGTGAAGATACAAGGAGAAGATGGCCATCTTCAAGCCAAGGAGAGGGCCCTCAGAAGAAATCAACCCTGCTGACACCTTGATCTCGGACTTCTAGCCTCCAGAATTGTGAGAAAATAAATTTCTGTTTTTTAAGCCACCCAGTCTCGGGTGCTTTGTTACAGGAGCTCTAACAAACCAATAAACGTGGTGTATCCACACAATGAAATATTCAGCCATAATGAAAACATACTAAGAGAAAGAAGCCAGTCACAAATGACTACATATTGTATGATTCAATTTATATGAAATATCCAGAATAGGCAAACCTATAGAGATATAAAGTATATTAGTGTTTGCCTAGGGCTGTGAAGGGGTGGGAGGAGGTGTGGGGAAATGCAGAGTGGCTAACGGGTAAAAGGATTTCTTTTGTGGGTGATGAAAATGTCCTGAAGTTAACCATGGTGATGGTTGCACAACTCAGTGAATATACTCAAAACCACTGAATACTACACTTTAGGTAAATTGTATGGTACATGAATTGTATCATAATAAAGCTGTTATTTAAAAAAAAAAAAAAAAGACATGGGAAGCAAGGAAGAAAACTGTAAAGAAGTGGGCTTATACTCCACAAAGTTTTGAAGGGAGAACACTCTGAGAATGAATGGTGACATAAATAACAAAGAAAGGAAGGATCTCTGCTTCCTTCAAGAAAAAAAGAAGTATAGGAACCTGGCCTAGAATAGAGCAGGGTCTCACAGCCTCAGCGTTATCAAGAGTTGAGGCTGCAGAATTCTTTGCTGTAGGGGAATATCCTGTACATTGTAAGATGTTTAGCAGTACTCCTGGTCTCTACCCAATAAATGCCAGTAACACCACTGCCACCACCCCGACTTGTGATAACCAAAAATATCTCCAGACAAATAACTTCCTTTGCGAACTGCTGGACTAGAGAAATGAACCTAAAGGTTAACCTTGCATTGTAACAGACTAGTTGCCTGAATTTTAATTAGGCTATCTTTCAAGGCAGTGCAGTAGTGTGGAGGTAGAAGGAGTCGGGCACCATTTCCAAAGAGAAAATGTGTCTATCTGATATCAAGTAGAAAAAGAGGGAGTCAGTGCGGTTGCAGATAGAATTTGCCAAAATATTCTTTAGCACGTTTCTGGTACAATTTCTGCCATTCTTATGGTACCTAACTTTTCCTCTGTATTTAATAAAGCTTTTCAATACTTTTTCTTTTTTCAATAAAGCTTTTTCAATACTATTTCTTTTTAAAATAATTTTTTATTTTTCAATTGCAGTTGATATACAATATCATATTAATTTTAGGTGTATAGCATAGTGACTAGACATTTATATAACTTACAAAGTGATCACCCCAATAAGTCTAGTATCCATCTGACACCATATATAGGACTATATTCCCTATGTATACTTTACATCCCCATGAAAAGCTTTACAATACAAAAACAAAGACTACTACAAAAGCCTGAGTGTTCCACCTATAACATGTTGACCTAGTATATATCTGTTCAATTCAGAACATACTAGGTTATGCTGAATAAATGAGCCAACAAAGCTTATTGGCTCATTACAACTGTTAATTTCTTTCATGACTCGTATTCATCATAGCTTGTTTGGGGCTCTGTTCCATGTCTTGTCATTCTAGGATCTAGGATGATGGAAGAGCTACTGTCATGAACACTGATTGTAATGTGGTAGAGGGACGTGTGTTCTGTGGGGTCTTGAACTGGCAATTATGTGTTTCAGCTCAGAAGTAACACATCACTTCTGCTCACAAGATCACAAGGGGGACAGAAAGTGCAATCATAACATGTGCCTAGAAGACAGAGAGCCAGAAATGTTTAATGAGTAGCATTAAATATTCTCAAAGTACTCTTCCATATTGCTGTCCTTGTTCATATAACCACATACCCGTATTCTTATGTATACATATATGCAGGACATTATCACTGTTGCACAAAATGGGGTCATGTTATAAGTAGTCTTTTCCATCTTGCTTATCTCAGCCACCATTATCCCATGGAAAACCTTCCAGAATGTCTGGTTTAGCTCTAATTCATTCTTTTGAATAATTATGTAATATTCCATGGTGAAGATACACCATAATTTATTAAATCAAAGGTATGATTGGAACTAAGTAGAGTTCCAGGTTCTCTTTGATATTTGATAGTCCACATATTTTGTATTCTATCATGATAAATTGGGAGAAATTGGCTTTAACTCTTCCCTCTCCGTTGAAAGCCAAATCCTTATATCTCCTACTGTTGGAGAGAGCTGGTTACCAAGCCTAGGCACTTAAGGAAGAAAACAAAATTCACGTTTCTTCTTTTTTTTATTATCTCACTTATTTAGATCTATCCCTTCCTTCATTATTCCTACTTTCCCCATCTGACGTAAGGAAAAATATGCACTTTATTAAAAAACAAAATATGTATTCAGCCTTCCATAAATAAATAAAAGGCGATGTATCAAGTTTTATTTTTAACTACAGGTAAATGGCATCAACTATAATTTCTCCCCTCCTCTGGACAATTTCCTCTACTTCAGTGAATTTTTTTCCTCTCCTTTCCTTGCTCCCCACTATTCCTTATTCTTACCTCCTTTTTCTTTTTCTGACACCCTCAACTTGTCTTCCATTTCACTTACCTCAAATAGATGGGGGAAAATGGTTAAAAACAAGGAGCTAAGGAAAAGCATATCAAACCTCTTACTCAAATTATGTTTCTTTCCAAGAGATCTCTTCAACATGAAATGAAAAGTTGCCCAAACCACTAGCCTTCTTGGTTGCCAGCCTTAACTTAAAGTTACTACCTCTCCAAAATATTTAATTCTTACTTCACGTTCCCATTCTATCTCATGTGATATCAAAAAAGAATAAATATATTATTATAAAATAAGAAAGTTAGGGGATTTGTGGAAGTACTTTCTGATGTTTTCCCACTGGTGGATTTTCCTTAGATTAATATATTTTATAGTGTAATGGCCACACCATTCTGTGTCTACTAGGAAGCTCATTCCTTCAGTGTTTGCCTTTTTATTTAATATTTATTTTAAAATTATTTTTTAAAGCTCGACGTCTCAGAGATTTAGCCTATTTGAATGTTGTTATCCAAATTATTAGAAGTCTACATTTTTATTGTTCAATTTGAAGTTAGTTATTACCTTATTCCTCTTTATTTAAACTGACCCATCCGATATCTCTACCACATGTTCCTTAATGTAGCTTACCTATAAACTAATGTAATAATCTGTTAATGGAAGAAATATACATTCCCTGCTCCTCTCCCCTATCAAATCAATATATTCAGCCTTCCATAAATAAATTTAAAAGTAGTTTCTACAGACATGCTGCAGGTCCTACTATACAATGACGTGATTTTTAAATCAGGTAATAGGGAAGGGCGGAGCCCAACAACTTTGTATGAACTACATGGAAGCAGATAAGGACTCTGCCTGTATTTAGGGTACTGCTTCTCAGAAAAATGGGGAAGGGCAGGGAGGATTTGCAAAGCTGGTTTTCCTACACTTCTGGCTAGAAAAAAAAAAAAGGAGTATAACAGGCCTGATCTTGAAAGGGACCTGTGTTAAATATTAAATGAAAATGGAGAATCTTTTTATGTTGATCACAAAAATTAACTCAAAATGGATAATAGACCTAAAATTAAATGCAAAACTATAAAACTTATAGAAGATAGCACAGGAGAAAACTTAATAAACTTGGATATGGTGATGCCTTTTTAGGTTTAACACCAAAGACATGATCCATGAAAAAAATAATTGATAAGTTGGACTTAATTAAAATTTAAAACTCCTGCAAAAGATAAAATCAAGAAAATTAGAAAACAAGGCACAGACTGATAGAAAATATTTACAAAAAAACACATCTGATAAAAGGCTATTATCCATAATAAACAAAGAACTCTTAAAACTTAAAAACAAACATCCTAAACTTCTTAACAAAATGGTGGAGTACATAAACACTGTGCCTGAGTCCTTCACACATTAAAATTACAACAAAATTATAGAACAATCAATCTGGAGAACCATCTGAAGTCTAGCCAAACAGAAGTCCTATAACTGAAAATATAAAGAAGCCACTTTGAGACTGGACTGGTAGGGGGAAAGAAGATGCAAGTGGGCCCCAAACCTTTGTGTGGCAGTTGAAAATCAGGAGGAATATCTTGGCTGTGGAGGTTCCCCCAGGAGGAGCAATGGACCCTACCCCCCACACCAGGCTTCCCAGCCCATAGTACTGGTGCTGAGAAGAGGATGCCCCACAACATCTGGTTGTGAAAAACAGTGAGGCTTCCAACCATTTGGGTGGGATGGAAGGCTGCAGGAAACCCAAGAGTCCTCTTAAATGGCCAGCACACAGACTCACTCGCTTACAGTCACTGTCGGCGCTGGCGGAGGGACGGTGACGTGGGGGGCCTTGGAGACATATGGGGAGGCTGACTGAGGTGCGTGGCTTTGGAGGGAGAACTGGAGGACAGTCGGCATTTTCCTGTTGAGGGGTCCTCCTTCCATGCAGCTGGCAGATGGGCACCATCTTATCTGTGTTGAGCCGCCCCCCCCCCCCCCCATATGCCAAATCTGAATCTGATTGGCCTGGTGAGCTCCACAGCTTTGCCCACCCAACTGTGTTGACTCAGCTGGAACTCTGCCCCACCCAACTCGCATAGCTCTGGAGGCACTTTCTCATGAGCAGCCAGCACCGCCAACATTGCACTCTTTCTTGGAAAACAATCAGAGTCTGACTGGCCTTAGTGTGTTCTGAGACTTTTGCTGAGTCGCTCCCAGCTCAGCACTGTAGCAAACCAGAATTTACATTAACACGATGACAGTAATTCTTCCCACTCTAGTCACTCCCTGAGATCCTGCCTCACCCAACTTGCGTACCGCACAAGGCTTTATCTGTGACTGAAGCTTAAGGGAGCTGGCAGGTGGCAGCAGGACTCCAAGTGTGCTGGCTTACTGTGGAGTAATCCCAGGCCTGATACTGATGGCAAGAGACCTCAGTTCACAGCGAGGCCTCTCCCACATGCCTCCAAGTTTAGCACAGGCAGCAAATAACTGCAAATCGCTTTATATATTTGCAGCAAATAACTGCAAATCCTACCAGGTAGTCCCCAGCCAGTCATAGGCAGTGGATGACCTGGGCTTGCACCAGAGCTCCTCCCAAAAGGCCCCAGAACCAACATACTTGGAGGTTGGCTTCAGACCACAGCAGAGCACTGCCCAATTACCCCCACAAGCAGAACACACAAAGGGTGGTTTCAACAGGTACCAGCGCTCGCTGAGATTAATCTTGCTCCATGTGGTAAGCCCCTTCCACAGCACCCCATAAGCTGTGGATGTGGCCAAACCCCATAGCCAATCAGCCTGATGGTTAATCCTACTGACATGCCAATAGCAATCAAAACTCAACTATAACAGGATGGTACATAACTCACACAAGGGACACTCCTGGAGCACCTGGGTCCCACAGGACACCTAATACATAAGGCCACCCAGCCAAGACTGGGAGAAATGGTAGATCTACCTAACATATAGAAACAAACACAGAGAGGCAGCCAAAATGAGGAAACAAAGAAATGTATCCCAAATGAAAGAGCAGCAGAAAAATCTAGAAAAAGAACTAAATGAAATGGAGGTAAGCAACATACCAGAGACAGAGTTCAAAACAATGGTTATGAGGATGCTCAAGGAACTTAGTGAGAACTTCAACAAAGAGATAGCAGGCATAAAAAAGGACATGGAAACCATAAAAAAGAACCAGTCAGAAGTGAAGAATACAATAACTGAAATGAAAAATGCACTAGAAGGAATCACCAGCAGACTAGATGAAGCAGAGGATTGAATCAGTGGTTGGGAAGACAAAGTAGCAGAAAACATCCAATTGAAGCAGCAAAAAGGAAAAAAAAAAAAAGAATTAAAAAAAATGAGGATAGTTTAAGAGACCTCTGGGACAACATCAAACATAACAACATTCATATCATAGGGGTACCAAAAGGAGAAGAGAGCAAGCAAGAGATTGAGAACCTATTTGAAGAAATAATGACTGAAAACCTTCCTAACCTGGTGAAGGAAATAGACATACAAGTCCAGGAATCACAGAGAGTTCCAAACAGGGTGAACCCAAACAGGCCCACACCTAGACACACTTATAATTAAAATGGCAAAAGTTAAAGACAAAGAGAGAATCCTAAAAGCAGCATGAGAAAGGCAACTAATAACTTATAAGGCAGCTCCCATAAGACTGCCAGCTGATTTCTCAACAGAAACTTTGCAGGTGAGAAGAGATGTGACACAAAATATTCAATGTGATGAAAAGCAAGGATCTACAACTAAGATTATTTTACTCAACAAGACTATCATTTAAAATCAAAGGACAGATAAAGAGCTTCCCAGGCAAGAAAAAGCTAAAGGAGTTCATCACCACCAAACCAGTATTACAAGGAATGTTAGAGGGATTCTTTAAGACGGGGGGGGGGGGGGGGGGGGGGAATCAAAATTAGGAATAATACGATGACAATAGCTACATACCTATCAACAATTACTTTCAATGTAAGTGGATTAAATGCTCCAATCAAAAGACATAGACAGGATGAATGGACAAGAAAACAAAATCCTTACATATACTACCTATAAGAGATTCACTTTGGGTTGCAAGACACACACACAAAGTAAAGGGATGAAAAAAGATATTTCATGAAAATGGGGAGGGGGGAAAGCTGTGGTAACAATACTTATACCAGACAAAATAGACTTTAAAACAAAGGCTTTAAGAAGAGACAACGAAGGACCCCGTAATCCCACTTCAGGGTATTTATCCAAAGAAACCCAAAACACTATTCTGAAGGGACATATGCATCCATATGTTCACTGCAGCATTTTTTATAATGGCCAAGATGTGAAGGCATCCTAGGTGTCCATCAATAGATGAATGGTTAAAGAAGAGGTGGTACGTATATACAATGGGATATTGCTCGGCCATGGAAGGGAATGGGTTCGCACCATCTGCGGCGGCATAGATAGACCTGGACGGTGTTGTGCTGAGTGGAGTATATCAGACAGAGAAAGACAGATAAAATTTGATTTCCCTTATATGTGGAATCTAAGAACAAAATTAACAAACAAAACAGAAACAAACTCATAGATACAGAAAGCATTTTGATGGTTGTCAGATGGGAGGGTGTGTAAAGGTGTGGGTGAAAAAGGGGACGGGATTAAGAAGTACAAGTTGGTTGTTACAAAGTAGTTATTGAGTGTAGGGTATAGTATAAGGAATATAGTCAATAATATTGTAAGAACTATGTATGGTGTCAGATGGGTATTAGATTTGTTGGGGTGATAGATGCAAAGGGGCTTGTGCCAGGATGAAAAAGGTGAAGGGGTTAAAAAGTACAAATTGATAGTTACAAAATAGTCATGAGGATGAAAAGTAAAGCACAGGGAATATAGTCAATATATGGTAATAACTATGTATAGTGCTAGGTGGGTACTAGCCTCGTCAGAGGATCACTTCTCAAATTATGTAACTGTCTAACCACTATGTTGTATACCTGAAATTAATATAAAATCATATTGAATGTCAACTGTAATTGATAAATTTTAAAAGTGGGGGAAAGAGGAAGGGGACTAAGACATCCAAATTTCCAGATCTAAAACAAAAAAGTCATGGGGATGTAACATACAGCATGGGGAATATAGTCAGTAATATTGTGATAGCACAGTACAGTGTCAGATGGTTGCTTGACTTATCATGGTGATCACTTCTTTAGGTATACAAATGTTGAATAACTATGGTATACCCCTGAAACTAATAATAGCATTTATGTTAGCTCTATTTTTAATAAAAATATTTTCTAAAATCCTGATTTAAATATGGGCCAAAGATCTTAACAGACCCCTTACCGAAAAAGATATATACACCTTTCTGTTGCTGGATGCCACCAAGTAAGCATTGTTACATCTCCCCTCACGTGGTCGCCACGTCTAAGTCAGAGTCTCCCTAAGAGTGGAAACAGCTGTGGAAACTCTGCATCAGAGGTTTGAGCTTTGAAACAACTGAGAGTCTGAGGAACCATCCTGAGCAATGGGGAATGCTCACAGACTGTGTGGTGATGAGAGACCCAAACGCCAAGTGCTCCAGAGGCTTTGGGTTTGTCACCTAGGCCACTGTGGAAGTTGTGGATGCAGCCATGAATGCAAGGCCACACAAGGTGGATGGAAGAGTTGTGGGACCAAAGAGGGCTGTCTCAAGAGAAGATTCTTAAAGACCTGTGAAAAAGATTTTTGCTGGTGATATTAGACCCTGAAGAACATCACCTAAGAGATGATTTTGAACAGTGTGGGAAAATTGAAGTGATTGAAATCATGACTGACTGAGGCAGTGGCAAGAAGAGAAGCTTTGCTTTTGTAACCTTTGATTGCCATGACTGTGTAGACAAGATTGTCATTCAGAAATACCATGCTGTGAATGGCCACAACTGTGAAGTAAGGAAAGCCCTGTCTAAGCAGAAGATGGCTAGTGCTTCATCCAGCCAAAGAGGTCAAAGTGGTTCTGAAAACGTCAGTGGGGGTTGAGAGGTGGTTTTGGTGGGGATGACAATTTTGGTCATAGAGGAAACTTCAGTGGTCGAGGTGGCTTTGGTGGCAGTTGTGGTGGAGAATGTGGTGCAGTGGGGATGGCTGTAATGGATTTGGTAATGATGGTGGTTATGGAGGAGGTGGCCCTGGTTATACGAGGAAGCAGAGGCTCTGGGAGTTGTGGACAGGGTTATGGATACCACGGCAGTAGCTATTGCAGGAGTGGCAGCTATGACAGCTACAACAATGGAGGCAGCGGAAGCAACTTTGGCGGTGGTAGTGGGAACAATTTGGGAGTTGGCAGAAGCTACAATGATTTTGGCAATTGCAACAATCAATCTTCAAACCATGAAAGGAGGAAACTTTGGAGGAAGATCTGGCCCCTATGGTGGTGGCCAATACTTTGCCAAACCACAAAACAGGTGGCTATTGTGGTTCCAACAGTAGCAGTAGCTATTGCAGGGGCAGAGGGTTTTAATCACTGCCAGGAAACAAAGCTTAGCAGGAAAGGAGAGACAGAGAAGGAGAGAGAAAGGAGAGACAGGGAAGCCACAGGTTACAACAGATTTATGAACTCAGCCAAACACAGTGGTGGCAGGGCTTAGCTCCTACAAAGAAGACATGTTTTAGACAGTACTCATGTGTATGGGCAAAAAAAATAGAGGACTGTATTTGTGACTAGGTGTATAACAGGTTATTTTAGTTTCTGTTCTGTGGAAAGTGGAAAGCATTCCAACAAAGGGTTTTAATGTAGATTTTTTTTTGCACCCATGCTGCTGTTGATTGCTAAATGCAATAGTCTGATCATGATGCTGAATAAATGTGTCTTTTAAAAAATAAAAGATATACAAATAAGCATATGAAAAGATGCTCCACATCATGTGATTAGGGAAATGCAAATTAAATAAGATACCACTACGCACCTATTAGAATGGACAAGATCCAGAACACTGACAATAGCAAATGCTGGAGAGAATGCAAAACAACAAGAACTCTCATACATTGCTGGTGAGAATGCAAATCGCTACAGCCACTTTGGAAGACAGTTTGGCAGTTTCTACAAAATATACTCTGACCATACAACCCAGCAATCCTGCTCCTTGGTATTTACCCAAAACAGATAAAAACTTACGTCCACACAAAAACATGCACACAGATGTTTACAGCAGCTTTATTCATAACTGCCAAATCTTGGAAGCAGCCAAGATGTCCTTCAATAGGTGAATGGGTAAATAAACTGTGGTACATTCAGACAATAGGATATTATTCAGTGCTAAAAATACATGAGCTATGAAGCCATCATAGCAGAAACTTAAATGCATATTATTACTGAGAGAAGCCAATCTGAAGAGGCTACATACTATATGATTCCAATTATATGACATTTTGGGAAAGGCAAAACTATGGAGACAAAAACATCAGTGGTTGCCAGGGGAGGGGTAAAGGAGAGATGAATGGCAGAGCACATTTTAGGGCAGTAAAAATACTCTGTATGATATTATAGTGATGGATACATGTAATTATACATTTGTGCGAACACACAGAATGTGCAGCATCAAGTGAACCCCAAAGTAAACTATGGACTTTGGGTGATTATAACGTGTCAAAGCAGGTTCATCCTTGGTAAAAAATGTACCATTCTGGTTAGTGTTGTCAATATCAGGGGAGACTATGAATGTGTGGGGGCAGGGCATATACAAAAAGTCTCTGTACCTTCCTCTCAATTTTGTTGTAAATCTAGAACTGCTCTAAACAATAAACCTAAAAAAAACAAAACAAAAAAAAACAGAGACACAGAAAACAAATAGCAAAATGGTTGTAAATGTAACCATATCCATAATTACATTAAATATGAATAGATTAAATAAACCATTTTGATTTAAAAAAAAGACAGAGATTGTCAGCCATGCAAATTCTCAAAGAATCTACCTTTCGTGCATATTTGGGGAAATAACTAGAGGCATGTTAAAGGAAGTAAACCCAGAAAGAAAAATAAATAGCATCCAAGAAACAGGGGATCCAAAACAGGAAAAAGGCAAGGAGAATTTCGTAGATGGTACTGAGTGCTTCAGGATGAAAGAACCAGTCCAGTTTTGGAGTAAGAAGCTAGAAAGCCCTGGAAGAGAGGTCTCTAGTAATAAAACGGAACTGATAAGTTATCTGATGTTAGAATATCTAGACATCAGTTTGGTAGAAATTTGACAGATCTGTTAGCTATTTTGTAGAAAAACACAGTGATTAGATATATGGAAAACTAAACAAATGAAAAGCAAGGCAACTATTAACTCCAGAATAAAACAAAAACATTGAAAACATTACCCATAATACACTATTTGGATCAGCATTCATTCCACAAATATTTGAGTACTTACTATGTGTCAGGCCCTGTTGCAAGTACTAGGCTAACTGCAGTAACAAAATAGATCAAACTCCTACTTTCAAGGAGCTTACATTCTAGAGGATGAAGATAGATGCTTTTTAAAAAATTCAGTATATAGTATCACATAGTGATTCACGCTTTAAAGAAAATTTAGAAGTATACATGGATTGAAAAGGGGAACATGTCTGCTATTTTACATAAAGTAGTCAGGGAATAAAGAAACATTTGAACAGAGATCCAAGTAAAGTGAAGGAGACAACTGTTGACTGTCTGCGGGAAAATTGTTCTAGAAAGAACAGAGAGTGTGCGGCCCTGAAACAGGCGTGGAGTATACTTGTTTAAGCAATGGAAGGGCCCCTGTGTTGCAGGGGTAGACAGACAGGAGAGATCAAAGAGGGAGCACAGGATCACGTGGAGTTTACAGGCCCTGGGAAGGATTTTGGATTTACAGAGCCATAATAATGAAACGAATGATTTAAACAAATGAGTCTAATGTAACTACTGTGGAAATGAAGGGGTGAAGAGAAGGGAGAGGTTGTAAGAGAGCTCCAGGAAGTTGGTTGATAATGTCTGACAACAATAAATTAACAGATGGCAGCGTGCACACATTAACTAGAATCATGGTGGTAAATACCAAAAGAAACAGTGGAAAGGGTTTAAAGTGGTTTCACTAGGGGGTGAGGAGGGAGGGACTATGGGGCTGCTGTTTTGCATTGTAAACCTTTAAATACTGTTTGACTTTTTAAAAACTATTAGCATTTTTTTTAAAGCTTGTGAAATTTCTTTATGAAGGGTGGAAACCTCAGCTGTAAATGTATCAGACAAGAAACAGCCCTGACGATGTAGCCAGTGACAGAGATAGGACCCCCAATGGTCAGGGTTTGAAGTAGGCTGTGCAGACCGCTGATACTCTATCTCCCTAAATGGTATTTTCTAGATCCCCATCAACTGTTATTTTTCTCCCACCCTATATTTTTTTTAGGTCACCACCTAGGCCACAGGGAAGAACAATGATTTTCCTTTTGAATAAATTCTATGTAACACTCATAATGTTGACCTGATAGTCTATACTAGTGTAAGTAGGATAAAAGAAACCATGCCTGAGATCTTTTTTTGGAATAAGGTGGTGTTTATGTAACTATTTTACTTTTACCAAATTTGAATCATATTGACCATTTTTATTTATACTAGAGGGCTGCATCAAATCTAATTTTTAAATTATTTTCCAATTTGGTGAAAATGATACTGTGCATTTATTTGCACGTCTTCAATTACAGTGCGGTTTATTATCAATTTGTATTATTTGTGAATTTTGTTCATGTCTTTGCCCATTCTTCTATGGTCTTTTTTTTTTAATACTAATTTCTAAAGGCTCTCCAAGGGAACATTGTGATAAAAGAACAGCTATTTGGAGTCACTGCCTCGACATTGTACAGTGTGACAACCCTACTCACACCCAGAGTCTGGACATTTAGAAAAGACCTGAGCTTAGGATTCCGACCCCAAGTTCTGGCTTTGCTTTTCCCCTTTTAAAATAACCACTTAAGAGCTTAGCCCTCAAAAAGTTAGTGACCCTTTACCCCAGCCATCTTAAAAGTAATAGGTGCTTGCTACCCTGCTGTCTGTCTCCTGCTGGCTTGTGACCTGGGACAGAGGGCTGAACATAGCAGCTCACTGCCTCCCTCTGCTACCCCATTTCTGGGATCTGTAAATAATAAATCTTGTGATGCTGCTGCCTTTGTGTGAGTGTATTGAAACTATGCCTTCAGCCAAAACAAGCTCATGGTTTTCATTTCCCCAAGGTGGGAGGGAGCTTGGATGCTGAGGGAGCTCCCTGCCAATTTGAGTGGCTTGTGCCTCTTCATTCAGCAGGTCATAACCTGCATATTCATAATTCAATGCGCCAGCGCAGCTTCTCAACACAAATACTCATTTACCATAACTGTTAACAAACATTTTCCTGATTGGCTGTTTGCCTTCTGGTGTTTTTGATCTATAAAATGCTTATGTCGGTGAGTATTTTTCTTTCCTAGTCCCCTCCTTTACGTTTGGAAGGCTTTTATACCCTGAGATCAGTTACTATTTACCTATCTTTCTCCCCGCCTCCCCTTTTTATTTACCCACATTTTTAAAGCCTCAGGGCCAGTGTTATCCACCTGGGCAGATAACTCACTCAACAGACAAGGCTTCAGTGACACAACATAAAGACTTATTTTGTGAGAATGAGTGGATCCTTCTTAATACAGCTATGATTTGGAATCCTCAGTCTCATAGGGGGTTTCCTTCCAAAATATCCACTTGTTTTCTTCATTGAGCCACCTAACAGCTGTCCCTATTTTTCAGGTGTCCTAGAACCCCGATGGCAAACTTCAAGGGCCATGCTCTCCCAGGGAGTTTCTTCTTGATTGTTGGACTGTGGTGGTCAGTGAAGTACCCATTGAAGTACTTTCATCAAAAGGGAAAAAGGAGCCAACTGATTCATTATTATCAGCATCTGGAGATCATTGAAGCTGCAATCAGAACTTTATTTTCAGTCATTGGTAAGAATGGGGTAATCTGGTCCAGGGTGTCTCTCCATCATACCCAGAATCTTTAACCCATTTTCTGGACCCTGTGAAATGGATGTTTCCACTGGTAGGGATAATAGAACAAGGATTTTCAGTTGGTCACTAAATACTTCATCATAACATCTGTTGTGTACCAAACTTCATAATATTAACAGTTAAAATAGCACCTTACATCTTAGTGCGCTATGAAAAATTACCAAACAAACTACATTTCTTGCCCTGGAAGGACATAGGTATAAGTTATAGGAGCTGAAGGCATACTGTATGAAAAAGATAAAACACAAAAATAGAAAAAAACAAGTTAAGATAAAGTTCATGTATGTGAGCTATGAAAAAGTACTAAATGGAGTTTTGTTTTAGAAAAATTATCTCCCCCCTCCCAACTGTCTCTCCACTAAAATCTCAAGAGTAGTTAACACCAAACTCACTGGCATATCCTCCACCCCCAAATCTCAAGCAATTATAAAGAGGGGAGTTTATGCCAGAAGGCTAGTGAGAGAGGCAGTGGAAGACATTGAAAAAAGCCAACAGAAGCTGGTTTGGGAGGGATCTTTCTTTACTGTGCCCCATTCCTACAAAATCCACCCACTTCCGCTTTACTCGTCATCCATCCACTCCACTGGTGGCCTTCAAGGAACAAGTGCCAACAGTAGAAAGCGTTTTTCCTCAGGATTAGCCCATCACGTGCGTAATGAGGGGTCTTATTCTGAAATTGCATTAGCCACGTACCATCTTTGGCCTACAGTCCTTGGGAGGAGCTGAAGCAATGACAGTAGCTTCTCTTGGAGTCAGCAAAGGTGCATAGCTTTGTTTGCTCCGTCCAGCTGAATTTTCCCCTCCAGCAGCCATTCGGGTATCAGAAAGGCTTTCTCATCTTTCTGGAGCTGAGAACAGGGACCATATAGCTTAAATGGTAAGGACAGCATCAACTTTGCCTAAATAACGCTAGAGAAATTCTACTTGGGTGAAAATAGTACTCATGAACCAGTAATCTCTTGAACTCCTACCCTGTGCCAGGAACTTGTTCTGGATATTGGTGATACGAGTACACTGGAGAACCATAGTCCCTGCTCTCACAGGGCTTCTGCTCTAGTGTCACAGAGACTTCCTCTTCCTGGGTTGTTTTCACCACCTCCTTGATCCTTTATGCATAAATTCAGAAATGGGTTGGGTTTCAGAAAAAAAAAAGTTTGGTGAACAGGGTCCAGCATGTTGTCATGGAGGATTTACTCTAGGCCCTAAGAACATTTGGAGCACCAGGCATGAAGGCAAATCTTTTGCCTTCCGAAACAGGTGACAGCAGAAGGGATCAGAACTGAGAACTAGCTACGCTGTGGCACAGCTCATCAGTCTTCTGGCCCCAGTCTCTAAAGCTTGCCTCTCCTAAGATACAGTATGGCTAGAAACACCAAGGTGAAGTGTTTAGGGCACCGAGACCTAAAGCTATGGGAAGGACCCAAGGTCAAAGAGCTTGCTCCGTGCCTAGGAAGAGCCCTCACTTGAAGTATGCCCTGACAGAAACACAACTGGGAGCTGCTTCTCTCCCTCAGGTGTGCACAAGTGTCCTCATCACTAGAATCTGCCTGCACGGATTCTATATTCTCAACCTAACTGCTTCCTCCCGCGATTTCTTTCACTGCTCACTTGGCAGAGGGAGCCTAAAGATTAAGGTATCTGTCAGACTCACTTAGGTGACGACGCCTTGTTTCAGCTACTAGACAAATTTCTTGTAGACCTGTGTGGCTGCATTTGTTTCTATTGTTTCTGCTCTTCCCCTTCTCCCATCAGCCCAAGAAACAACAATACAGGCAAGATGTCTACATAGGTTCCTCAGCAAGTACCTTTTTACTAAGTTAGCTGCACCTGAGGCAGCAAAGTAGATCCACCTTCACCCACATCTCGACCTTGTTCATGACTCGGGTTATTTTTTTGCTGTCTCGTGTTTGTCTTGTAACTACTCTTCCCTCAATTTCCACTCTCATTTCCCTGCAGGGATCCTGGCGGAGCAGTTTGTTCCGGATGGGCCCCACGCCCACCTGTACACTGAAAATCACTGGATAAAGTTAATGAACTGGCAGCACAGCACCATGTATCTATTCTTTGCAATCTCAGGAATCACTGATATGCTCACCTATCTCGTCAACCATGTTCCCTTAGGGGTTGACAGATTGGTTATGGCTGTGGCAGCATTCACCGAAGGTAATTTAGTGGTAAGGACAGAAAAAAGGACGCTGAAAAGAAACTGACGAGTTGTGCTTACAAAGGATCAGGGTCTTTTGTAAGAACAGAACTATTGCAAATATAACCTTCCCCAGACAAATCCGAATCTCTGAACTTCAAAGACCTGAGCAGGACTTGGTCCTTTGCTCTGGATGGTACAGATGATGTATTTCCACAAAGCAGCACGTGAAAGCACAAGGCTTTTAGTTAAAGCCACTGGCTAACAGTGCACAAACTTTCCCTGCCCTCCCCACGCCATCACTCCCGTGCTCGTGTGTTGAGTGCATGTGTGCACACCCACACGGAAACACACAGGAACACTCTGAACATACCAGACTGGTTGAATGCCACCATGCAAGACTAACTCCATGTGGTTTGGAGGAAAAAACTGCACTCCACCCCCACCCTGAAGTGTTATTGTCTGGACTGCCTCACAAATAGGAGACCCCCCGCCCCAACAACTAGGACAGCTCTCCCAATATATCCCCTATTAACTGGGGTCATGAAAAAGCATTTTGTAATCCAACAACCTCACTTTTGTACCTCATTCAGGAAGAGTTCAAAAAGGTGGAATGAGGGCAAAATTGAAATTCAAGTAATCACACAGTTTGTTACAAATCAGCAACGTTTCACTTACCCATCCTGTATTGAACCCTACCTGAGATTTGAAAAGATATATTCTTTGCTGCTTATACCCACTTCACACACATACATGAAATACACTTAATCTGCATATTTGTTGCCCTGTAATGTTATATAAATAAACTGACTTCCCAAGTGCTGAAAAATCTAGCTTTGAGACAGGTCTAGGAGGAAATTCTAACAACGGAGAAAGTCTAGAATGAATGCTCTGAAGTAGAAACAAGCAAATCTCTCACAGCTGTTAAATGGCTTTGTGGCAGGTTTTCTCTTCTACCACCATGTTCATAACCGACCACCACTGGACCAGTACATCCACTCGCTCCTGCTGTGTGCTGTGTTTGGAGGGGCTCTCAGTATCTTCTTAGAGGTGATCCTTCGGGACAATATTGTGCTGGAACTTTTCCGAACCAGTCTCGTTATTCTTCAAGGCACCTGGTTCTGGCAGGTAATTATTCAAACAATGGTCCTCACATTGTATGGATCAAGAGGCCCCACTGAGCATGTGCAAGTGAAGTCCTGACGGTGCAGCACTAACATACCACGTGCATGGGTTTAGATGGCTGCTTTTCTTACCATCCATGTATCTTTAATATCCTGCTGAGCCATTAACAAGCAGAATCTATGGAACATACACAGGGCACAGATGACATATTTCCTTATCTGCCCTCCTTAATGGAGGTACTGATACCATCTACAGGCTCCACTTGCTAGACTGTTCACCTGAAATTTTGGTTTAAAGAAGCCTCTACTAAAACCAGAATTAACTTAGAGCAGTTTTCCTGTACAAAAGGCTTTTCTATGCTAATGTGGGTGTGGGAAATGAGGTAGAGGGGAAGGTGTGGACAGCTCTCGTGGCCACAGGAAGGAGGAAGGAGGCTAGGTTGCTTTCTCAGGACCGACGAACGACAAGGCTGACTTCCCTGTATAACCCTCCAGATTGGGTTTGTGCTCTTCCCGCCGTCGGGAGGACCCGCATGGGACCAGCAAGATGACGCAAACATCATGTTCATCACCATGTGCTTCTGCTGGCACTACGTGGCTGCCCTCTGCATTGTGGCCACCAACTACTCTCTTGTTTGCTGGTATGTCTGAGAGACGATGACTCGTTTTCCTTCTTGCTAGCCAACCCCTGCCCCAGAAATTTACTGCACTGCATCGTTTTTATTTCCAGTGACCCACCTTTCTTAACTAAGCAATGCTAACCTCTACCGCTTAACAAGTACCAACTGCATGGGAAGTTCTGGGCAAGGTACCCTACACCTGCAAATGAGGTGACGAGGCTTTAAGAAGGTAAAGGACCTGTCAGGTCACAGTCACCTGAGAGACCCAGGTTTCAAATGAATTTCTGACCGACTTTTAAGCCTGTGGTGTGATAGGAAAAAACTGTGAATTAGGCATCAGCACGGGATGGCAGTCCCTGCTCTGTCCCTGGCTCATTTTGAGCCCATGACCTTATTCCTGGATTTGCCCTCTCTACTTCCCAGCGCTGTTGTGACAGTAAGATACCACAGCAGCGAGTGCACTCTAAAGTGCTCTTCAGACGTTATTATGATAGCTAAGAATCCCTATGTGTGTTCTCCCAGGCTCTGTGGGAAGCACTTAAAAGTGTACTACCCCATTTAATCCTACCACTTTATGAAGTACGTACTGTACATTTTAGAGAGCTTCAAGAGACAGTAATTTCAAGTTCACCCAATGAGTAAATGGCAGAGGCTCTCTTTAGTTACAGTGCAAGAGTGACTTTTAGCATGTATTATTAGTTCTGTTGTTGCAGCTGCCCCTTTTCCTGGTTCCTGATTTCCCTAGCCAAAGCAGGTATACTTCACCCAGAAGGAGTTCCACACAGACCAAACAGAAGGCAACTCAAGGTTATAGATTTAGTTCTATGGTCAATGAAACAATAAAGTGGGAGGCAGGAGACCCAAGTTTACTCTCAATCACAACATTCACTATTAAATATTATTAACTATGGTCTCTTTATCTACCAATGAATACTGTCCAAGAAGTCAGATGTGTAGACAGGTAATCACAGTATCTGATACAGCTATAAAGAAAGTGCTTTAAGAACCAGTAGATGCCTTCACTTTCTTGGGTGAGGGAATAGGGAAGTCTGAGGGGCTAATTTGTCTGTTTCTCTATTACAGCCTTTTGCATCGGTTAAAGAGGCGAGGAGGAGAAATCATTGGGATTCAGAAGCTGAAGTCAGATCACACTTGCCAGAAGGCCCTTTTGAGTGGTTCAGATGAGGAGTGAGAGGAGACCATCAGTCATCAGTGGGGGTGGCCACGTCCCTTTGAGCACAAAAAGCTAGTGTTCAAAGGTGTAGCTCATCTCTCCATTTTAATGCTTGCTTTGGTCTGCTCTCACTAGTTCTATTTGCACCTTCTTATTTAATTGACTAAAGTGTGTGTCAGTGTGGTATCATTCAAAAAGCAAAATGAAGCAAGCCTTTGTCTCTCAGAAATCAGAGACTCTGAAAGTTTCAGAGTAGGAAGTGGCTTCATGAATGAATCCAGAATATGAATCCAGCAGAACTTACTGCTTTTAATGATGTATCTCTTTTCTTTCTTAAGAAAGTAGGTACTTCCTTATCAGAAGGTGAATGACAGTGCCTTTAGAGATGCAATTCCAACATGTGTTTTTTAAAAATAGTAACTCATGAGCTTTGGTATTTTCAGTGTTACTTGTTAAAACATCTCCTAACTAATCATAGTATTCCAGAGTACTGAATACCACAGTTGTTAAGTGATAAAGTTGGGCCAAAGGTGTTTTTTTTTTTTTTTTAAATAATCAGGAAGCTAGTTAGTGGCCCAGCTGAGAGCTGGAACTCAGATGTTCTGACTCCTCAAAAGTACCCTCATAAGAGGATGCTGACACGAAATCTGTATAACGGGGTAGAGAGAAAAATGTCAGGCCTTGAATTTAAATACAGCTGAAAGCAAAGGATAAGAATCTTGAACGAGTAATATAAGTTTCGATACTCTAGTACTGGTTCTGGATCTGTTCTTTTTTTAAAAAACTTCCTTCAACAAATATTTAACATTTACTTGGCACTGAAATGGTTGTAAGGATTAACAAAATATGTGTCCAGCACGGAATTCACAATCTAATGGGAGAGAGATGCAAGCAGTTACATACAGGGTGACTGGTGCCAACGGGGTAAGTACATACAAACACCAGGAGAGATAAAGGAGGGAAGACAAGTAGGAAGTTTGCCCCATAGAAAAATGCACATTCAAGGCCAAGAGAACAGTCTGCACAAAGGCAATGAAGCAAGAAAGGACATGGAGAGTTAAATATATTAAGTTCTATAAACTGGTAAAAGGAGGTTAGGACAAATTTGAAAGGTCTTATAGACCAAACAGTACCATTCATTTGTTTGGCATTTTTCAGATTTTGAAATATGTATCTCACTTGTTTCTCACAACCACCTGTAACGTAAGTACATCAGGTTCTTCAGAGAAGTTGATTAGCCCAAGGCCACACAGCTACTAAGCTGCAGAACCAGTCTTCAGAAGAATTCAAAGGCCAGCTTACTTAGCCTCTACCCCGTATTAACACAAATATGGCAGAGATCACTTATCTGAAGCACTGTATGTGCTTGAAGAAACATTGTGCTCAGTGAGAGGTAAGCTCCCAGACTTAGCCAGCATTTCAGAGTTGAAGTCACAGCTTAGGGGGTAAGAATGAGCTACTTGAAAACACCGATTTAATTTTTAGAGAACCTGTTGGTCCCCTTTCAGGATCCACTTTGGTTTGCCTGCTGAGTAGAAACCCAAATATTCATTCAAGGACTAGAGGACCTAACGTTGGCAATTAATGTAAAACATGTTCTTTCCTTAGGGACTGGAGGTGGGAAGAAAGAACCTATTCTTGGTTTTACTTCCAAAGTGAAGATCTCTGTTTTGATTAAAAAGGGGTAGGGCAGAATACTTGAAGGAAATGCAGTATTTTCTCCAGAGTGAGATGAGGTGTGAAGATTAAATATAAAACATTAAAATTTATTTGGATGCCCCTTTCACAGCATGGTTGGGGATACCTTCACGGAAGTGATCGACTCTTGCATAAACATTCTTACATGTGGTATTAAAGTACAAACTCATCACAATGCTATTCTCCAAATCCATCTAAAAAAAGTCTTAAGACACACGGTCTGAATTTTACCAGTCTCTGTCAACCTGACACTGAGGCCGCCACAAGTTCTTCTGGAATTGTTCCCCCCAGACACCCACCAAAGCCACATCTCTGTAAGACTCCTGAGGTCTGCATCCAAGGAACCATGTTTGGTAAAAATGATGGTGACATCACTTGAACTCCAATAGGGGATTTCCATTCTATGTGCTCCACTGACAGGCTGGCCAGGGCCCAATTATGCTTCCCAGGGAGTCAGTCCTCCACAGGCATCCTGAAACATACCTGTCCTCGGATGTATTATAAATGTCTGCGGGCAATAAGGAGACAGGCAGTCAGGTGACTTCAGTAAATAAGTGTGGGGTAGAGTTGGGGTTGATTACCAGAGCTACTTTTATGAAATCATTTGTTAAGTAAATTCAGAGGAAGTTTGTTTTAACCAGCCGTAAATACCTGAGACAGGATTCTTCAAATTTCTATCTTTTTCTCATTTAGAAACTGTCACATGGACTTTTCGTGTGAAATGGGACTCTAGGAAATAATGACATGCAAATATGAAAGCATTATAAAACAGATGCAGTCTCCTTTACTCAGATAAAATTCGCGCTCCTTTACTGCAGTCCCTACCTCTCACCATTACCAATCTTACTTCTGTGCCAGCCCTCTACTATCCATCAAAAGCTCAATCTTACCTCAGCCAATTCACCTCTGCTCTTTGTCATCCAAGCCTACCACTGTTAATTCCAGCTCGTCCCCAAGTCTCACCATGACACATCACAGCATCCTCTCCTTAGGAAGGCAGCAGAAAGGGCACTTGACTTAGAAGACTGGATTTACATCTTGGTTCTCTTTAACTTCAACTGAGACTTGCATTTTCTCACAAACAAGAACGATACTATCTATTTGATAGAACTGCTTTAAGACTCAAATGAGATGTCTGTAAAACCACTGCGTCACCGACAAGCCACTCTGTCTCTGCTCCTCTGCAACTCGCCTAATCACTCAACTTCCACCCAGCGACACCCTCTAAACTAGGCCATTCCAATTTTCCGCCCTCCAATTCCACTTCCTCATGCCAACCCCATGAAGTATCATCACTAAATTTCCACAGATTAAAGACATTTTTAATAATCTGGATACTTTCAAGAGATAGGGAAGCCCTGTCATTGCAGAAAAGCTTTACCACCCAACCCCTACTCCAATACAAAAGAGGCATATATTATTAACAACCAGTGCTTTAATTAAATATGACATTTTAGAATTTCATTCTGAGATGTGCCTATAGCTTGATGGGAGGCTGACAAGTGTGAAATAGCCAGGATTAAATGACTTGCAAATCCAGATTGACCTCTTCTGTGGTTGGTGCTGCCTGGGAGGGGCACCTACTCTCTTCCTGCCATCTCTACTCTGGAGTAGAAGTCAGCAAAGTTTTACTTAAAGGACCACATTAAAAAGTATTTTAAGTTTGAGGCCATATAGTCTCTATGGCAACTATTCAGTTCTGCCTTCAAATTGGAAGCAGCTAGAGATAACACATAAACGAATGGGCATGGATTGTATTCCAACAAAACTTTATTGACAAAAACAGGTGGCCAGCCCAAGGGCCATGGTTTGCTGACTCTTGTTCTGGAGCAAAGGAGAGTATATAATCTCTGAACTGAACTAGAGTTTGTGCTACAAAAGCAACACCTCTGCTGGCGTTCGCCTACTGTGTCCACTGGCTGCGGACTTGCACGTGAACAGGCGTGGTGAGGACAAAGCCAGCCGGTGAAGACACAGACCACAATCAGGATCCTGATACCCCACCTTTAAGAGGTAGGTAGTGTCAAACTAGGCCCGTTTGAGGGAACCCACACAATCTCACTCCCGATGTGTCTTTCCCATCTTAAAGCCTCTTCATTTCTATGTAGTTACCAAGTAAGCCACCAGCTTATAAGAATCTTGCTATTTTCTCAGTCTGGTCAAAAGAGTAAGTAATCAGTTTAGGGGGGCTAAAGCCCAGGTTTCTATTTGACAAACATGTACAATAGATTCTTTAAAAAAATAAGTTACGTAAAAATTTATGGACACAAAACCCCTATCAGATCACTAGTCACAGAGAGGACCAGAAGCTAAAAAAATACGATCCACATATAGAACGAGGCTTATTCACTGTCTGCACTCTGTAACTGTAAGCCCTCTCTCGGTATCCTACTCTCAGGACAGAACTTTGGCTTGTGTGACACAACTGTGACCTCACACAATTCTGAGAGAGACGCTGCTCCTGGATCGGTACAGAACAGACCTGGAGTGAACTTTTCTCAGTGTCCTCCACTGTGGAATGTGGCAGCAGAATCCTGGCCATTGCTGCCATCATCCCACTACTGGCCTTCCTTAGACAGATAAGCTTAGATGCGACCTCCCTTCCTTTTAGCCAGAAGGGCAGACCAGGTATGGGCTTTTATGAAAGCCATCTTTCTCTCAGAATCACTGTTGTTCAGGTGCCTGCTTAGGAGATGGAGCTGTGGTCACAACAACAGTGGAGACTGCTTTGGACGAACCAGAAGCTGTTCCCTGTTGAAGATGGGATGCAGGGACAGTCTGGATGCGCACCTGTTTGCAAAGAGAGAATGTCTGGTCAGCAGACTGCAAATAGGCTCATGAGTTGAGAGCAAAAAGCAAGGAAAAAGAGAAGCCTGGCTTGGCCAATAGTTCGCTTTGGACCTTACCTGTGTGGCCTGACCTTGTTGCTGAAGCTGCTGCAACTGCTGGGCAGTGAGGAAACTCACAGGCTTATTACCAGCAATGAGCTTAGTACCTGCTGGCATGGTGGTGAGGATGATATTACGGCCCAACCCACTGAGGCTGCGGAGGGAAAGCAGGAGTGAGATACAGGACAGGACGGGATATTACCTCCCACCCAGAATGAGGCCATGTGTTGAAGGAAAACAGGGAGGTCTGGTGCCCAGGGAAAATTCCAGCATTCTGGAGTGAAATGGAAACCAGCTGGTGAGACTACCTTTCTTCCAGCTTCTAAGCTTCCCATGACAGGAGACGAGAACAAGCCCAAAGACTCCTACTGCTTTGGATAAAATGACCCTGCTATCTATACCTTCATCAGCGGGCGTAATGGACAGGGAGGTGTGTGCTCCTGACAAGAAACTCTCCCCCAAAACAGCTGCCTTGAGACCGTCAGAATGATTTCATCACGCCCTTTATCCCTGTTTAAAGTCAGGGCCACAGGAAGCCCCGGCTCCCATATGAGCCCTCACCCGCTGACCTATCACACCATTGGGCTGAAATGTCTAAATGAGGCCTTCTTTCCCGAGCACCTACACTAGAAATTGCCATCTGAGCCATGTCACTGCCAACCCCACCCCAGCACTTCCCATCTTTCCTCCTTGCTTTTTCTCCATAGTATGTCTCACCGTCCCATATAGTATTTTACTTTATTATTTCTCTCCCCACTCCACAATATCAGTTTGAAGAGAGCATGGATTTTTTTCTATTTCAATCACTGCTGTAGCCAACGCACCTATGACAATACTAGGGGCTCAATAAATGCTGTTGATGAGCCCATCAAAGGACAAGTCTTGAAGCAGAATCCCAGGACAACCAGCCGCCTTCCCAGTGTGAGAGAAGTAGCCACCCAGAAGCCCTGCCCACCCCTCACTACAGCACTTACTTGGCTCCAAGGTTGCCTTTGATGATGGGGGCTGTGACCACGCTTTTGCCCTTCATAGGCTGGCTAATCACAGAGAGTGGAACGGTGATCCGTGTAGGCAGCTTCCCCTAGAGAGAAAAAGCAATCCAGTTTATGGGATAGGAGATCACAAAATCACCAAGTGTCCCCTCCAGAGCTGTAAGAGCTGAGCAGCCAGCACTCAGACATTGTATTCCCTGTGCTCTGCAGGGCCCCATATTCCCGAGGTAAGGCACAGGGAGCCACCATAACACTGCAGTTCACAGGCTGTAGGTAAGGGCTCCTTTACGACATTTAGGGGTCCTGTTATTATCCTCTTTCCTGCTGCCTAAAGCAGCAGCAACCATATATGACTGCTCTCATCGGGATTAAATGTGTACCTAAGTCTCAAAGGAAAGTGTGTGTCTGCTTAAGCACAGTAAGAGTCTGAGATCCTTAGAGGGTAGATCTTACTCCTCTGTGTACCCCCGATACTTGGTACTCAACAACTGTTTGAAACAAATGTGAGAAAGGACAGAGGCACTCAAGAGTTAACACAGTAAGTGCATAAGTACTGCTTCACTGGAACGCAGGCTCACTGGTGGGGGGCATACAGCAGGGCCTGCTAGATTAGGAACAGATCACATTCTCCAGACCATCAGAAACATTATCTCGGTTTCTCCCAGAGATAAGAGAGGTTAGTTAGGGGACACTAATAATAAACTCAACCAAGAGAGAAGTCCAACCCCAAAGCTAATAATACCTAAGAAGTATAAAAAGTTAAATAAACCTAGTATTTGTGATTTCAATGCATCACCAGTTTTTAGGTTGCCTGGTTTTTAATGCTTGGTTGGTAATAAAATTACATATAGTAAAATCCTGTGTAAATCTGATTTTTAAAAATGATTCAAGAGGGGTGGCTGACAGGATGCTAAGAAAATGCACTGATATTTCCTCTGGGCAAGATAGTTCTAACAAAGTCAGGTATTCAGGTGCAAAACTGCCTCACAGTTGACTCACAATTTGCAGCCATTAGAAAGCACTTAAAAGATGTCAACAGGCAACAGAATACCTAGGGATGGTGCCTCCAGGTAGACTGACTTAAGGTTTTCTTTTCTTTTTCTCCTTTCTTTTTTTTTTTAACTTTTTAAATTTACTTTAAGTGTGTGTTTCTAGGACCCATCAGCTCCAAGTCAAGTAGTTGTTTCAGCCAATTGTGGAGGGTGCAGCTCACAGTGGCCCATGTGGGGATCGAACTGGCAACCTTGTTGTTAAGAGCACAGCACTCTAACCAACTGAGCTAACCGGCCGCCCCCGAGGTTTTATTTTCTTAATGCCTTGGCTGCTTAAAAACATTTTGGGCTACCAGTATATCAACTGTAATTGTCCCTTCATGAACTAGTCTAACTAGCTAGCTAGACAGAAAATTAGGCACTTCCTGCCCCACTAAAAGTTCTCCAGTTATATTTATCCAGCTCGATTATAACAGGGTAGATGCCACTGGATACTAGCTTCTGTGCTAAGGACTCAAGAGAAACAAAAGTGGATCAAGTAAGTGCTGGTTCCTTTCTTCCTTATTTTAACTTCTGTGATGTGGTCCTTGTAAGCCACACTATGTATGAGGGTTTGTTGGCTGGTCAGTGTTACTAATGTGCATGTCCTCCCTCCTCTGTCACTCTGGCTTTTATCGAAATCACTGAGGTTTTACTACATAGCTTGCTCAGAAAAGTAAAACTGTTTTATACTGTCCCCACTATATGCACCCCACTATACAAAACAGTGCTCCTTTTCTAAAGGCTAAAGAATAAACACGCACACATCCAGAAACACACCTATGTTGGGAATTTGGTTTATGATAAATGTAGTATTTCAAATTAGTGGGGAAGGGATAAACTAGTCAATGACGTTGGGATAATTTGAAGAACATAAAATGAGATCTCTACCAAATGTCACACACTCACAAAAATATATTTCAAATGCATGATTTTTAAAACTCTGAAAATATGTTATGAAAAGAAAGGCTAATACATTTATAACCCTGGGGTAAGAAAGGCACGAGACACAAAACCTAGGAAGCATAAAAGAAATGCTGATAGATCTACTCAGATAAAATACCTGTAGAGCAAAAGGCTCCATGTACAAGGTTGAAAAATGACAGAGTGGAAGAAAATATTTACACACACAAAGAAGTAACATCCAGAAGGCGTCAAGCAATATGAAAAAGGCAAATACCCTAGAAGAAAACTGGCAAAGATTTATTCACCACCAGAGAGAACATGCCAATTTCCATATTGGATGCTCAACTTCACTGAAGATCAGGGAAACAAAACAGAAAAAGAACTGTCTTTAACCAGTAGGATGGCTACATTAAGTTATAAAAGACGTGATATCCAGCACAGGTTAGGGTGGGGGAAACAGGAGCCTTCATGATGGGAGTGTAAGCTGCTATGGCTTTTTTGGTAGCACAACTGGAGTATCAAAACTTTCCATCTGTAACCTCCGTGGCCTAGTCTAGGCACCTTGGCTCCAGAAATACTTAACACATGTCCGTATATACACACACGAACATTCACTGTAGCACTGGTTTTTAACAGTGAAAACGTACCCTTTAATGGAAGAATGGTTCAAGCACATCCCTTCCATGGACTGCCATGGTAAAATGAACACATTATCTGTGGATTGAAAATGATCCCCAACACATATTTTTAAATAAATAAAGCAAATCACAGAAAAATAAACAAACTAAGGTCTCTCATAGGATTTTTTTTTAAACTACATGTATACATATACATATGAATATGCTCAGGAAAAGGACTAGAAGGATAAATGCCAAAAACCAACAATAATTAGCCCTCATGAAGGGAGAATTAGAGGGTGGTGAAAGAAGTTTTATGTTTTACTCTATGTACTTATGTACTGTTTTACTATTCTTTATGAATGTATGCAAGCACTTTCATAAATTTGTTTCAAAGTAAAAAAAGACAAGTCTATGGGCCGGCCCTGTGGCTCAGGCGGTTGGAGCTCCGTGCTCCTAACTCCGAAGGCTGCTGGTTCGATTCCCACATGGGCCAGCGGGCTCTCAACCACAAGCTTGCCGGTTCAATTCTTTGATTCCCACAAGGGATGGTGGGCAGCGCCCCCTGCAAGTAAGATTGAACATGGCACCTTGAGCTGAGCTGCCGCTGAGCTCCCGGATGGCTCAGTTGGTTGGAGAGCATCCTCTCAACCACAAGGTTGCCAGTTCAATTCCTCGACTCCTGCAAGGGATGGTGGGCTGCGCCCCCTGCAACTAGCAACGGCAACGGGACCTGGAGCTGAGCTGCGCCCTCCACAACTAAGACTGAAAGGACAACTTGAAGCTGAATGGCACCCTCCACAACTAAGATTGAAAGGACAACTTGACTTGGGGGGGAAAAAAAAAAGTCTATTAGTAAATAAGCCTGTTTGGGTCAAATGAGGTGATACAGACAGGGCTTCCAATTTCCATTCCTGAAAAGAGGTTCCCTAAGTGAAGGGCTATTGTTTACCACCAATGGTACTCACAGCCTGGGACGTGGAAACCACCGTGGTACTGACAGGCACCTGCCGCACAGTGGGGGCTCCGGTGCCGATGCTGATGGGGGTGCTGGCAGCCCCAGAAGCCACGGCCACAGTCTTGGACACAGCAGCATTCATACTGGGCAAGGACACTGCAGAAGTATGAACAGTCCCAGACCCACTGGCCACAGAGGACCCTTGCTTGGCATGGGTTGCAACTGTGATGGTCTGGCCGGCTTTGGGAGGCATCACTCCCAGGCCCTGCACGATGCGGATTGTGGCAGCTGGCTTGGCTTCTGAAGAGGCCACTGTGCTTTTCCCCTTCTGGTCTGCCACACTCACACCAAGTGCTGGCATCAAGCGAAAAGCTGAACTCGAGGCTTCTGCTGGCTTGAGGTCGGGAGTCACCTTAACCACGGTGGTACCTGTTGGAGTGGATGAAGGGGCACTGGCTGAACTGGCCTTGGCAGGGCTATCAGTGGCATGGACTGGATTGGAAGTGACGTGCAAGGTAGCAGAGATGCCTTTGCCTACAGTGCCGCTTCCTGTCCCGAAGAGGTCCTGGGTCAATTTGACTGTAGTAACCTGGGACTTGGCCAATGTGGCCATCATATCCGGAGTGATTCGCAGAACAGTCTGGCCTTTGGCATCTGTGGTGATGGAAGAGGGTGGCAGACGCAATACATCCTTACCCTGGATACGGAAGTTAGTGGCTGTGAGTGGAATGCTGTTGCCTGCCTGGGGCTTCACACCAAGCTGCCCAGTGATTGCCACCTGGGTGGGGAAGAAACAGCACTGACAAAAGGATTCACAAAGCTACGCTGGTTACATAGTATAATTAAACAAACCTGCATTTCATGTGTATGTGTGCTTCGTATATTTTTCTAACATTTTAGTTTTTTAAATGATAAACATTCACAAAAGAACAGTGTAACAAATCTATATACTTATCACCCAGCTTCAAAGATTCGCTTTGTTAATCTTATTTTGTCTATCCTTCCCTACATTGGGGGGGGGGGGGGGGCAGGGATATTTTAAAATAAACCAATACTATCATTTTGCTGATCGATACTTCTGGATACATCTCTAATCTAGAAAAGGACTTTTTAAATTAAAAAATAATCACCTATTATTACCTAATAATATATATTCACATTTCCCCAACTGTCTCAAAAATGTCTATTTATAGTTGCGCCAACCTTCATTTTGATAGGAGTACGGATAAATTCCCGTATGTAATAGATGCAGCCCTTCTAGCCTCAGGGACTTTCTCTGTCACATGAGCCATTTTCCCCTTTCTACTGGACCGCTGCCATCAGAATGCAAACATGCTGTAACATTTGCCATCCTAAAACACAACAAACACCTGCTTTACTCCACACCTCCCTCCCCCTGCTCTACTCCACTCAGCATCTCCACTCTAGCCCGAGTTCGCTGCTCTCTTCAAAAGCAAAACTGCTCTAAAAATTACCTATACTCATTATCTCCATTTCCCTTGCCTTGCATTCTCTTTTGAACCCATTCCCAAAAAGCCACTAACCCAGTGGACCCAGTCAAGTTCACTTATTACCTCCATCCAGTGAGGAGGCCACTGGCACTTCTCAAGCACTTCCACACTTGCTCATTAAGCCTCAGCCACAATGGCTTTCCGTTACTCCTCAGATGTATTCCTGACTCAAGGTATTTTCACTTGCTCCTCCTATTCCTGGAATGCTTTATCTCCAGCTAATCGGATTATGGCACACTCTCCAACCTCATTCATCTTTCAGCTGCCAGCTCCTCAGACAGGCCTTCTCTGATCACCCCAGCTAAACAGCACACTGCACTCTCCCCCTCCCCTGCTCACTGATGTTCACAGCCCCTACCACACCTGCCCTGAAGCACCTGTTCGTCCCCTAGCTCTATGGGAATATGAGCTCCACAAAGGAGGGACTTAGTCTGTGTGACACAACACTGAATTCCCAATAGTTTGGACAGGGCCTGACACACAAAAAGCACTCAATAAATATTTGCTTAATGCAAAAATAAATAAATAAATAACGTTACTTCATTGTGGTTCCATTTCTTCATCTGTAAAATGGGAATAACAAAAGTGCATACCCCGTAGCATTGCAGGATTAAATTATTTAGTACCTATAAAATGTTTAGCATAGTACAGGCACAGGCACATATTAAGCATGCCTGTCAGTACTAGTTGCTGTTTTGCCTAACAGTTCTTTGAGGTTCAATGGTTAGCCTTGCATATTTACCACCAAGAAAGTACAAATATAAACATATGCTTTTACTAATGGTAAAATGAAATGCCAATAAACTGTATAAATTTATACCATGGGATTTTAACTAAATTGATTCATGGAGAGTCTCCTCCAAATCCAGAAACTCAGCTACTAAATCGTAAACTGGGTGGAAAAGAACAGAAACAATCTCTTCGTCATCTTGCATTACCCTTGGTGGGAACTCAGACCTGAAATGCCTGTGAACTAAGGATCAAAGATCACCATCACTGACATCTCCAACTGTCCTCTGCTTTGGGACAAAGGAGTCGGATCCCACCTACCTGCTTGATAATGTTCTGTCCAGTAACATTCTGAATGACCGTGGCTGCGGAAGCACTTGGACCAGAGCTCCCGGGAGAACTTGTGGCTGGCTTGTTCGCAGGGCTGGCTGTGGCAGGAAGGCTTGTCACTGTGAGCCCCGTCTGTCCGGGTCCTGGCCGCTGCACAGTGGACGCTGTGGTCTGAGCTTTGACTGGAACGGTGGCCATTACTGCCTAGTTCAGAGCATGAGGCCAAGAGCTTAATTAGACACTAAGATGCAGATCAGCACGCCAAGCTGTGTCCAGCAGGCCACCACCCAGGAAGCGTGCGTCTACAAGTACTTCTAACGCAACAGTGCTTAAGGCTCACGACCTCCAAAAGCACGCTGTCAAGTTCTTCTATTTATGTAGCACATCTTCATTTTCAGAATGCTTTCACATTTAACGTCTCATTTTATTCCTACATACTGAGGACAGATATTATACCCCTTTTACAGTAAAGGAAAATGGGGCAGAAGATAAGCCTTTTCTCTAAAATTACACAACTAATGAGTGGCATGGCTAAGATGAGAGGCACAGTGGAAGGAACTTGAGATTCAGTATCACAGGTCTGGCTTTAACCCCACCTGTACAAGGGACCTGATGTTACAATCCCGGGTAAATCACTCAACTTCTCTGAAGTTCTGATCCCCAACATTTAAAATACAACTTACAGAAACCCAGCTGTGAACATTGAATGAGTGGTTGCGATAAACATCATCAGGAACAACAATGTAAGGCTCCTCTGTCCTTACCCAGACTGCCCGCTGGACAAATTAGCCCACCTCTGGGTCCGCTGTCCCTGGTTACCTGGGGCACGACTTTAGTCTGTGCAGCAGTGGCTGGAACCCGAATCTGTGGTCCTGCTGACATCGGTGGCAGTGTCTGTGCTGGCGCTGCTGACTGCTGAGTAACAGCAGGAAGGCTAGGCTGGGCTACCACCCGCACCTGGGGGAGTCCAGATGAGCCAGAGTGGCTCACAACACGGGCAGCAGCCTGAGAATTTGGTGGAGTCTGACTGGAAGCTGGGGAAAGCATTGTTCCTAGCTGTGGCATTGTTGGTGAAGATACCAGAAGAACGCTATGAGGAAAATCGGGGGAAACAAAAAACAATTTAGTGCATGCGTACAAAAAAGACGCTGGAAGGAAAAAGCTACAGAAGAAATAGAAGAGCTTACCCTGAGCTAGATTTAGCTGGCTCCGAGACAGTAGTAGGGCCACTTTTGTTGACTGCAGACACAGGTGGAGGGGAGATGGGAGTGGCAGGCAAAGCTGGAGTGGTGGGGGTCACAGGTGTGACTGGGGTTGGTGGCATGCTGGAGTCACTGAGGCTCATCTGGCTTTGCTCAGAAGGACCACTGCTGAGGCCCTTCACTGAACTCTCCTTGCTGTTGGACTTCTATAAGCAGACGATGAAGAGAAATCCACATGCAGATTTAATGAAGGCCCACCAAGGAAGGTACGGCCCCTAGGGCTCCTGATGCACTGAGTGAAGGGAAGGCCTAGTTGCCGCCATCCCCCAACCACTCAGCCACATGCTCTCAGGAGGTCACTTACCACCTTGGATGGGGGCTTGGGTTTTTGCTGAAGGGCTTTTCTGGCTTTAGCTGCAGCTGCTTGTGCTTGGTGAATCCGCTCTGTAAACAAGAGTGGTAACATTCAGCAACCCTTTAACCTCAGCATAGTAAGGGTGGTTTTATTAAGGCCTCGCTGGTAGGCTAAGTCCTGCCTTTACAATCCTGTCCTGCCAGAACGCCAACAAAAAGCACAATGCAACTGAGGCAGAAAGTCAGAAGGATCCTTAATCTAGGGGGACACACTGCCCAGAGGCCTCACACACCAAACTCTTCCTCGCTCCGGTCACGATGCAGGTAGATCCACAGCTTTCGTCCAATGTCATATTTCACACATGGGTCTTTTTCATAATGTAGGCGATCCAGTGCACCACTCACTACCGTATTCACCTAAGAACCAGAACAAAGGGGGTCAGGGACAAGGCAGACTTGGACACTGGGGAAAAATCACTGGGTGTAAGTCACAGTTGATAAACAGATCATATCTCAGCTTGGTGGTGCCAGTAACTCACTATGTATCACTTGGCAAGACAGGAAACACTAAGATTCCTGAGAGACTGAGTTGCTGTCACCTGAAGGAGATGGTGAACTAAGACCTTTAGGAGAAGCTGAAGGAAAGGTTAGAGTCAAATCTGTGCTTCACTGACAAGAGTCGTAGGTTATCACTATTTGCATTTCTCGAGATATCCTTCTTTCTTCTTCAGTTTTTAAAAAACTTATGCTATTATATTTCATATTTCCTTGTAACTTTTCTTAAATACCTTCTGGAACGAAACAAAACTAATCTCTTCTCCATCCTACCTGAGTGCTGGTGACATCTGGTGCAAGAAACTGGGAGTCCTTGAGCAATTCACAGATCTCTGCCCGAGTGCCTTCTCCGTTAGGCAGCCGGGCTGCGGCATCGCGAACTGATGACATTAAAAAATGAAAAGTCCAAGGGTCAAGCGGGGCTTCTGCTGAGGAACATTATCCTCCCCTTGCTCTGGTGGGTGAGGTTCCGAGAGTGTTTCTCATCCTTACTCAGACTCAGAACTGGGTGGACACTGCCCTCTAGGGGCAGTTTCCTACACACTCCTCACACTCAGCCAAAACTGAAAGGCCATGGTATCTTAGAATTATTATAAACCAAGGTAACAAACCATGCATTGGCAGTGCTGTGATGTTGTAAGAGAAATCAGATATTTTCATATCATATTACAACTGTTGCATACAAAATAAATCATTTCCACTTATCACTATTTGGAAATTACAGAACTTATAAGACCTACTGCTAGAGCTTGTCATTTAATATAATAAAAACACATATATTTCTGCACAAATTTGTCTTAATACTCTGATAATTATTTCAATATGATTGGTTTCTTTTGTAACTCTATACATTTTATTTTATGCATTTAATTTAAGACATAATTCTGAGAAGGCGCCCACAGGTTTCACCAGACTGCCAAAGAGATTCATGACACAAAACTTCAGGGAAGAAACACTCGTTCCTGATAAATCTCTGGGGGGGTAGAATTCCCCCTTCCCCAACTCCTAAGCTTCCTAAAGCTACACCTGACCCTCAAAGCCTTCCTGTGGGATGGGGGGTGGGAGAGAACACAGCTAATTAGAGAAAAAAAAAGTGAGCATACCAAGAGACAGGATGGTGACATAGGCAGGCCGGTCAGAGCGCAGCAGGGAGTGCTCCCGAGCCTTGTTGAGTGAGGTCTCCTTATCAAACACGCCCTTCACGGGCCCCACTACGGACTCAAAGCCATGCATGCGAAAGGTGAATGCCTTATGGGGTTGGCTGTATCTATAACGCTCCTATCAAGAGAAAAGGCACATGGCTTGTAAGTCAGAACTAGTGGGGTTCTCGCTAGAGGTTCCCATACAATAAGGGATCAACTTGGAGAGATTAAAACCAGAAGAAAACAGTCTATTCCACTAGGAATATTGAGCCAACTACAATGGGAAAAGGATAGTCTCCAAAGCCCTCGTCACTAGCAAAGGGACAAAGAGGTAAATATAAATGTATTTTGCTATCTAGAAGAAAACATCATCAAAACATTTCTCATCCCCTTTCTTCACACCATTTCTGCCCCTGACAAATAATCCCAACCGACAGAATATCTAAGGTTAAAGGTGTGAATTTCCTCTAAGAATCTGGACTCAAGGAGAGCCTCTCTCTGTGTGACCTCACAGATGCAGAGATTTACACTGGGTTCTAGCTATTTCTTACCTGCTCCTGAAAAACTCGTTTCTCCTCCCCCGTGCTGGGCCGTACCACATAGTCAGTTCTTCTGGAACATAAAGAATTTTGTGGAATCTAAAAATAAGCTGAACTCATAAACACAGGGAGTAGAATGGTAGTTACCAGGGGCTGATAGATGAGGGAAATGGGGAGATGTTGATTAAAAGGTACAAACTTCCACTTGTAAGATGAGTAAGTTCTGGGGATCTAATATATACAGCACAGTGACTACAGTTAACAATATTGTTTTATATACTTGAAAATTACTAACAGAGATCTTAAATGCTCTCACTACACAAAAACACTGGTAATCACTGTGAGGTGATAGATGTTAACTAACCTTATTGTGGTAAACATTTCACAATAAATGCATGTTATCAAATCAACACAATGTTATACATCAATTCTATCTCAACAAAGGTAGGGGGAGAAAAGAACCATACCAGACTAGAAACAGTCACGTTAGATGATGTGATATAAAGAGCTCAGGACTAGAGGTCGAGAGACCTAAATTCTAGCCTGTGTCCTGTCACTAACCTTCAGCAACCCACTTAACATCATGCCTCAATTTCTTTATAGGTAAAACACAGAAGATGGATTAGATGAATCATTCTCAAATGGGAAATGAAGGAGGGGAATTCAGGGGAAAAAGTATGCCCACCTACAAGGTAGATCACATGCCCCTCAGAGACTACTATATAATCCCCTCCCCCATCAGAATCCTTTCCTCAGGGAGCTACTCTTACTGACGGGGGGGTGTTGCCTTCCTCAGGTATGTTAAGGCAAGTAAAAATCAGTGGACCGCTAGGATCTCTCAAGTCTATTACAATTCTAACACACTAAGAAATGTTAGAAAAACTAGAAAGCTCCCTTCTTTTCGCTATGGTACCATTTCAATAAACAAACCCTTTCCTTATTCAAAAAAAAAAAGGTTAGAAAAGTCATGGCAGTACTTTAAACTATGGTTTCACAGGATACCACCCACCATTATAGTATTATACTCACACCCGAGGAACAGGTGTTGTGGCATCTGAACTGTCTTCATTTTCTTGCTGGGGAAAAGGAAAATATTAACAGGTAAATGGACTAAACAATTTTGGCTAATTTAAGGACTCTCAGAACCCAATAAGATCTGATATGTCTTAAAAACCATACCTTACAGAAGGCCTGGTCTTTGGTTTCTAGCCACAGCTGGAAGAGTGCAGCTAATTCCTTTTCATTATCTTGGGACTGGCCTATTAGAAGAATTAAAAGGCAAACAATAATAATAATAAAAATAAACCAATTTCAGGTATTGCTCAGAATCCTACTTTCTCCTTACTTGCTGTACCTGTGCCAGAGAGAACATGATGGTCCTTGCACACACTATCCCCTCAGCCTGCACTGCCCTCCCACCACTGTCTGCCTGACTACCACTCTTGGACGGTCTCTAATTGAAGCACTCATTCAATAGGTATTTGTTAAGCAGCCAGTGTGGGTCAGGCGCTGCATGCTAGGCAAGGGTTATTTGTGACTTCAGTCTCTTCCCTCATGGAGTTTATAGTCAAGTGAGGAAAGAGCACATATTAAATAAAATCTAAAAGTGGTCAGTGTCACAAAGGATGTTCTGAAAGCTTAACCTAGGGAAGTCCTATTCTTGAGGGTCAAAACGGCTCCTTCCGGCCAGTAGGGGTACCAAGGCGTTCTATCACAACACAACAATAAGAAGGCGCCGAGACCGGGGAAAAGCGTGACTCCACCTGACCCACCTTAAAAGACATGAGCACTTTGCCTCTGTGCCCAACTCCCCGATCACTGTGTTCAGACTCCTACTGTCGCACTTACCACATGATGGCACGTAACTCTCCTGCCCGGACTAGAAACCACAGACACCAACGTCACCCAGGTCTGCCTCACGACCTACCCTTCTCAAAGGCTGCTGAGGTGACCTCACCAGGTCTCTTAAACTGTTTTCACTAGTCAATGCACAATACCACCATCCCAGGAAGCTCTGAACTTTCCTACCCTGCGTCAACTCCTCTTACTCCCATCCTGCCTTTTAGAAACGCTACTTCATAATCAGTAAATTCTCCTACAGCCCAATCCTCTTCTCATAATAGCCCTTCCACTTCTTTATGGTATGCTGGCTATTTATTCTCTCACAGCCATGTCCCTCAGAGTTGGGTTCCTCCCTCAACCCCGTAACTGATGCCAGACTATTTCTCTCCAGCTCTTCTAGAAAATCGAAATGAAACAAAAGCCTGGTCCCTCAGGCTCTCACCATTCACCTTACTCACCCTGTCCCCTACTCCTCGCAGGCTGACCTAGTCACTCCTCCTCACAGAACGCATGCCCACCTTGTTGCTCACCGGTCCACTTCCCGCCATCATGCTGGGTAACCGCCACATCCACACAGATCATCCATCCAATATCCTAACGCCAGTTCTGTGACCTCAGTAACCTCCTACCTCTAACTCCACCCCGGCCACTCCCTCCCACAATCACAACTGGGCTCTGTCATTACCTAAAACTGCTCCATCTTCAAAATGCCTAATCCATGCCTAACCCTGGCTCCAAATAAGAATCACCTGGGAACTTTTAAAATACCGAGGCTCAGATTCCACCCAAACAATTAATCAGACCTCTGTGGGTAAGGCCTAGGCGTCAGTATTTTTAAAAAGTTCCCCAACTAATTGCAACACACAGCCAGGGCTGAGAACCTTTCTATTAATCCATACATTCTGCCCCCCCACCCCCAACTGCAATCATCTAGTCTCCCTTGCTTGTTTACTCCCACCAAAACACTACTGGGACTCAACAGAACGGCTAGTCCACTTCTCAGTCCCATTAGCCCCCTTCCTTCACACTTCTCTCCCTACTCAGTTCAGAGCCTATGGCCATCATTTCAATGACAGCCTTACCAATACAGTAATACTTAATACCTCTGCTCTCTTACCGGCATCGTTACAATCTAGCAAAACTCAAATTCTGAACTATCTATTAATATATCCTCCATGCTTCAGCTCAGACGGCTGAGGGCCGTCAGAGATACACAAAATGGTAAAGAATGCCACTATAAATGAATGACAAGCAGCCTCCACTGGCCCCAACACCACCCAGCAATCTAATATTGTCTCTGGTCAAGCTAGTTTTCCCAGGCTCCATAGTAACTGTTTCCTCACTCTTTTCAACCTCGCTTCTCATTCACAACAGAACCTCACCTCTCACCTTCTACTTTAACAGAAAAGTCATCAGACCAAACTCCCTCAAACTTTCCACAACAAAACCTACAAGCCTACTGCTGTATATCCATTATTTCCTATTTTCAGAAATATACTGCCGCCTGCCATCCAAGGCCAAGCCCTTCCCTTTGTCTCAGAAATTTATATGGTAAATTTCCCCTTCTCTCTGATACTTTCAACTTCCTTCTTTTTCTCTGTACCCTTTCCATCAACACTTAGACTTAAAGTTTCTCTCATTTCAAAAAATACCCGTCTTGACCGTAAGTTCCCCTTACTATCCTTTCCTCCCCTGCTACACCTCTAGAAAAAATTATTTCGATTGTTAAAAAAGTAATAATGAAGCCACTTTAAAACGGAGCCAGAGGAACTGCCTTGTAGGTCTTTATGCCTCAAACCTTTGGAATGTTCAAACAGGGCAAAATAACCTTTGGACTGGGCCTAAATATTGTGCCTAAAGAACTGTTTGCAAAGATAACAAGAAAGCAGTTACTATGGCTACTGGACTGATGACTACCAGAATGAAAATTAAAGACATTGTTCAAAATTAGTGTCGCTACAGGGTCAAATATATGGTGATGGAAGGAGAACTGATTCTGGGTGGTGAACATACAATGTGACATATAGATGTATTACCAAATTGTACACTTGAAACCTATGTAACTTTACTAACCATTGTCACCCCAATAAATTTCAATTAAAAAAGAAATTAGCATCACTATGTTAGCTTATCTGCACCAATAGAAACGCCCACTATTGATGTAATTGTTCCCCTTCCTTGTACCATAAATACCCACTGTCTTTGGCTCCTAACTGGAACATCATTTGGGCTTCTGCCTAAATCAGTGCTTCCAGAATAACTATTCTTTTTTTGATCTCAAATAAATGTTTGTTGCCTCTAACTTTGAAAGGTCTTTTATTTTTAGGTTAACGAGATTCACTGTCTCTTTAACCAGTGGTGTGCCAGTAAATGTCTAACTAGCTGCAAGAAAGGGGGCCCTGACTGGTAGCATTTGCGGATTTCCGTGGTACACATTGAGGGTCAGCAAACTGGCCACCCTGTTTTTGTAAACAAAGTTTTATGGGCACACAGCCATGTCCATTCACTTACATCCTGTCTACAGCTGCTTTGCACTATGATGGCAGGGCTGAGTAGTTGCAACAGAAAGCATCCGGCCCACAAGCTTAAAATACTTAACAGCCAGGCCTAGAAGGTTTGCCACCCCTGGCCTAAGAGTCCCACTATGGCTGATTTCAAGCCATTAGCTTTCAGCTCATCACTGTCCTTACCGCTCGCCATTCTGAGAAGGAATCACTCTTACAAGAAATTCATCATTCCTTCTACATCCACAAATCCATACTTTTCATATTACTAAACCTTTTGGTAGTAATCAAGACTAACGACCACTTCCCAATTTTTGACTCTCATTCCTTGGCTTCCAAGATTCAACTATCTCATGGTTTCCTCCAAACTCTGTAGTCACTTCCTCTCCATATGCTCTCCCACTCAGCCCCTTCTGCTTCAGAGTTTCTCCAGGCTTAGTCCTATGCCCTCTTTTCTGCTCACTTAACACTTTCGCGCCCTATGCCTTTGGCTTTAAATACTGTATATATGCCAACAACTCTATCTTGACTCTCTGGTCTGGATTCTAAACCCTAATGTCCTACTGCCTATTCAGTATCTCCACTCAACTGCCTCAAAGGCAGCTCAGACTCAGCATATCCAAAATTAAATTCGTGATCTTCACCCTCACCCAAGTCTGGACTGTCCTCCACAGCTGCCTACTTCAACAAACGGCACCCTGATCCACTGGATACAAATCTAGCAAAGTGATGTGTGACAACACCCTTCCTTCATTGCCATATCCAATTCATAACCAAGTCCTGTGGCTTTTACCACCTAAAACTGTCTGAAATTTATCCATTCTCTCTACCTGGGTCCAGATTATCATCATCTCTACGCAGGCTTGTATGATCTTTTCTTACCGAATCTTCCCTGACACCACTGACCAACACTGCTTCCTCCACCTGGAATGCCCTCCCCCTTCATCTGCCTTGCTCCTTCCTAACCATCATTAATATTTCTGCTCACATGTTCCTTCCTCAGAAAGGCCGTCCCCGACTCTGTAGTAGGTGTAGACCAATGCATCATAATTTCCATCCTTTCTGGTACTTTTCCCTTACAGAATGTGTAAGTCTGTTATTTCACTTGAATGACTATTTGTTCCCCAAACAAATCTTAAATACCACGAGGGGAGCACGCTGTCTATAACCAGCAAACCATTGTATCTCCCAGCACCTAACACAGTGCCTGACACCTAAAAGCTGAATAAATGTTATAAGAATGGATGAATCTACTGCTTTCACAATCTTTCTTCCATGTATCCCCTCCCAGACCACTCGAGAGAGAGAGTAAAGGAAAAGGTTTGGGAATTTCAATAGGAAATCAACTCAATTTTCCTCATCACCATCACCAGGTAACAGTCACCACATTATTTCAGGTGCATGTTACTATAACTTACACAGTAAGTGGAACTTTATAAACATAAAACAAAAATAAGGATCCTGTTCTTTAGAAATAACTGTTCCTTCTTCAGAGCTGTTCAACATCTTGTTGCATATTATCCTCAGGAGCAAAGCTCATTTTTACAAAAGAAAAATAACTATATTACTACAAATTAATCTAAAACCATAGGTACAGTTAATATAAATGTTGATTCTATTGTAAAATACCCCTGCAGATTTAAATTCAGCCTGTACCAGAATGCACCGTAATAGAAGGGCTATTCCACCTCAGCTTCAGAGAGCCAAAATCCAATGGGGGGAGCGGAAGAAGGTGAAATTCAGACCATATCAAAGGGGCCTTGAAGGAGTCTTTTACTGAGTAACATAAGATTTAATATTGCCGTTTTCAAACTTCTACTGGGCTATATATATACTACTGAATGGAAGGCAAAAGAAGCTTAGGGGAGGAAATGAGAGAACAAAAACCTAGTGTTATAGGAAGGTAATATGAATTACTTACCAAGCAATTTCCACTGCTGGGTTTTCTCTTTGAATTCAACAAATGGAGAGAAACTGGAAGGTATAGCTGTAAGAAATGGATTACATAAACAAGCCACACAGGTCAGAGTGCTAAACTCAGAATAACTAACATCCCTGAACTCTGAGATAACTTCTGAATGTTTCATAGTGTATCAGGATAGCAGAGACCGCCAAGAAATGCATGGCATTACACAAAGCCAGATTGGCTTTAACCAGTAAAGCTGCAGCTCACTATAAGAATTAATTAGACAAAGGGGGGAAAAACATACTGACCCTACAGAAAAAAGGAGCTTACCACGGCTTTCTCCAGCAAGATACTGCAGGGCTGGTAACACCAACTCTGCCCAGTTGGGAGCCGCAGAGAACCAGCTGTTCAGGGAGCTGGCTGGAGATGATTGCCAATCCAAAACCCGCTCCTCTAGCTGTGGGAAAGTAAAGGGAGAACTGAGTTAGATTTTTGTGCCACACCAGCAATTCCACGAATGCGCAGAGAAGCAGGGGTGTTTTTGTCCAAGTCTGCCCAAGCCACAAAACAAGGTGGTTGCAGGGCGTTGGGAGGGACCCAGAGTTCTGCTTCTCAAGCTATAGACCACTAAAGATTTCTACAATTTGAAAATTGACTTTTCCAAAACTCTTACCACAGGAAGGCTAGACAGCCCCTCCAGCAACAAGATCTCTAATAGAAGAGAGAAGAAGCTGGAAGATATTTCATTGATTCCAAGGCAAGGCTTGAGGTCTTCAAGAGGCCTAGTAAGTGAAGAAAAAAATGTAAGAACAAAAAAGACCAAGAACATATCTCTAGATGGGCTTAGGTCCTCCAAGCCTCCAGGCAGTCATAAAGAAAGGTCAATAAAGGACCACACTACACACCTTCCCTAACAGGGCCCCCCAGGGCTCAGGCCTTACAGGCTCCACACAAACCAGATCATACCAAGCACCGGTACTGGGCACAGCCCTCAGCTGCATCTTTCACCCTTGAGCAGCAATCCCTGTTGCTCACTTACTCCTCCTTGATAGCAGGTACTGCCAGTGGAGATGCAGCCTGTGACAGAGGTGGGATGCCTTCAGTACTGCTTAAGGGCTCAGCCAAATCCTCTGTCTCTGATTTGATCATTTTTATTTTCTTCTTCTTCTTTTCCTCTTTTTCCTTAACCTTTTTTTTAAGGACAGCCAAGTCATACAGAGCTAGGAAGAAAAAGCAAAGTTAAGTCAAAAACTGCAAGTGAGGGATCTTTGCATATTTTCCCAAAGGCCCATCTGTAAAAGAAAGTCTCAAAAATAAGACATTTAGTTTGTTTTTGGTTTTTACCAAAACCAGTGATTTACAAATTAATTTTAACACTTACTAAGGAGCCAATGATCTATTGTTCTGACTTTATATTCATTTTCCACCTATAAATCCATTAGAAGCAATAACAATAAAAGGTTATCAGCCAGAAGAAAGCTGTGATTTCATTTATTTTTACAACATGTAGACAGGCTCGCGTAATTTAACACCATATTAAGATGATGGCTACCTACAGAGGACATCATTTACCTGCTAGAGAACCTTTCCTGCCAGCATTTACTCGAGTCATGATGTCATTCAGAGTCAGGTCCCCTGTCAAAAGGTCCGGGTGATCCTAGACGCAATATTCAGAAATTTATTATGGAAGCCCGAAAATGGAGCTGAAACTGGGGGCTTTGCCAATTCATCTAACAGATAATTACATGTTACATGCACTTGAGGAAATCATGTTGAATTAAAAATATACAGAGATAAAAACTGCTCTTCATAATGGGGCGTAGGAGAACCCAGTTCCAATCTTTCTATTGTATGGCATTTAGTTTATAAAGCTCTTTTGCATTCCTTATTTTAGGCGCTCTTCAAACAGTCTTGCTAAGTATCATTCTATTCTACAGTCTGAAAATGGGATTCAGAGAAGTTAAGGGATTTGCCCAATTACCATGGTAAGTGGAAAAGATAGAAGTCAGTTCTGACTTCGAGTATGGGACCTTCCCACCTCACCACTCTGCCTTAGACGGCCGGCCTCTTCTTGCTTCACTCTGCTCACTGACTCGGCTGCACTGGCATTACCTTGATTCAGTGGAGTAACAGAAAGAGTGAAAAGTGGAACGAGCACAGGATCTGACTCCTGGCTCTGCCACTTACTAGCTACATGGCTGAGGACAAGCTCCTTAACCTCCCTGAACACTGGTAAAATGGATATGATGCCTCATGCACCAGTCTTACTATAAAGATTAAATCGGACACTGCGTCACGCATGCCTCATCAAGTCAAAGCATGTGTCTTCTTCTCACATCTTTGGTGTTAACTAGTCTCTCTGGCTGCTCTTGTCCCCTAACGATAAGGAAAGGAAGCAGAAATGAGGTAGTGACTACCCGTTATCTTCCTTACAATAACCAATCCAGATCTATGAGACTGTAACTGCTAATGACCGCTCACACCCCGCCCCCAATCTTACTGGTTGATGTTTCCGCTTCTCATGGTGCTTCTTTAACATTATCTTCAGGTCATTGTCCCCCAGTTCTATTTTATCTGAGAGGAAATAACCAAACCACATGGACTAGGTCATTCACTAACACAATGCTGAAATTTAAATCTTTCTGGTCAATTGTGATATTTGAAAATAAGCTATTTCTCTGAGTTTCCCTTCTGACTCACATATACTACAAGTACCAACAATCTTGAAACAGTCACAGAACCAACTCTTCAGTTTGCCTATACGATGGTCAATAATAATGACTTCAGTTACTCAGCTGCTCCTAAAACACATGAAAGGTTCTTAACCTTCTTCTTTGATTCCTATTCCAATTAAAAATTCTTCTCTAATTTCATACATGTTTTAAGAAATTGCTATGGCTCTGGTACCCCTTTTGTTCTATTATTGAACAGTCCCTTAGTATTACTATTTTAAGATTCTGCTTTAGCCCAAAACACCAGCTGAAAAACTTTCAAAGCACAGGATGGAAGGAAGGCCTATTTGTAAAAAAAGTGGAAGTGTGCAAAGTCTTCTCCAAATCCCGTAATTCTAAGGAACATTGCTTTGTTTTCCTGGCAGGTAAGAATCTAGTACCCACCTCCCTCTAAAGGAGTTCTCAGACCTACATCCAGATTTCCCAGAATGTCCACAGAATCAGCTCAGTTCTCACCTGCAGTTTTCATATCCGTGGTGGAAAGCGTGGGCACCACCCTCAGGGGCACCGCAGGGCTAGGAGAACGCGCTGGAGAGCTCGGAAGCCATGAGCTGAGATCTTCAAAAGAAAATTTTTCTTGTAAATCCAACGTGGCTGTGGACTCCAATAGGGGAGATTGGGTAAGTGGCCATTTGGGTTCAACAAGGGTAAGCCAACAACATGAGGCCAGGGTTCCACCATTCCTTTCTGACCCTTCCCCAGACGAACTGGAGCACACTTAGGTCATATAAACGGCTCTTCCAGGAAGAGAGACGTGATGGGGTCGCATTGCAGCAGGCCAACAGTCACTACTACTCGCCTGTAAGGGGAAAAGTAGTTCTCTCAAGTGGCACAATAGGACCAGACAAGGCCTACTGTGGAGAGCCCTGCCATGCAGGGATACATCTCATCTAACTAAACTCAAGTGCCACTTAAGCATCAAGGATAAAAAAGGCACGTAGTCATGTCCCACCTAACAGGCATGTCTGTGCCCAAAGACCAATGGGTTCTGAGTCCCACTACCCACCACCCGCCCTGCCCCAGACAGACAACTGGGATGGCTCCCTGGCTGGGGAGGTAAATGGCTACCACTGGCTCCAACCAAACAACAGGCTGCTGGTGTAATTCCAACACCTCAGCTACCCAAGTAACCAAGGACACTCACCCTCTTCATCAGATGACAACGCTGTGTCACCACACTCCTCCTTCACTTCCCTCAAGACCTTTAAGTAGCGCTGCTGGGTTCGCCATTCCCGCTCTTCAGGTGTGCGGGATGGTGAAGGGCGCTTCTGCCGGAAGTGAAGGGCGGGGCCACTCCGCCGGGCCATCTCCAGTAGGTCCTAGGAAGAGATCAGATGGGGGTACACTTCATTATCCAAAGCTTGTTCTGGTACATTCTCTCAGTCCCCATTTTCTTCTCTTCATTGTTTAACAAGTGCCAATCCCTCTCTCCAGATCATAAAGAAATGCAAGTATATGAATATATCCAAATAAAAAGGGCCTATATTAACTATTACATGGCAAAAATTCTAAATCTGAGTGCTGAACTGCTCCATCGAGAATGAATACTTATTATATGAGACACCCAAATATTTCCATATTGAAGTTTAAATTACTTACGGCAGAACAACTTTGCCTCAAAGAATTACCAGACTGGCCTGGCCACAGGGACCACTAAGCTTAGTGCACTACGTATCCGTGAGGGCATTTGAGGCCCACACACTCTCACACATCAATTCCTGGGCAACCTGGTTCTCTTAATAAGCTATGATGGCTCTGAAAACCACTTAGGTAAATACTGAAGCTACAAAATTTCATCAGTTTTAAGAGGTACCTTTTTTTTCATGTGTTAACATCTCTGAAATCAGAGTACATCTTAAAACTGATCATAAGAAAAAATGATATAGCTTAATTGTGTCATGGGTTAATTAACTGGTATTATTTTTTTCTTAGTGGTGTCTTTTGTACTTGGCACCTGAAACACTTCTTAAGGTCATGAAATCTGTGAGTTCACTGTCCACATTGTATATCCAGTTACCAGCATGACTTACACTCCGGGAAGCCAGAATCTGCTTTAGCAGCCGGTGGAAATACTGCTGCTGAGAGTTGAGGTATCGCTTGTACTGTGACTTGAAGCATAGCTGCCGATACTTGACCACCTCAGGGTTAAAGTACCCATCTGAAAGGAACAGAGGTACAACTATATACAGATCAGGCAACAGATATTTAATGAGTGCTTAAAATGTGGTCAACTGAAATTGGAATACAGGGGGGAGGGGGGAGGAGATAACCTATGTCTATGAGGAGCCTACAGTCCAGTGAGAGAGAAAATAATATTCAACTCTCTTAAGTACTATAAGGAAATTAACTTGAAAAAACCTGTAAAGAGAGCTATACCAGGAAAAGGATCGCTAATGAATGATACATAAAATGAGGCCTGATTAAAGCAGTTGTGGCAAAATATTCACAACTCATAAATATAGGTGAAAGTTATATGAATGTTTGTTGTATTGTTTTTCAACTTTTCCGTATGCTTACAAATTTTCAAAATGAAAAACCTGGAGGAAAATAAATGGGAATTTTTAAAAATAAGTGAAAATGGAGAAAAGGCAGAAGGAACAGTACGTACTAAAGCAAGCCCTGAAGCAAGAAAGAACTGGCATGTTCCAAAACTTGAAATGTCTGATGACTAAAGCAGTAGGTTGCAGACAGTAGGTTGTAGCTACGGAGTGACACAAAATGACCTGGGAAGGTGGGCAGAGATCAAACCACACGGAAACGTTTAGATCGTGGCATGGAGTTTCGATTTTCTCCTAAGTGCAATGGAAATAATTTGAAGGGTTTAAAGCTGGAGAATGACATGGCTGGGAGCAAAAGAGAAAGAAGAAAAACTGGAGCAGCAACCTAGGTAAGAGATGATGGTGGCTTGGTCCGATGGTTTCCCTCCACATTCAACAAAAGCCAAGGCCCGAAAGATAACCTACGAGGCCCTTCATGACCTGTCCCCATCTCCCACCAGTTTCCCTTTTGTTCACTCTACCCCATCCCCACTGGCCTCCATGCTGTTTCCTGAACAGGCCATACACCCTACTTTCTCAAGGCCTCTGTACTTAAAGTTCCCTCTGCCTGCAATGCTTCCTACTAACACCCAATATTTTCATGGCTTGCTCTTCCTACCTTTGTTAAGTTTCCATTCGAATGTCAATGGAGAAGACTTCCCCAAATATCTTATGTATAATAAAACAGCTTCTCCCCAGCAGCCTGGTCCCTTTCCCTTTCTGATTCTTTGTAGCGCTTAATACCAACAAATATTTGCTTAGTTATCATCTGTTTTTCCTTATTAGAATGTAAGATCATTTCTGTATCTCCAAAACCTCAAAAACTATCTGGCACACGTTAGCTAATAAATAGTGGTTAAGTACATGGAAGTAGAGACTTGAGATACATTTTTGAGGGAGAAAGATTAGACTTGCTGATAGTTCAGATGCTGGGGCAGGAAGGGGAGGAATAGAGAAGTCAAATGAGCATGGTGCTTAAATCACTGGACATGAGCAACTGGTACCATCACCTGAAATGAGGAGGCCTAAAAGAGGTCCATTTTGGATGTATTAGATTTGAGAAGGAGGCTATGATGAGAAAGACTGAGAGGAAAAAAAGAAGCAGCTAATCAGAAAACTGAAATACGGGGTCAAAGCACAAGGTGTTTCTTTTTTCCCCAACTACTCTAATGGTATCCAAAGTAACTAATAACAGCAAACACTTAGAATAGTACTTCACATAACTGCCACTACATAAGGGCCTTGCATATAGTAACTCATTTAACCTTCATAACAACCCTATTAAGAAGGTACTACTAAATCCTCATTCTACAGATGAAGAAATTAAGAAGGTAAATTACTTGCCAAGGTCACACATCTAATAAAAGGGGAAATCAGGTTTGAACTCAGGTAGTCCAGCTCCAGAGGCCAAGCTCTTAACCACCATGTTATGCGGCCGATTATAGGGAAACAGGAAATTTGACCTTTAAGAAATGAGCCAACACTTTCATGCAACTGATACTGTTTAACGTATAGAAATTGAGCTAATATTCTGCTTCTTTGCCTCTGTCCTTCTTTGAAGTTATGTTCCTTCATTCTTTAGTTTCCTCAGACTTTTTGACAGCCATTAAACACTACACCTCTGTTAAAATAATATTTGGAATATATGGAGTTAAAATAATATTATTTAAATTATTATTAAATTAAAATACATTATTAAAATTAATTTATCTGCTTTCACTATTCTTAATGTAGCTACTGGAAAATTTAAAATTGAACGTGTGGTTCATGTGATATTTCTACTGGCCAACACTGGGCTACAGAGCAGTGAAAAGGGAGAGAGTAATATCAGATAAAGCTGGGTAAGTGGGCAGGGACCAAGTCACACAGAGCCTCACAAGCTATGAATTTTATTCTAAGTGAAGGCAATTGGCAAACATCCTGAAAAGTGAAGTTTTAAGAAGCTCACTCTGGTGACTGCAGAAGCAGCCCTGGCAAGAGTCATCAGTGGAGAACAGTGAGTGAGAGCAGAAAGTATAGAGAACCTGAAAGACAGGAACAATGAGAGGAAGAGGGATTAGCAAAGAAAGGAGGAGAGATGTCAAAGACACAGGAAGAAATCCAGGACAGGAAAGAATCACTGATGCAAAGTGGGGAAGTGTCAAGACGGAGGAAGTGGTCAAGGCATCAAATGATGCAGAGGGATCAAGAAGAGAACGAAAAAGCATTTACTAGTTTGGAAATTACATGTTCACTCAAGAGACATGTAGAAGGAGGAAAATGCTTATTTGAACAACTGGTGAAATACAATGATATGGATTATATACTGGATAACAGTATGTCAATGTTAAATTTCATATTTACACACAATTAAATACAGAAAATTTCTGTATTTTTTATGTTTTTAAATTTGATCATTTGTGATTATGTAACAGAATGTTCTTGTTCTTCAGAAGTTAATAATGAAAAATTCAGGGGTGCTATGTCTGCAACACTCTCAAATTGTTCGGCAAAAATAATGATGATAATAAGCACAGTAATGATAAGAGAATAAATGTAGCAAAACGTTAATAGTTGGTGAACCTGGTGAAGACTGTATAAGTGTCTGTTATAAATTTTTGTAACTTTTATGTGGGTGTGAAATTTAAAATTTAAAAAGTTGAAGTGGAAAGAAAATGATGTCACTGCTGGCATTAGCAAGAGCAGTCCTACGGGATAGCAAGGGAATAGCCACAAGGAGATGGGCAGAATAACTGAAAGAGACAGCTACAGATGCCCTTCCAGATGTTGGGAGATAAAGGAAAATGACAGAGGACAACAAAGGGGACAGATGGCTAAGGACTTCTTTTCGTATGAGACTCTTGAACACACCTATAGGCTGAAAAAGAGCAAGTGGAGTGAATATACTAGAATGAATACATGGGACAGAAAGAATTGTTAACTGAGGAAACAAGGTCCCAGAGGAGGTAAAAGACAAAGGGATCAAGAGCAGAGGTTAACCTTAGGCAGAAGAAAAAGTCCTTCTTCCTCTGAGACAAGTAAAGTAGGTCAGAATGGAAATTAATTCAGTAAGTGGGGTGAAGGCCAGATGTGGGAAGCTGGAGTTTATGACAAATGATCCTTTCCTTTATGAAATAGGAGGCAAGGGAGTTTGATAAGCATTTGGAACGTAAGGAAATAGTGAATGTTTAAAACAGGATCAGGAAAGAACCAAAGGTAAAAGAATACCAAAAAGCAATGATAGTTCACATCTGAAACTAACATATGTTGACTGTAGATGGAAAAAAACTTTTTTAATTAAAAAAAAAGAGGCAATGATAGCTAAGACTGAAAACCCTAATAACTATAGTAATGCAATTGTCTTCAGCAACACTGGAACTGAAATACAACACTGGACAGAGTGAAATATGCAGAAATTCCTGCCTTGACACTCTTTGTGTGCCTCTTTACCAGACTATTATATTGTTTTGGGGGGAAACACGCCAGCAAAATAGACAGTGGTAACATTACATAAGGTCCCTGACGTGACCCCTCCAAAACCAAGCAGGTTCTACCAGAAACAGTTTATTCCCACCTAAGGCCCCTAGCTTCAGTGAAATAAACCTTGTGGGATCCAACCACAGAGAGGAACTCCTCTTTAAACTAATATCCCACCAGAGGAGAGAATGCTAATCTTAAACCCTTAAAATAATGAGAGGTTTGAAATGATGAGCCTGTTCTCGCCACACTTTTACAGCTGTCAAGTTGTCCTGTTTAACAAAACTCAACAAGATGCACTGTCCTTTCAGGGCCTCCTGCCAAAACAAAGTCACCCCAGAAAGGGGGAGAAGAGGCTTGCTCTGCGCCTCTCTATAGGACAGAGAGAAAACTGTGACTTAAGAATGGCCCCAAACTATTCTGCAATCCCCAATGTAATAACTGACTCAGGCAAGGGTCATCAATGGGTGCTAAAACCACTGAGTGAAACAAAGGCTTTTGGGAAATAAGATTATCACACAGTCCCAAAGTCTCACCCCACAAATTGCTTCTTAGTTAAGAAAAAAAGGTACCCTTACAATCAGTAGGTCTGGCAGACACCACTCAACCAAGGGATCAAAAACATAGCATTACCAACAATGAAAAAACTGACATCATTTGCTTTCTGAGGTGATGGTGGGAAAGAACAATAACATTTCCTATATAGTATTCTTGGCAAAAAGATGTTTAACTCAAATCTAATCATGAGAAAACAAAGACGACAATTCCCCAGAAAACAAAAAGTTTTACAATTCAAGCGTCCCTAGGCTCTTCAAAAATGTCACTGTTTTTAAGACAAGGGTGGAATAAAAGCAGAGAGCCCTACATTCAGGAAGTTAAGAGATTTGGAAGTTAAGTGTTTGGAAGTTGAGATCCAAACACAATGCATGAATCTTGAATTGGTCCTGGATTTAAAACGCAACTATACAGGACATTTGGGAACTGAGAAAATTTGCATATGGGATATTCTATGATATTATTTACTCAATGTAAAATTTCCTGGATGTGATAATAAGACTGTGATTATGTGGGAGAATGTCCTTGTTAAGAGATACGTACATGCTGCACATGGATAGGAAGAATTAACACCATTAAAATGTTCACACTACCCAAAAGCAATCTGTAGATTCAATGCAATCCCTATCAAAATACCAATGGCCTTTATCACAGAACTAGAACAAATAATCTTAAAATATATATGGAACCACAACAGACTCCAAATAGCCACAGCAATCTTGAGAAAAAAGAACAAAATTGGAGGTATCACAGTACCTGATATCAAACTATATACGGTAAGGCTATATAGTAATCAAAACAGCATGGAACTGGCATAAAAACAGACACATCGAACAATGGAACAGAATAGAGGGCCCAGAAATACACCCACACTTATGTGGTCATTTAGTCTATAACAAGGAGGCAAGAACATACAGTGGGGTAAAGATAACAGTTTATTCAATAAATGGTGTTGAGAAAACTGGACAAATACATGCAAAAAAATGAAACTGGACAGCCTTCTTACACCATATACTAAAATAAACTCAAAATGGATTAAAGACTTAAATATAAGACCCCAAACCATAAATCTCCTAGAAGAAAATATAAGCAGTAAACTCTCTGACACTGACTTTAGTGATATTTTTTCTGATCTATCTCCTTGGGCAACAAAAACAGAAGAAAAAATAAATGGGAGTACATCAAACTAAAAAGATTTTTGCACAGCAAAGGAAACCATCAACAAAACGAAAAGACGACATACTGAATGGGAGAAGATATTCGCCAATGATACATCTGATAAGGGGTTAATATCCAAAATTTATGAAGAACTCATACAACTCAACACCAAAAAAAGAAACAATCCAATTAAAAATGGGCAGAGGACCTGAATAGACAGTTCTCCAAAGAGGACATACAGATGGCCAATAGACACATGAAAAGATGTTCAACGTCACTAATCATCAGAGAAATGCAAATTAAAACCACAATGAGATATCACCTCACACCTATCAGAATGGCCATCATCAATAAATCAACAAACAAGTGTTGGTGAGCATGTGGAGAAAAGGGAAACCTTGTGCACTATTGGTGGAATTGCAAACTGGTGCAGGCACTATAGAAAACAGTTTGGAGGTCCCTTAAAAAATTAAAAAAAAAAAAAAAAACTACCGTATGATGCTGCAATTCCACTTCTGGATATTTATCCAAAGAGATCCAAAACACTAATTCAAAAAGATACATACACCCCTATGTTCACTGCAGCACTATTTACAATAGCTAACATGGAAGCAACCTAAGTGCCCCTCAACAGACAATTGGATAAAAAAGTGGTGCACGCGCCGCGCACGCACACACACACACACACACACACACACACACACACACACACAGGAATTACTCGGCCATAAAAAGAAGAATGAAATCTTAGTATTTGCGACAACATGGATGGACCTCAAGGGTATTATGCTCAGTGAAATAAGTCTGACAGACAAAGACAAGTACCATGTGATCTCATTTATATGTGGAATCCAAAGAACAAAATAAGGCAACAAACAAAACAGAAACAAACTCATAGGTACAGAGAACTGATGGTTGCCAGAAGGGAGGGGGGTTGGGGAGCTGGGTGAAAAAGGTAAAAAGGGATTAAAAAATACAAACTGGTGGTTACAAAATAGTCGAGCATGTAAAGTACAGCATAGAGAATACGGTCAATAATGTTGCGACAACTATGTACAGTGTCAGGTGGGCACTAGACTAATTGGGGGGATCACTGCATAAATTATATAAATGTCTAACCACTATGCTGTCCACCTGAAACGAATATAAAATAATATTGAAAGTCAACTGTAACTGAAAAAATTATATATTAATTTTAAAAAAAAAGATTTTGACCCCAAATATACCTGAAAATTCGGAGCTAATGTGAAACTTCTCTCAACCAAAAAAATAGAGAGGTACATTCTGAAGTGGTTGGCGGTAAAGTGTCATATTTTCTGCAGAAAAGTATGTGTGTATCACACACACACAGACACGTGATAAAGCAAATGATAAACTGTTTTTAAAAATTTTGAAAGACTAGTCATAAAAGGTTCCTCTGGATGCTAATAATGTTTTATTTCTTGATCTGGGTGGTGGTTACACAGTTGAGTTCATATTACAATAATCAATGAGCAATACACTTAAAATTTATTATGTTTCTTACATAAACTAAAAAATTTCATTGAAAAAAAGAACGACCAAGACAGCAAAGTGTTGCACAAAACCACTCTCTACTGAGTCAGTATCTGTACGTAAAAATAAGTAGAATAAAACAAAGAAAGTAGTAGTCACCTTCCACCCCTCTCAAATCAAGAATGCTGGGCTACGCACCTCGGAAAAGCTTCTGGGCAATGTGCAGAGGGTTTCCAAAGCGGAAGTTCTCCCCACTGAACAGGGCCAGGATGAGCTGAGTTTGCTGCTCAATACTGTCTTCAGGAAAGTGAGGCAGAAACTGCTGGAGGTGTTCCCGTTGAGAGTCACTCAGTACTTCTTCCCATGTTGAGAGGCTGACCACATCAAAGAATATCTCCGGCTAGAAGAATTAGGAAGAGAAGGCAAGTAAACAAGACAAAAACAGATTTTTCAGTTTTTTGTGAGTGGTAAATACGCATGACATAATATTTACCATGTTATCCATTTTTAAGTGTATGGTCCAGTGGCATTAAGTACACTCACACTGTTGTGCGACCATCCCTACCATCCAAGTTTTTAAGTATTTTTAAACAAACTAAAATTCCACTAATCTTCACTCAATTCTCAAAACATAGAAATTAGTAAAGACTACATATAAACCAGTCTTATACACAACAGTAAATATAATCCAGAGGAAAATAATCTCAGTAGCAAGAATCCGATTTGGAAATCATTTCTGCCAAGACGGGATGATAGACAGCCGATTTCAGCTTAAAATGAGCGGCAGGAAAAAGTTAACATGGGAAGAGAGAACTTGAGGAGTTGAGGTCACCTGCTAAGTGAGAGAAGTAGCAAGATGGAGTTCATTTTCAACTCAACAATTACATACTGGATATCTTCTATGTGCTAAGCACTAAAACAGACTAGTACTGTACATACACACATACACACACACACACACACACACTGTCTGAAGGGGGTAACAATTAAATAAGCAATTACACTTATAAGAAGTTTACTTTAAGAAGTTTACCTATAAGTACATAGGAGAAGCACACACCCCAGACTTAAGATTTCAGAGAATGTTGACCAGAGGAAGTGGCATTTAAGATAGCAAGGGATAAGCAAAGGATAAAAGACGTTGAGGCAAGAAAGTTAAAAATCCACAAAGAGTTCAAGCAATGTGTGGCTAGCGCAAGGACAGGGAGGGAGGGAAAGCAGCAGAGAGTAGAGAGGGACAAGGGACCTATAAACATGTTAAGTACTTGTGACTTTAACCTAAGGACAATGGAGAGTCACCAAAGGGTCGAAGCAGGAGATAACCCAGAAATCCAACCATCTACGAGGTGTCTCTGCATGTCTGTACCAAAGCACCTCAGGCTCACGGTCCAACATCTTCTCCTGCAAACCTATTTTTGCCCACCACTTTATTCCTAGAATCTCAGTGTCTGGCATAAAGCAGGTACTTAATAAAACAAGTGTTTGCTGACTAAATGAATGACATAAGATTTATCTGAAAGAGTGTGCTAAGAAAACATGGACAGGAAGGATATATACCAACAAGAGGGAATAAGATAAGGGCAAATGGTGGCTTTAATTTTATCTACGTTTGAAAAATCTGAACCAAATATGACTAAATGAAGTTATCTCCTAAACCTGGGTGATGCACAGATAAATGTTTTATGATACTCTACACCTGTCTATATGTTTGAAATATGGCCAAATAAGCAAGACAAAGAAACAGATGTTTTAGCACACCTAGTGCCTTAGACATAACAAATGGTAGCCACTATAATAATAATGATGATTACACAGCCTGACAGTGAAAGTGATCAAAAGCATGCTGACGTGCTATCCCAGGGCATGTACTATTAATTGACCAGAGAGTTACCTCATGGACACAGATATTGTGTTTGGGTTTTGTTTATGATTCACAACATGGATAACCATTTTAATGTCAACACATACATAATTCTGCTCTTAAAATGTAAAACTTGTTAATTGCTGAAAATTATCTTGTTAAAAAATAGGGCTTATATTATCAAGTTATGTCGACATGTTATTAAATATGCAGAACGTAGCTTATAATTTCTTCCTTAATCAGAATATTAAATAGACTCTACATTTTAAAAAAAAGGAGAGATCATACTGGCTGCAATGTAGAAAATGAAACAGAGGGAACACAAAAGACTGAAAACTTGTAGAGTAGGAATAAGGTTTAGAACAGCAGCTATGAGGAAGCTGATACAGAGGAAAAGATGGTGGCGATGTTGTGACTTACATCCTCTAGAAGGTCCTCCGGCAGACTAACCCTGGTACCTCCCAGGAGGCAGTCCTCCATAATACGCGTGCCATGGCCATCTCCACATGGACCCAGTTCCAGGGGATCTGTCAGCATATGGTCCAAGGAATCCATTGTGTAGGTTCCACAGGTAATCTAGACAAATATATACCTTGAGATAGAAAGGCAGAAATCCCAGGGATCTGGTTCACATGCTGTTTCAGGAAATATTTGATCTCAAATCTCTTCTTTTCTTTTAATTTTTATTGGGGAATATTGGGGAACAGTGTGTTTCTCCAGGGCCCATCAACTCCAAGTTATTGCCCTTCAATCTAGTTGTGGAGGGCACAGCTCAGCTCCAAGTCCAGTCGCCATTTTCAATCTTTAGTTGCAGGGGGCACAGCCCACCATCCCATGTGGGAATTGAACCAGCAACCTTGTTATTGAGAGCTCGCTCTCTAACCAGCTGAGCCATCCGGCAGCCCCTCCAGAAGCTCAGCGGCAGCTCATTGTCTTCAGTCTAGTTGTGGAGGGCGCAGCTCACTGGCCCATGTGGGAATCGAACCGGCAACCCTGTTGTTCAGAGCTCACGCTCTAACCGAGCCATCCAGCGGACCCTCAAATGTATTCTTATACCTTATTCTTACACCCTAACTACAGCTAACAGCTCTTCTCCCTCCCTTCCTAACTTGAACTTTCAAATCTTATCTCGTAGATCTCTCATTACTCAGAATGCTTCTAAAATAATTCCAATTTACAGAATTTCTTACAACTTCATTTTACACATGAGCAAAATGAGACTCAGAGATTAATAAACACATCAGTAGAGTCCATAATTTAGACTTCCCAGGTCAATAATCTCTCTACAATAACATACCGTGTTTCCCCGAAAATAAGACCTGGCTGGACCATCAGCTCTAATATGTCTTTTGGAGCAAAAATTAATACAAGACCCGGTCTTATTTTAATATAATATAATATAATATAATATAATATAATATAATATAATATAATATAATATAATATAATATAATATAATATAATACCAGGTCTTATATAAATACCAGGTCTTATATTAATTTTTGCTCCAAAGACACATTAGAGCTGATGGTCCGGCCAGGTCTTATTTTCAGGGAAACACAGTAATTTAACAATTAATTGTTTTTTAGCAATTTATTAATTCTTTGTTGTTCTTTCACAAAAGAAAATTCACTGAAAATCCACATTGAGTAGTAAAGCTCAGACACTAAGTTATTTAACGTCTGAGTAAAGCTCAGACACTGTTATTTCATGTATCTCATTTAATTCTTACAATTGTGCAAAATAGGGTTATTATATCTATTCTCAGATATTAAAACAAGGATCAAATTAGGTAAGTAACTGGCAGATCCCCGGAGACAGGATGAAAACTCAGGTCTGCCTGACTGCAAACCCATGTTCGTAACACTATACACAATACCTCCTATATAAATTCTCAATTTAAATCATGAAAAGAAGGCATTTTAATACCATTTATTAGTCCAAATAAACTCAGGAGGTTCCAAGCACCTGACCATGACAGCCAGTAAAGTAGTGGTCAACCCACTTTTAGTTGATCCATATGATATTTATAACCATAGAAATGTAATTTTTCTCTTTCATGTAATAACTGAACACTGCTGGCCACCTTTATAAAAGTACATATTAAAACATTTTCAGATAGTCTCTCATAAGGCTGATGGCTAGAATCAGGTGTACAGCTGCCGCCACAGGATGGAAGCAACCTGATGCTTAGAATAAAGGCCTCTAAATAGAAACCACAGAACAGGATAATACCTGCAAAGCTAGTGTTCTAACAGACTCTTAGGAGGACCACCTCTATTTCACAACCTGCTCACTAGTTTCTTCAATTCGGTGGATGCGTAGCTACGTTTATTCGAGTGACAACCTTTGCCCTGCTACTATTCTGACTAGGATCTCCAAATACTACAAAAAGCAGGCAGCTGCCAGAGGCTGGAAGCCCGGAAGCCAAGGATTTCGGTCTTGTGGCATCTGGACCTCTTTACTAGACCAGGGAGGCCTCTCCCAATGGCCTTTCCTCTGCACCTGGGCTAACCTTCCCTCTAAGAACCTCCCCCCAAAAGAAGCTGAAACCCTAAAGTCCTTCCGGAACAATCGCCAGCTCCAAATCCGCAGCCCCTGCCGCAAATCCTACCCTAGTCAACCCCGCCCTAACCCAAGTCCCGGGTCCCGCCCCTCCAAACTGCACCTCCGAGCCCAGAGCCCCACCCCCACACCGTACCTAACCCTAACCCCCACCCACTTGAGTCTCCCAGCAAGCCCGCTCCTCTGCCCCATGCCCACAGGAGCAGCGACCCTCGGAGATCCAGCCGCTCCCCGCATCCGCTCCCCGGAAACAACTTAACCCTTCAGCCACCCAGGGCCCACCCTGACCTCAGCAGAAGGCGCGGGACTCCCAGGCTGCTGCGCTTCTCAACACACGGTACACCGGACGCGCTCGCTCCCGCAAGGCGTCTGGGTGCGTGCACGCTCCGGGCTTGGGAGGCGGAAGGGGCGGGGTTGAGATGGGCGGGGCCTGGAGGTGCCGGGGCGGGGCTTCCCGAGGCGGGGCCTGGAGCAGCCGGCGCTGGGCGGGGCCAGGAGGGTATCCGGTCCGAGTGCCACTGGGTGACATAGGGTGGGGCCTAGGGTGGCGCGAGCTTGCGCGGGGGTCTTGGGACGCAGTTAGTAGTCGGATTGATGGTTTTACCTGGTTTAGAAGCTTCCGGGGGGCAGAGACGTTGTGGGGGCAGAGCCCCAGAAAGTAGTTTACAGGCTCTCGGCCTCACGTGGAGGGGTGCTGGCTCCGGTAGTAGATGGCCATCAGCTGGGGCTGGTTGGCCGTCAGCTGTAGCCATTGAGCCATTAGCCACTAATATAACTGCTGCGGCTACGAAGGAGAGCAAAGAAGAAGAAGGAGAGAAAAATGGGGGCTAGCAAGAAGATGGTGGCTGGGCTGGCAAGCGCAGATTGCAGTTAGGATGGCTGGTTGCGGACAGTGTGGATACAGCCTCCAGTGAGAGTATAGTGCCGCCAGCGAGAATATACTAGTATGACTCCCCTACCTATGGCTCCGTGGGTGTTCCTTTTGGGCCTCACCATATCCTGCGTTCTTGTGTGGGGAGCGGGAGCAGAGACCCCGCAGGCATCCCCGCACGACAAATGGCGCAGCGAGCAGGGTCTCCCGCATGACAGACGTTGTCGGTAGATTTTACCTGCCCGCGAATTGAGGCGCTAGAACCCATGTGACTGAATGCAGTTTTATTTGTTAACGTTTGCAGAGAGCATACCTTGCTCCAGGCACTGTTCTAAAGCACTTTCTATTCACTGTCTTTGTACTACCGTGCATATACTGTTTTTGTACTATGCACGATTAGTTCCCATTTTACAGTTGAGGAAACACTGGTTTCTCGAGTTTCATTTAGGAGAAAGCGGACCCAAGCTTATGCCCTCCGTTATGTCCCCATTTATCCCTTCTGTCGCTGGACGCTAGATGTCCGAAGAAAGTACACACATCAAAGAAATACATTTTAAACTGAATAACGTTCCTCTTGTTAAGAATCTAGGTCCCTTTCTTCTTATTCACTGGTTCTTACTTAGTATGGCCTCAGACTCCACAGCTACTCCCAGCAGTAGTGCAGAGATCATCCTCAGTTCTCTTAATTGGATGGAACTACGTCAAAGAAACTGGAGGGCCCCAAAAATGTTCCTTCCTATTTGGAAAACAGTGCTTTCCAAATAAAGGCCCATATCTGCTCCCCTGCTGGCTGCATACTTGCCCTTAGTTCCTCTTAGAGCACTGGGAGGTTCTCGAATTATTATAAAAACCACTGAGTGAAAGAGCAGGGGAACGAACATCATTCTACAGTTGTCATCCATAAATTCCCTTACCTGGAGTGAATCAGAGTCAAAACACTGTAAATTGTAATAGCGAAAAGAAAAAAAAGTTAATCTCAGTGGATCTTGTAGCTTCACACATACTAACAAGGAAGACGTTTATTAAAAAAAATATTTATTAATTTTTACACCTGCTGAGTAGCACAAGACTATTAACACTATAACTCACTGAATGTACAATAAATGTTCACATTTAAATAACAGGACAGGGTCAACATTTTCAACCCATGGGTCAGCTTTAGCGTCTCATGAAGTGCTTTTTAGCCCTAGATATCATAAGAGTTTTTTGAAAGGATAATTTGAAATCGGAAAACAATTCAAGAAAATCAAAATAACAGGTTTTTCCAGAATAACAGGAATTTTACATGATGAAATGTCTATTATGTGGGCACAAATCAAACAATAAAAATGTAAAATCTATATGTAACTCCAAAATTTTCACACTGCACTGATTGAAGTCTACAGTGTCAGTGTATCTTAAGAAAGGAAACAATATAAACATTGGCTACATACATTTTTTTTCCAAATTGGGTCTTCAGAGGGCTTGTAATCTGCCATCTCTTCAAATCCAAGTCCTTTTGAAAATCTATTACCTTGGATGAATGTACAAAATACCTGATCTCAAAGCAGTGTTGTTTGGCTTGACTGCCACCTGCATTTTTGGTTGATAATATACAAATTAGTTTCAGAGTCTTTACTTATTCCACATAAGGACCAAAAAAAAGAAGAAAGAAAGAAAGGAAAAACAAACTTAGATGGGAAAGAGACAAAGAGGCCCTTCCACAACATTTTCTTCAGTGTATTTTAAAACTTGAAATAACTGGCATAAAATGAACATTCCATTCAGTGATAGATTTTTATTTTAAGCAACAAGTTATTCCTGAGGGGAAGGGAGATACTTTGCTGGTTCAAATTAAAAAGGATACAACAGAGTCAAATTCAAGGTATAGAAACAAACTGGACCTTTGGGAAAGTCTAGTATTCTTCACCTAGCAAGTCTTTCTACACTGGACCCTAGGATATTTACAATCATTACATTGTGGGACTTTGGGACCCAGAGTCTCTATTTTGTAATATAGGGTCAATATTTTCTATTAAAAATATTGACATTACCTCTTTGTTACCAAAGATAAAGAGTCCTTTTCCAGCTTTACACCTTTACCAAGTAAATTTCTCAAGTTCTCTTAGTGCCCAAATTTTCAGGGATAACTAAATTAATGAGGTCTCAAAAAATAAAGTGCAAAATCTACATATTAATAAAGTTATTTCAATAGAATTGTTTATTTTTTAGAAAAGTATTTTTATCATAAAGAAGCTACTATACTTCTAATTTATATAACCAGTTTCAACCCAGAAATGTAAATAAAATAAATTAGTTAACTTCATTTGAAATTGAAGTTAGGTCTTTTTGTTCTGGAGTGATAAATTCTGCCATGCAGTAATTATTCTAAAAATGTGTTAGTATGCCACAAAAAGTTGTTAAAATACATACTGATCTCTGCAATGTTTTGTGTACAATTGGAATGTACAGTAAAAAGGAGGGAAATGTTTTCCCCCATTGAATGCACCGCTAACAAAGAGGAACACATTTTAGCGAAACTATCATTGAGGTTGATTTTTCCCCTCTCCCTACTAACAGTGTAATCGTCATAAAAATTGTATTTCTTCCAGATTCCTTATAATTACCTTAACATATTATAAATGGTCTCTACGTTCTTATTTCTCCCCTATGTGTGAAGTTGGTCATACCAAAAGGTCCAGATGAGCTGTAATCTGTTTAAGTTAAAAGTGGTAAGAAATAAAGAGAGCCACCTTTCCATCCAACCTTAAAGAATGTTCATTTTAAGACAGCATTAGAAATTCTATAATACACTGAATGCTATGAGCAAGGGTTGAATGTACACCTGGTAAGAGCAAGGAATTCATCCTTTACCAGTGAATAGTAAATGGATCCTGTGAGGCAAGACAAGTTTTCAGTGCTTTTTACTTTATATATACATATAATTGTCTTAGTAATTTTACTTAGTACCGATATCTCCAATATCTACCTCTTATTACACAACCACACCAGAGAATGGGAGGCAAAGCTTTAATGTAGGAGTTTAAATTGTGCTGACATCAAGAAACCTGTTATCTTACAGGGAATCCACTGTTGTGGAATAATAAAGTAAGATCTATCAAAACATGGCATCTGGCCAAGTCCACTGAGGGCCTGCATCTGTGGAAAATACTACCAGTAGCCTAACAATGATCTTCCAAAAAAAGGGCAAGGTTTTTTGTTTTGTTTTTTTAATCAGCAATAAGAAAAATTTAGATGACAAATTTTCCTTCAGACCATCACTATCAATCCTTTGTTTCATCATGGTTATTTTCATAATCGATAGGCTCCCCTTGTTAAATTACAGCAAACTCACAAGATGAAGCAGTTCTAACCTAACACACGGCCATAAAATGCCCCTTCTCTCTTGGTGCCACACCTTGGAATGAAGTCCAGTGGCCGTGAACTTGGCACATCTTTTCTCCACCTTTGGTACAAACACAATACATCACAATATTTCCACAAAGGAAAAGTAAGGCTTATCAATGTGTTAAAAAACCAACTCAAGAGCAAGGAAAAGTTTCTCCATCTTGAAACCTACTTTCTCCTTAAAGATCTCCATTCTGTGGCAGAAACTCCTATGTTCCAGAGTAAATTTGGTAAAGATGACCTTGATAAAACAAGCCCCAGTGTATGTATGAGTGTCAAAGCTGTGGCCTCCAAACTCTTGAGTGAAAGATAAATCTTAAAAAAGAGTTCTCAGTGTCAGAAGCTTTCCGATTTATGAATGAGAAAAGACATTATGTGACTGCTTGATTCTAGCTCAAGGATGGCAGTTAAGATTTAGTGATATGCACTTCACTGCTTCCATTCCCATTGGTGGTGGTTGTAATGATGTACTGTGTGGGCTGCTGTTGGCTGGTGGTCTGGGGGTCCAAGTCACTGTGCGCAGTTGGCTGAACCTGGACTCCCGCAGAGAGGGTAGAAGCTTGCTTTTCCTCCAATTCTGGTTGACTTTCTGATAACACATAATGACCCTAGAGCAGGAAGAAAAGGATATTTAGAAATCTGAGGCCTAATGGGGGGCAGGGAAATGGGACAGAAGGAGGGATTTGCAAAGAGATGTTACAAAGGGAAATCAAAATAGGCACCTATGGGAGATGTTTTAGTTAAGTGTTTTAGAGAGGCTGGATCAGCCACAGTGATTGACTACAAAGGTAATTTAAGGGAGCACCTTAGTTGTTCTACTAAAAGATATAGTGAAGAACTTCAGGTACAGAAATGTGCATCATGATGGTAACGTGCAAGGCAAATGAAACATGTGCTACTGTTCTGCTCCTAAGAATTTAGAAATTCGTAAAATAAGATTGCTATCTTTCAATTCAATTTTAATATTAATATAAAATGGATCAATGAAGATATATTTTTAAGTCTCATTAAAGAGACAGAATGGCCCCCAAGACAGGTAGTCAAAATCAATCATTCCCAAACTTCATAATTTCTAAGACCAGCAAAATTAAAAGTAATAATGAACGGTCCCAAGTTTTATTTTGCCAAGCAAAATCATTTTTTAAATGCTACTGTCAAATGAGATACATTTTAACACTCAAAAGCACAGGAAGAACACAATCTTAGAATAAAGTCTCTTACATTGAATAAATTTAGTTTTATGAAAACATACATACATTGTCTTTATTTTCCCTCATTTTTCCTCTGATCATGAAAATTTCTTCATCGACCTGCAGCAAACTACATCTTTACGCTAACATTTTAAAGAAAGAATGTGTTGGGCAGAAGGGGGATTGGTCAGTTATATAGGCTGAGAAAACTCAGGCATTGGCCTTTTCAAGCACTGTCTAGAAAAAAGCTATAGCCAAATACCCATTTGATTTATCTAGGGCCATATATTCTAAGTCCACATGCATCAAGCAACTCTCTGATTATGATTTGGTTTCCCATATGGGCCTTTCTTTAGCAGGAGGGAGATGGTTCTCAACCTAGGGTCCATGGAGCCCCTAGGAGGCCCATAGGTGAGCTTCCAAGAATCTATGAACCCCTGACAATGTACATTAAATTTGTGTGTATGTCTATTATGGCAGGGGGAGGGGAACATCCTTGATTATAAACAGGTTACCAAATAAGTTCCTGGCCAAAAAAAGGATAGTCAGTGGGTCCCACAGGGAGCAAAAATTTCACTGATCATGTCAATAGGACTATCCCATTTTACATTAGTTACTGTTCTCATTGACAACAGTGTTACTCTGGATTTATACATATCTCCTAAGTCTAGTTGATGTGAGTTTGTGTGCTGAAAAATGGGTGAGCTCTCAGTATGCTTTGAAGAAAAAAAAAAAATCAGGTTTTTAAGGGCACTAGACTACCCTGCTACTCTTTGAGTCCTCTTGGGAAATAGTCTTCCCCTGGGGACATCCCAATATTCCTTTCACTTAAGAGTAGTTTTCTTAATTTAAACTTACATACTCTATCTTCTAAGAATTTAGAGGCGGGCTAGAATAAACGAGTGAAGATAAAAACAGAGGTAGCAGAAACAATCAACATTGAACTGCCTAACCTAAACATAACAAGATAATTTATGGTCATGTTTTTCACCTTGGGATGGGTGAATTGTTTAAAATAGTTTAAAAGAGCTCCATAATAGATTCATCATATTATTCTCCCCTAACCCAATTGATAACCAATAGTAATAAAGATTCATATACATCCCATATAAAAGGTGATCAATTATTAATCTACATGTATATGGATCTAGGAGGTTCATTATAGTTATTAATGGGATAGCCCAACCTCCTGTGCAAGGCATTGGGAATAAAGAGATAAAGACCAAAACTCAGCTTTCAAGGAATTCATCATCTACTGGGAAAAGAAAGACAGTAAACCAATAATTAAAATAAACTGTGATAAGGGTCATAATATAACACCACAAGGTGTTATGGGAACACAGAGGAGGAGGTACTTCTAACTCAGATATTGAAAGTTGGGGCATACAAGACAGGGGCAGGGGATATGAGTGCAGTGGGATGGATAAGAAAACCCTCACGCGCAACACAGCTTACCGGAGTAACTGCCTTCACTTGGCCAGTGGTGACAGGAGTTGCCACACCACTATCTGTAATCACAAACTGACCAGGGGGAAGTGTCATCATTTGAATCTCAGATGCTGAAAAACAGGAAATATCCACAGTTCATTGGTCTCAGATTTTAATAGAAGTGGTAGAAACAAACACCTAACCAGTGACCATGTTTCCCACTGAGACACAGTCATGGATTTGCTTGCTGTGAGAGTCTTACGATGCATGTGATTTCTTGATATATAGTAAAAGCATCTCTGTGAAGAATTGATCACATGAGGTTAGTAGAGTTACCAAATACCGAAAATAATCAATGTATCTCTCTCAAATATGGCTTCTGAACATCCACAAAAGACAAATATTCAACAATTTTTAAAACCTTGAAATAAGTTACAAAAACTTACCTGTTAGCTTCATATTTTTATCTTTTATATTCACATTTGAATTAGTGGCACAGTGTATCCACTATTGCCTAGTAATCACAAATTAATCTAGCTTGAATTTTATTTTGCCACCAGTGTTATTAATGCAAATCAAAAACAAAGTTCACCCTAGAACCCAGCTGACAGTCTCTAAACAATATTTTCTATCAAAGGAGACCAGAGCTTCTTGGGAAAATGGCTGATTCCAGATTTGGGACAGAAAACGTGTAAGATGAGCCTAGAACATGATGTCACATCAGCATGCAAGATGCTATTATAAAAGACCACAAGGTCGTGTAGAAAAGATATAGGAGCCAATCTGAAGACACTCCCATTAGCCAAAGATGGGATAACCTGAGCATCAATAAGGATAAACAACTACAATGGTCTGAAACACTCAAATGTGTTGAAATTCATGAGTATATAACATAACTAAGATACACACACATAAGCCTCATTGGTCACCTTGGGTAATATCAGAAAACAACTCATGATTTTGAAAAACTGGTAAAAAAAAAAAAAAGGAGATGGGCTGGCTACTTAAAGCATTTATCCTGTCCGTTCCTGTACAAACTGGACCTCAGAGTAAGCTGGTTATTGAGGTAAAATGTTTTCCTTTATAGAAGTTTTCTAGCTAATTACTGAATAAAGACTGATAGTGTCAGAATCTGACAACTTTGCAATCCCTAATGAAATAGTGGAACAAAGGAAAAAGAGACAACCAAATATTATATGCCTCCTGACAGAAGTACACACACCACCAGCTATGAAGTTTCTGGGGAAAAAGTGAACCTGATTCTGATCAAGCCTCTAGATCTAACTGCCAACCTACAGGAAATAAAAGGGACAGAAGAAAGCATCTTAAATGATAATATAGGGATGCCAACTGTAAAATCCAGAATGTGGGAAACTCTATTGCACAAATGACCCAGTTTCTTCAACACATAAATTGTAACTTAAAAGAGAGAGAACAAATATATTAAAAGGAACTCAAAGACAAAACCCGTTGCATTGTTTGGCTTTACTTGGAACCCAATTTGAACAAACCAACTATTAAAAAAATTTATGAGACAATCACAGGAATATGAGCACTTACTAGGTATTTGTTGATATTAAAGTATTACTGTTACTTATTTTTAGGTGTGATAATGGTACTGGAGTTATGTTTTTAAAAAATACGCATATTCCTTTGGTTTTAAAGATACATATTAAAATGCTTATGGATGAAATGATAAGGATTATTACATAGTTGGAGAACCAGGAGAGAATGACAGGGGGCAGGTACAGAACAGACAAGATTGACCATGGGTTAATAACTGTTGAAGCTGGATAATGGGTATAGGGCATTCATTATTTATTCTACTTTTTGACTAAATTTTTTCCATAATAAAAAATTTCAGTTATAGAATAGTTTCTTCAGGTTGGAATGCTAATTATACTATTATCACCATGACTATCTGCATTATTCCATATTTCTTTCACAGGAATTAAACTATAAATGTCAGTCTGTTTACTAGGATTCTACCGGTATTTACTACGAGTACAAATTAGACTCAGCTCTCACTGTGCCCACTAATATTTAAGAGAATAGATTGTAAAAATAATTAAATGGTAGAGTTGGACCCTGACTCCATACCAAATCTACATAACATGGCCAGAAATCAATCACAACAGAGACGGACTCTAAAAGGGAAATCAATACTAGAGAAAGAGCAACACTGGCCTTCTACCTACCGTCTCGGCCCCTATTCCTCCTAGTTCCTACTGTTGAGGCCTTTACCAGCTCTATTCCTGTTCCTTCCACATCTTCAGTCATAAAGGTCTCATACTTTCCAGTTCATACCCAAGGCTGTTGTCCCCATCAAGATTGTTACCTATTCTGACCTTTGGCAGCCAGCCTTTTACTGCTTCTTTAACACTAATCTCAGGGTTTTGAAAGCTACTACTCATATATCTCTCTTTTCTCGGTAGTGATCTCTTTGAGCAGCCCAGTGGGGTGTTAAGAATACAAGCTCTGGAGCCAGATTGCTTGGGTTACAAGCTATGTTCCTAGACAAGCTACTCCGTGTCTAAATTACTTTATCTGCAAAATACAAATAAGAATTGTACTTATCTCATAGGTTGTTATGAATACTGAATGTGATACATACATGGTTTAGAATCATTCCTGGTACATAGTAAGAGTTTAATGAAAGCTGGCTAACATTATTATTGCACGGTTATTGATGTAAAAGTTTACGTTAACCTTTTGTATACTCGGGGTCTAGCACAGTGATTGATATACAGGCATGCAGTGAATATTGGTGGAAGAGATAAAGCAATGTCATCAACATATCCTGCACCCATCTGTTACACTATTTAAACCACCTGCCTACACTTCCTCCAGCAATATTCCTAATGTTTCTGAAATGGGTGGCTCTCGTATCAGAACGTTGTCTTGAATTCTGTCCTGAAACTTATTCAAGTACATGCACTACAGAGTAAAGAAAATGGCCAATGATAATTTAATCCAGAAAATCTATTACAAAGCTGATGACATTATGACCCATAGCTGCAGGTCCCCCCCACCCATGACTTACTGCATTATTCCCTTGTTTTGTACTTACAATAGCCACGGAAGGAATTCCAAGCATTGGGTAGGTATGTGTGCTGTACAGAGGAACTCTGCTGTTGCTGGAGAGCCTGGCCTTGTGTGGAAGAACTGCCCGGTATATGGGTGGGGCTGAGCCCCTGCTGAGACTGCTGGGATGAGGGGCTCAATGGCTGTCCTGCGACCTAGAGAGAAAGAAAAAGCAAGAGTAAAAAAATATGAATTTCCAATACAGTTAAGACTCACAAATAACTAAAGAAAATAAATCAGGCTAATATGAATTATAATACTGAAAGTATCACTGCTAAAGTAATATTTTAAATATGAATAGCATTAATGAAAAATAATCAAAACTATGAAATCCTAATTAGTTTTCAAAAGATTATCTCCAAGAATATCCAAAAACTTAATTTCAGTAGGCTTGTTAGAAAGATAAATGAAGTTAAAAGAATTGAGATGCTAAATAACTTGCCTATGTCATAAAGCTAATTTGCAACACAAAATGAAGTCGTAATTTCCATTGAAATGCACTGGGTAGTCCCACAGAGTTAAAGGAGATAAACATGGGGATACATGCAGACATCTGGTGGAGAGGCTACTCCTGTCTACAGGATGAAGCCCAAGCTCCACAGTAGGCTGTTAAACCCTTCCATACTCCAGCTCCAAACTACCTTTCCAACTTTTTCTGCCAAACATCATTTCCTGTTACTAGCTGAAACAGTTTTCTATAAACACGCCACAATTTCCTGTCTGTGACTTGACTCACAGTGAGAGCATATTCAGATCATAATGCCTTCCCCAATGACCTTGACAAAATCATACCTCACCCGCAAGACCTAATTCAAATACAACTTCTACAAAAATGTCTTGATTCTCTGCTAAACATAATCTTTCGCACTTCTGAATTCCCATAACATATCTATAGATCCATATCACTCTTAGACCCTAGCGAGAGGGACCCTTGCAGGGATCTTGGTTGACCCTTCTCCAGCTGTGCCCCTCTTCATATGAGGCCAAATGGAATGTGTGTCACCTTCTAGGCCACAGTTTGGGGACTAGAGCCTCCCATTCCCTGTGGAAATGGCCCTGTGCCCACTTCAATGGCCAATATAACTCTCTTCCCTGGGTCTGTCTTCCTGCAGGGGTCCTGTCTTCCAGATGTGGGCTTCTCTAATGGTATTCGGGCACCTGGGAACAAGGTGGTGGCCATGGGATCGCCATTTGCAGGAGTGTGGACAAAGCTGAGACATGTGGGTCAGGGTGTCCATGTGGGTACACACAGGGCCCTGTGAGGTACAGGATAGAGCCTTGGTGGGAAGAAAGGGGGCGCAGTCTTGGGGAAAGTGGTCCCTGTGCCACCTTCAACAAGGAACTCTGAGGAGAGCTTCCTGGCCCTCCAGCCTCAGGTCCCTTTGAGAAACTTAAAAGTGTGATGTGGTACATTTGTATAATGGAGATTACTCGGCCATAAAAAAGAATGAAATCTTACCATTTGCAACAACATGAATGGACCTTGAGAATATTATGCTAAGTGAAATGTCAGACTGAGAAAGACAAATACCATATGATCTCACTTAAATGTGGACTCTAAAGAACAGAATAAACAAACAAACAAAACAGAAATAGACTCAGAGATATAAAAAAAAAAACTGTTGGTTGCTAGATGGTGGGGAGGTGATGGGGAGAAGGTGAAGGGATTACAAAGTGCAAATTAGTAGACACAATACAGTCATGAGGATATGAAATACAGTATGGGGAATATAATCAACAATGCTGTAAAGATTATGTAGGTGCCAGATGGGCACTGGACTTATCAAGGGGATCACTCCATAGACTGTGTAGATGCCTGACCACTGCGCTGTACACCTGAAGCTGATGTAGAATAATACTGTATGTCAATTATAAGTGTATATACATATATATGTATATGTATATATGTATATATATACACGTATATGCATATATATATATATATATATATATATATATATATACACACACAGATATATATATAGTCACAGGAGGTGGAGTATAGGAAGGAAGATAGTCAATGGTATTGTAACAGCTATATAAGATGTCAGAGGGGTAGTAGCTTGGGGAGGGGGTTATCACTTTGTGAGGGGTGTAAATGTCTAATTATTACACTGCTTTGTACATCTGAAACATAAAAATAAAAATAAAAGTGTGATGCTGGTAGGGGTGGGAAACTTGGGGCCCCTTGTGGATAGAGGCTGCCTGTCTTGGACTGGGAGAAATAATAAAAAACCTCACAGCCACTGAACCTCACAGTAGAAGGAGGGGAGGGCAGTCAGGTGGCAAGCAACATGGCCTCCCCACCTACACCCCACAATAAACAGGAAAGTAGAGAATGTGCGTGTGTATCCTATGGATTTTCACAGCCATTGGAAGGGCACAGAGCCTTTAAAAGAGAAAGAAAGACTTCTTCCCAGCTTCTACCTGCTACAGCCTGGCAGCTGCTAGTGCCATCCATGGTGTTTGGCAGAAAATACAATTAATTCTGAATTAGCACTATCCATGTTATTTAGTATCAATTGTTACTTTACATATATTTTTCAGTTTTGTCATTATAAATATTATACGTTTATGTGTCAAATAGAAAGAACGAATTTTATTTAATGGCTTGTTAGCTTGATTCAAAATTTTTAAGTACTCAAACATATGGCATGCAGGCCTTCATTTATACTCTTATCCTGGGACCTGGGATTATCAGGAGTGAATCTACATGCCTCCTTTATGGTACAGATACCTTCACTACCCATCCGATTCACCTGTATACATGTATTATCTCCCTAGTAGACTCTAAGCTCCTTGAGGACAAGATCTAGAAAAGTTTCATGCAAAGGATAAAGATTTAATAAATATGTTTGGAATGGATGTAGTTATGCTATCTCAATAACAGACTTGGTCTACAAACACAATGATACACTCCTCAAAGTCACGGTTCCAAAATTATAGAAACAACTTAGCAATTGCATGCTATCACCCAGCCATTTACAATAGGAAGCAAAGACCATCGTCTCTAGGATATCATGTCACAGGGCTCCATTTGGGCAGGAGAAGCTAATCACTTAACGTGTGTCCACAACACCGAAATAAAAATGAAGGTCCAAAATAACAACAGCATTTCAATCGTCAAGGAGACTAGATTCTGACGATAATGTCTCTTCACTCTTATTAACTCTTCAAGGTCCCTGAGGCCATATGAAGCTCTGCGAACAGTCTCTGGAGGAGCCGTGTACCTGGGAGGACGAAGGCGCTGAGGCAGTGGGCTCAGTGACTTGGATATGCTGCACCTGGATGGCATGCTGGGTGTAGGTCTGGGGATCGTGGAGCTGGCCCACGTCCACAGTGGACTGCTGAGACTGGTGAGGGGAGGTAGCCTGGAGGGAAGGAGAAAAACAAATGACACTGATTGAGGTTAAGGAAATCCTCCCAGAGAAAAAGTTCAGCTAAAATAGAATCCCAACAGAAATATAAGAATAGATAGAAGAGACCTTCAGATCCAGTGTTTTACTCCCAGAGATGCCACACCTAAGCCAAGATGGCAAACATTAAAGAAAGTCATAGTTTTAAAAATTATGCTTATAAAAAAACATAAGCCACTAGTACTATTAAATTCTGGAAAAGACGAAGATAGAAGAAATATAGCTCCTAATAGTAAGCTGAATGAGAAGGTCTCAGGAATCTAAATTTTTTTTCTTTTAAATTTCCATTAAATTTAATGACTTATCCTTTATCAATTAAAAGAGATCAAAGAAGAAATGTCACTTTTATCTTGTCACAATTAAACCACTGGACCAGTGGTTCCTAACCTTTTATGTATCATAGACATCTTTGAAAATCTGGCTAAAGTACAGACCCTGTTTCCAGAACAATGTACATATACATCGTATTTTACAGGCAACTACAGAGATTGACAAACTCTTCCAAAACCTACAATTAAAACCATCCCATAAGGAAAACAAGACCAAATTATTCAAAGCAACAAGTTTGTTCATTTGTGCCTGGAGGACACCCTCAGCATAATTAAGTGAAACAATAGTTCTGGGAGGGGTCCTTCTTTCAGCTCACTAATCAGTAAGAATGAGCTACTAATTAAGTGGGAGACGGTACCGATTGATATTCAAAGATTGGATCAAAATTATTCTTTATAACCTCCCACTGATTTAGGCATTCAATGCCCAGGTAGGGACTTATCAAACTGGCTCCTCACCAAAGTAGTCCACCTGGGTGCTCAGGGAAGAGGCTTAGAAAGAGTTCACGTTATAACACTGTGTTGCAGTAGCACAGGGTGATAGTAGGTACTGGAACCTAAAATCTCTGGACTTCTCTAGATAGAAATCTCTTCTGCTGCTACATCCAGAGCCCTTGACAGCCTGCGGAGTGGAAGTTTTACAAATGCCTTTGACTCATAGTTTACATGCAGAAACATATGTAGGGTCCCACTCCAGCTCTGGGAATCGGATGCTTTTGCTGACCTCAGCTGCCATATTGGCCAGCTGACAATATGGCGTTCAACGAAAGGAAAGAGAAATAAATGCAATACAGTACCGGGGCCACTTGCACCACTTGAAGCTGTATGTGCTGAGGTTGCTGCAGACCTGATGTAGACTGTGACACAGGGATATATTGAATTCTCTGGTAGTCGCCCTGTGGTGTTCGGTAATCTGTTGTTAAGGTCTGGGACAGTTCTGTCATGGCTTGGGTTAGCAGATCTGTTGTCTAGAAAAAGTCACACAAAACACATTAGTTGGTAACACCACTGCTTGCAACTATTTCAGTGCTCTTAAGTCCTACAAAAATTTAGTTTGTCTCACTGGTGGATCATGGAACTTACAAATTAGCCCTGACCTCAGATAGAAAAAAATCCCAAAGTTGAGAAGATATTGGAAGATTATCTATGTATCTATATCTATCTGTCTGTGTCAGGCCCAGTGGAACGACCCTAGAGGTTCTGACAATCTTGCACAAATGAGCAGCCCTGAAAATGTGCTACCCATTTCACAAAGAACTTTGGAAAGCATCGACTGAGAGACCCACTCATCACTCATCAGCATAATGCCTTGTATGCAATACTGAAGGACAATGGGCTACATTTGCAGCTAATTAAATGACAAGGTAGACATGGCTTTGGCACTGAGAGCTCTGAAGACCACTGAAGGAGCTGAGATGTTCTTACCAGTGACACACACTTACCACCACAGTCTCTCCAGTAGCACTATCTGTAGTTAAAACAGCTGGAGCAGCACTGATCACAGCTGTTGTCAGTGGTGTGTGTAAGGTGTTAGGGAGCTGGGCATACTCTGGATGCTTCTTTCGAATGTGTTGTACCATCTTGGTCTGCAAAATCACAGCAAAAACCAATAATAATTACTGGAATTAGTTATTTTCAGTCTTTCTCAAATGCAAACCCTCCAAAGGCTCCTAAAGTCTTTTATGTTATCCATTAAAAAAAAAAAAAATCAGAGTGATGCTGACTGTGCCTGCCCTTCCTAAAGCAACACAATGCTATGAAAGGGGAAAAAAGAAGAGACTGAAAAGAAATTAAAGAATCGTGTGACCTCACACCATCAGGCAGGGTCAGAATACCTCACAGCATCCCCTTGTCCCACCAATGCCTGCAGCAGTCAATCACAAGCCCCCCACCAAAAACGACCCCCTTTTCAAGAACTATCACTAAAGTTCCTATGTAGTACTTCTGGAAGCCTGAGCTCATAAACTATGAGCATGGAATATCCACATTGGAGACCCTCAGGAGGCCAAGGAAAAAGGAACCTTTCTGATAGCCTGAGCTAATTTGCGCTAATTCTGGGCAGAGTCCACCATGTTCTCTTCGCATTCTGTGCTTAGAGTCCCTGTTCTCAGGAAACAGCTCTTAAGCCATCTGAACTAGGAAAACACCTCTGTTAGTCCCCTATCAAGTCAGAAGAAGCCACCAGAGCATGTGGAAGAGAAGCCATCTTCTCTCAAGAGATTCCTTAAGTTGTGGCTTTCATTCAGATTTAGTCAGAAGCCTTCCCATACCTTGCTGCTGTACTGTTTGGAGCAGTGGGGACAGCAGACAGGAGGGGTAGCTATTGTGCCTGTGAGCTGGGTGTGGGTACTCAGCATGGGGTCTGGTTCTCCAGGGCCGGCAGGACGAAGTTTCCGAATGCTGGGCGGGAGCTCAGCCCCAGGATGGTTCTTCAGAATGTGGGCTTTCCGCTTGCTCGCACTTTTATAAACCTACAAATTCAAACGTTTTGCCATGAAAGCAGTATACAGTTCCACTTTCCTGCCTAAAGTAAACCATCTAACAATTTCCTTACAAGGAAATGAGAAAAAGTACTTGTGTAGCCCAAAATAAAATATGTTAACAGATATACAGAGGGTGCCAAAAAAAATGTATACACATTTTAAGAAAGGAAAACTATATTAAAATTGCAATACTCAATATATACCGATTACAAAAGATGAATACAAGTCACGTTTGACTTCTGAAATTACCAGAGGTGCTCAAAGTAGTTACTATCTGCATCCAGACACTTCTGATTATGGTGAACTACTGCTTGAGCAACGTTGACCAAAGTGTCCACTTATATAGATTTTTTGGCACCCCCAGTATTGAAGGATAATAAGGACATAACATAAATTAGAATAAAATAAGAACATCATCTAGATATGCCAAGCATCTTCCTTGAATTTATATATCTAAGATAGTAGTAGTAAAAATAAACTTTACCCTAAAGTTTAAGAGGTGGCTACACAGCCATAGAAAGAGAACACCATTTCTAAATGCGGTCATCCTTAGCCTTTCTGTGAAAGCTTTAATATGATATATATAGTTGACTGCTAGATGCCAAAGAATCTTCCAATATGGCAAGTCTATAAGCAACTAGTAAGTATAGCAGTGAATCTATGCTTTAAAAATGTTTCTTACGTTTAAGCTGACACAGCTACATTATATAAGAAAACAATATTACAATGAAACAATAAATGTGGACTTTTTCTGTCTTGTTTGTAACTGTACAAAAATAAAGAATAGAATAGTACAAATAGAGGACTCGACCGCAAAACTTTTCCACATCCTACTCAATCTTCTAGAAATTCAAAATCTACTATATGTTTTAAAAGCAGGATAATGTACACTCATTTTTGAGCTTAGAAATTTTAAATGAATTCATATACTAAGCTCCTGGTAATGAGACTCTTCTTTTGTTAACAAAAATCACAGAAAGAAGGAACAAGTAAAACAAAGTCGACTAATTCTGAAGAAAAAGAATTTGGCTTAAAATGAGGCTGTACTTCGAGCCCTTTCTTGTCTGAATGGAAAACTACTGAGAAAGAGGGAACCATCTGCTAAGAGTAACTGCGAGATCCTGATATATATTCATACATGCAGACAAACTGGCTCTGAGCAGGACTCCCACTGAGGCATCTTACTGTGGATGGTTTCCTTTTACCTTATCACAATACTGACAAAAGTAATCACGGTTGGGTTTTATGATGGGTAGAGTTAACTCTGGCACCTCTTCTATCTTCATGTCTGGGTGCCTCTTTGATAAGTGATTTACCTAAGGGAAAAAAAGAAAATGAGAAAAAGGGACTCCATTACAAACAGAAGCTAAACAAATGTCTTTGATATTGACTGCTAGAAGTGGAAATGCTCTGAAGCAGTGGCCCAAAACAATAAGGCATTTGGCCAGAACCAGCATCACCAGGCCCATCTGACACCAAAGCATCGACAGTCACTGTTAACAGGAATAAACAGTAGTTCAGCAAATTACTGAAGATGAATTGGGTCACTGTGGATCCCATTAACAGTCTTTGACAAAAGAACTGCTGTTGGAGAAGCACAATTACAGTAGCATGAATTTCTTTGGTGAATTCTCCTGATGAAAACCTGTCTTTCATTATTTAGTGTCCTAGCCTTAGAGAAGACACTGAATGAGATAAAAATTAAGATTCTGAACGTTAAATAATGCTCTGTGCCGTTAGCTCCTGGCAGAAATATACAGTAAGTCCACACTTAACGTCCTCGATAGGTTCTGCAACTTGAAATGAAAGTGCATAGGATGAAACCAATTTTACCACAGGGTAATCGATGTAAACAAAAGTTAAGCCCCTGTGCACCTCATTGACACTATAATGAAACCACACTGAATGAAAGGATTCCAGGACCTGCTGTATTCTGCAAAAACTATAATAGGTCGAAAGAAATTGAGAGCAGTGAACTGGCGACCCTGATGTTTCAGCTAACCTGGTTCACGTACCCGCTCTGATGGAAACTTTCCTTCTATTGCTGTTTTGTACTTGGAAATGAGAGGCATTCAAGGGAGCAACAGGGGAGAAGGTAAAGCCTATAGAAGATAAAGTATACCCAGGAACAAAAATGGAAGAGGGAAATAAAATACAGTAGGAGCAGAGAATGAGAAGGGTAAAGCAAGACAAAACTAGTAATGAAAAGTGATAGAAAAAGACCTCTTCCAAGAGGTCACCAGAAATGAACTTCGGCAAAGGAGGGTGAAGGGAGGCTGGAAAGGTGAGAACTCGAAATTGGGATTGTTTGCCTCCGTTGTTTTGCCCCTAGCCACTGACAAAATCTGTTGACAAATCTGTACGGAATACAGTACAAAAGTCACCGCCATAGACAGAAAAGGACAGGTTTGGAAGACAGCGGGGAGAATCTGGGGGCTTTTGGCACTCACCAGCATGCCTCGCCTCCGGAAGCCCATCATACACAGGCGGCACTTGAACGTGAAGCTGTCGTAGTCGGTGGACGTGATCCGAGGCTTGAACGTCTTGGAGCGGCTGATGCGGTCAGCTTTCTTGGCTTCCCTCTCAGGATTATGCATCCTTTGCATATGTTCCCGTAGTTTGTCTTTTCGCTATTCAGTTTTTGAAAAGGCAGGGGGGTGAGGAGGGGGGGTAGAGATTTTTTAATTGAAGGGATATAAAAAAGAATCGATACAAGTTAGCAGTAACCACAACCTCCTGAGATGCATCCGAGTTGCTAGAGCGCTAGAACATATCAGGTCACAGCAAGTGACCAGGAATGACCATTCACTAGTAAATAAATGCATTCCACTGAGCCTTCATTGAAAATGACCATTCAATTTGAAAGATTCTGATTTTGGGGAAGAAAGACTTCGCATTTATGTAGAGGAGATCAAAGGGCACATAGAATAAGTTTGGCATCAAGCACTACAAATCGATAATGAATGGCAGGTAATACTGGATTTACAAAACCATATGTAGACTCAATCCCCACACATTTTAATACACATAATGATATTCTTCTAAATACCAAACGAATTTAAGTAGGAACATCTCATTTTATAGATTTAGGAGTTCAAGTACACAATTGCACTATCTGCTGTGGATGGAGCATACAGTCTAGGTCCAGTTTGATGATCTAATCTAGTGACATATGTTGATGTGAGTCCACAGAGAGAAAATTAGGTAGAGCCCATCTTGAATAAAAACAAATAAAAATTTTTAAAAAGCCAGCTTCCTTATCTAGTGAGGCTCTGCTCTTGGACATATGATTAAACTGCTACTCATCTTGCAAAGATTTTGAACCTTTCTACCAGACCAGTTCTTCCCATCTTTTGGTACAGACTAGAAGGTGGAAATGAAGCAGCAGCCATGATGCCCTGCGGGTCAGGGGTACCCCCGCTCATCCCTCTTCTCTCCCACTCAGCCGCCAGCTCTCCTCCCAACTGTCAGCCCTGCTGGCCAAGTCCATGTCCACCACCACATGCAGCAACACATTTGTCCACAGATGCACCAGCTCTTCTTCTTGGGCCTGCCTACGGGTGGAGGTGCTGCGTTCCCAGGCTCCCAGGTAAGTTTGTTCCCATTTTGTCCACCCAGATCACGGCTTCGAAGGGTGGATTAGTGACCTTTCTCTGATCCTCCAACTTTTCCTTTCAGACCCTTATTTCTCCACCTTCTCCTATAATTAAGTTCTTCTTTCTATAAGAAACTCCTCTATTCCATAATACTCATATTGGGTTGGCTTCTCAAATTGAACTCTAATATATTGGGTGAAAGTAAACTGAAAACAGAAAGGTTTTTTTTTATATATGTCTAAGTGCTAAAGTGATATTTGGCACAAAATAGAGAATCAAAAAATGTTGAATGGGCTGGAAAGAGGGCCAACCAGTTAGCACCACAAGATAGGGATCCTTTTAGATGAGTTTTTTTTTTAATTAAGAAACAGAAAAACCTAGACCCATTTATACTGTTCACATTAGAATTGTCTAAGGAGTTCTAAGTCATGCTACTGTATATTGAAAGCCACCGGTATTACATTCTATAACATACGTGCCACAAAACTTGAGCTTTGAAAATTATTTCTATTTCTCTTTAATGTCTCCACATTCTATATACATTTTTGTCTGTATAAAAGTATTGTCCCCTTTCTGAATCCATTTCTGATTCTTTTCCAGTTTCTATGACAGCATGACATACAATCATATTCAGTAGAGTGTCTCTCAGTGATATCTCCACATTGTCATCTGATTTCCCAATGAAGCATTTTTTCATTGTTTTTACATTTATTTGCTTAATTTTATCTCTGAGTCTCCCATGGGTTTTTCCTTTGCTTCTTCTAAATTCAAGGCAGGTTACTGATACTTATTATTTTTCATTTTAATTCTTTAAGTCATTAACACACCCCAAAGTAATCTAAGCCCTTTCAACATCCTACAGATTTCCCACATCCACTAGATGACAGGCCTGCTGTCTTCAGGGCTCAATTATCAGGCTCTTATACTTAATAAGTGCTCAGTAAAAATCTCTTGATTTGATAAGCAAAGGTATCGTTCTCTTAGGAATTCCTCAATAGCAACTTAGTTTTACTCATCATACATTTGGATTCTTTTAGGAGATGCAGTGTTACTCTATTAGTTTGGGGTGTGAATTAATTTTTGGGGGAAAATAAGGTGACTTTTTTCCTTAATTTTATCATATAACTAACTCAAACATGAGGCACAAAAGTATCTCCAGTCCAATTCTTTGTAAGTAGGAGATAAGCTGATGAAACAAGCAAACAAGTATTGATCCTTAGTTCGACATGATTTCAGTGGCCATTTAAGCAACCTCAGGCTGTTCACTGCTTACACACCTTAAATTGCTTCCCACACGTGGAACAGAGGAAATCTTTGCGGTCTGAATGTCGGAGCATGTGGAGTCGCAGTTTGTCGGGACGGCAAAAGGCCTTGTCACACTCTGTACACTGGTAGATCTTTTCTGAGTGGAAGCTTCGCACGTGTTTTTTCACCTGGCAGTGAAGACACAGAAAAAGTCAGGGAACTCAGGCAGCAAAAGAAATGACAAGAAGCAGCTTATCAACATTAGAGGGCGCCAATGGCATTGCCATGGACTGTCACCAACAGGGTGTGTAATCCAATCAGATGTGATTGATAATTAGGCTCAGTAACACACACTATCCCAGTCCCAAAGAAACAAAACAAATAGCCAGAAAGCTTGAAAATCTTAACCTCCAACATGATTTGAAGAGGAGGAAGAAAGAGTGTTTGCTTAGTCAATTTTTTTTTTTAAGATTAAAAGCAGAGTTCCTTTGGACTTAAATGAATCTCACTAAAGAAAACATCTACAGGAAGACAAAAACAATTCTTTCTCACTTTTTCTGCTTCCAGCATGTACAGAAACAATTTATCCCATTTCAGTAATTGGTTCTTTTACACCTTTCTTTTTTTAAATTTTTTATTAAATTTATCCAGGTAACATTGGTTAGTAAAATTATATTGGTTTCAGTACATCTTTCTATATAATCAGGTTCCGAAGAATTAAGGACACAAATTGGATGATATAAAACACATTACCCATTTATGAGAACAATACAACACAGCATTATTTCTCCTTAACTGGAACTTATTCCCCATACTTTTAGATAATTTAAATAAAGGAATATGGCCTCTGAACTCTCTTAGCCATAAATACCCAATAAAGAAGGGCTACGGATAGGGGCTAAGCAGTGAGTCATATCAAACAAATCCTATAAGAAATTTTGCTTCATTATTTTTGGAGTCTCTTTTACTATTAGATTCTGCCTTAAGGCAACTTTTCTAATTGTTTGTGTGAAGGGAGAAAATTACCAAGACTCCCAACACTGGTAGAACCATGATTAAATCCTAGACTCCTTTTGTTTTGGGGATTAAAAATATATATATATTTTTACTAGATATTTAATTTTAATTATGCATTGACTAGCATATAACAATGTAATCACTTGAAGTCCAAGTGAAATCGCAAATATTCTGGAATTTATCCTCAGTCATTTTGCTCCAGAATATAATACTAGGGAGATCAGTGATTGATAAAAAAAGTATATTATATACCAACTTTCTCTTTGTTTCCTTCCAAAATGCATGACCTTAGTATAAAGCAAGACAGGCTACCACAATGGTAGGAAGACAATAGCCCAGGCCAGGAAGTGGGAGCATGTTTTCTTAATCCTTCACAGTACCCACTTTTTTTTTTTTTTTTTGAGGAGGGCACAGTTCACAGTGGCCCAAGTGGGGATTGAACTGGCAACCTTGGTGTTACCATCACCATGCTCTAACCAACTGAGCTAATTGGCCACTCCGGCACTTTTTAAAAATTATAATCAGATCTGGGTGTTTATTACTTGTAATACAACTTAAATGTTTAAATGCCAATGCCTGATTTAGATAATTAAAGATTATGATAATCTTTTGTTCATCAAAAGTAATTTGACTGAAGAAATAATTGTTCTCAGCTGTCAAGTTGTTACAAAGAAGGGATGAAAATGCAGGTGATAGGCAGTCTCAATTTTCCAAAAATCAAAGTTTTTTCTACTAAAAGAAGGAAGTACACAGGAATCTGAGTGGTAGACACTCACCTGGATAAAATCTGGGAACCTTTTCTTACATGTTGGGCAGGTGAAGTAGCCATCGTTGATATGAATGGCCACATGATCTTTCAACAAATCAAGGCGGTCAAAGGATTCTGGGCAAAAAATGCAAGAGTAAGTCTTCTGGTCCGAATGGAGCTTCATGTGGCTCTCCAAAGATGCACTGCTGATGAAGCCTTTGTTACAGAGATCACAGGTCAATGGGCAGTTCCCCTCCCGCCCATGGAAGCGCAAGTGTTGGTCCAGTTTGTCCTTTTCACGGAACGCCTTCCCACACTGCAAACATTTAAAAGGCCGGAAGGACTTCCGAATAAATAGATGCTGAAGAGCTGCATTCTGAAAGACACACACAAATATGATTATTTAGTGAGGAAATTAAATGTGCAAGTGGCTGGCGTGTATGTAGAGAAAGAGGATGATCTCTGCAATCATACATTTTCCATTGAAATTAAACTCTCGGACACACAGTTAAAAAGAAGAAATTTCTGGTGAAGACAATAAAAATGAAGCCATCCCAAAGAAGTTCATCTTGAAAAGACAAATGTTTTCTGTGTTTTGCTTTATGTTTATGTATGTGTTTTCTTATGAAAGGATTTCAGTGACATTCAAAAAAGTATTCCCAATAGAGGACTGGTTTCATAAAACAAATCCCAGAGTGAAGAAGAATGAGAATTGAAGATTTGGAAGAAATGACTTGGGATAAGTTACATGTGCATGGATGAGGTTGGAGCAAGTCAGCCAAATGTTACTTGTTGAAGTCCTTGAGAAAAAGAATTTGAAACATGATTCAAATATTTAGCAAAACATAAATAAGGTATTAAAAAGAACTGAAGGGTAGTACTTGCCAAGGGTTGGAGGAAGGAAGCAATGGATATGAGGTTTCTTTTGAGGGTGATGAAATGTTCTGGAATTAGACAGTGCTGATGGTTGCACAACTTTGGAAATATTCTAAAAACCACGATAAAAGGGTGAATTTTATGGTATGTGAATTACATCTCAATTTAAGAAAAAGAACTGAAAGGGAAACGAAGGATACAGATTTATGTAAGCATGTTTTTTCATGAGATAAGATACATAAGCACACATCATAAATGGAATGTGTGCATTTAATCACTTCCTACCTAGAAAATGCAGAGGACAAGTTCTCAATGCAGCTAGTTAGTTCCACTGGTTAGAATGCCATGCTAACAAAGTTAAGCTTATCACTTTATTCCCTGTCTAAACCAGTCAGTTTTGCCTTTTTTTATTTTGGCCACAGATTGCACGTCTAATGCTAATTAGCCATTTTATAAATTCATGCAATTGTTATAGGGAACCCAAGTGAGAGAACATGGAAACTCAGTGCAAATTCATCAGTCCTGGGAAAGCAACTCATGTTCTACTGAGAGTAGGTCAACAGAATCACCTTTCACACAGAGAATACAGAATCAGTATTTCAGTTACACTATAATGAAGATCCATTCATAAGTGCCCCAAAATCCCAGGAGGAAAGCTCTACATAGCTATGGGGTGGCGGGGGAGGAATCCCTCAAAAAAAATATTTCTGTGAATGGGTATGCTTGTGTAGCTAGAAGGGAATAGTAATTGAAGGATTAGTGGAGCTCTGATTGCATGATTTGTGCAATGAAAAAAGGATAATGAACAATGCTTAAACCTTTCATTTCAAATTACTTACAAGCAACAACTTCTAAGTTTGATGTCAAATAATCATTTTGGGGAAAAGCAAAACAATGTTTTGATTTAGTGAAAATTCTGAACATAGTAACCACATAACAGAAAACTGTCTTCTCAGGGCTTTTCTACAGGGTTAGGAGAAAGATACTTTATCTACTCATGCATCTTGAGTAGATATTTAGCAGTTCTCTTTTCATCCCAAGTTGACTGGGACTGCGTCAGGATCGCACCAGATTTTATTCTTTACATCTAGATCCCTTGAAAAATAGCTTAGTTTGTAGGAAGTGTACAACAAACGTTTGAAAATTAAATGTTTTTCATGTGAAAATAAAAAAGAACTATTTCAAGATCTTTTCTATAGCATCTGCAGAGATCCTTAAGAATAGGCTTTTTATGATCAGCCACAGAGCTTTCTTTCACTTCATTATACTGCGTAGCAGTTACCTAATCTTTTCACTCTATCTGGACAGATGCTTGTTTCACATAAAAGCTCTCAGTATTTTGGCTACTTTCAAAACTTTATGGAAATATTGCAGATTAAAAAAAAATGCTATCCTGAGGTTCAAAGAGTCAACATTTAGTGTTTGGGGTATGTAAGAATCATTTCCTTCATCTAAGTTCAGTAATGTTTCGAAGGGCAGACACAACATACAACGGGTATACTGGGTCTTGGCCCCACTGGGGACTCCATTTTTGCTTGAGTGCCAAATCTAGAACTCAGTTTTGTTTTGGTCCACTGTGCTAGTAAGTCTTCTGTCATTTCTAATTAGTATGAGTGTCCTCAGACACTTGATTTAAACTTAGCAGCCGTCTGGCTCCACTTTCATAGTTCTATCGACAAACCTTGTTCTCATCATCTTTTGAATTTCCATGGAGCCTGGCATCTTGTCTGAGTGCTCAGGAACTAGATTGCATTTCTCTGGTCTAATGATCCTAATGTAATCCTCATATTACAGGTAGTGAGTGCTGAAACCGTTCCCATCCTGTGACCCACCTCCAGTTCATTTCTACTCCGTGGCGTCTCCTATAATTCAGAGCTACAACTGGCACACATTTCCAGAAAAATCATGAGAAATGATGGAGGCAGCATAGACGAATCCATTATTGATCTTCTGATCCCAAAGTCACAGTCAGTTAACCACACCATACTGTAAGGGACATAAGCTACTCTAAGGGTGGCAAAGTGGTATAGCTGCTAAAATCTGTGATGAGGGATTTAATTTACAATGAAACGAATTCTGAGACAACAGATTCTTTACAGACAAAGACCATTAAATGTTTCTAAAGTTTGATATTAATAGCTAAAGGAAGGGCGGCCTGATGGCTCAGTTGGTTAGTGAACTCTGAACAACAGGGTTGCCGTTCAACTCCGCATGGGATGGTGGGCTGCGCCTCCTGCAACTAAAGATTGAAAACGGCAACTGGACTTGGAGCTGAGCTGTGCCCTCCACAACTAGACTGAAGGACAACGACTTGGAGCTGACGAGCCCTGGAGAAACACACTGTTCCCCAATATTCTCCAATAAAAAAATAAATAGGTAAAGGAACCTAAGTTGTTGATCAATTTTCATATTATTTTGTTCCTGACACTAAAAGGAAATCAGTCATATTTGTCTGATGGCTTTTTCTTAAAACAGCTTTTCTCTGGCCTGTTTTCTGCCCAGCTTTCCAGGCCTTTCGTGAGATAGCCCTGCCTAACATAGCTCACTCACCACCGTCCTTCACCTGGTACCCCAGCCTAGGGTCAAGCTAGTATGGGCACTGTCCCATAACCATACCAAGCCCACTCCTGTGTCTCAGCCTTGATCCTATGGCTGCCCTCCTCTGAAATGGTTGGCTTTCTTCCTGCCTTTTTTTCAAAGGCCAGTTTAAGTCTCACTTCGCCTATGAATTTAACTCCTTCATCTTTTTCTGGCTTTTCACTCTTCCAAGTTCCGACAGCAATTATAGGCTACACTTTCAAATTTAGCACTTTACTGTAAACCACCTTACATTAGACTGTAAGCTCCTAGAGGAAAGGACTCAAGTGACAGTTCTATTGTGTATCTAGCACAGTGCTGAATATATAGTCAGAATTCAATACCATTCTATAAGTCATTCAAACAGTTTCAGAGCTGGAAGGGACCTTGGATGTCACTTAGTCCTGCCCTTCATTTTGTGTTTGAGGAATCTGCAGCCCACGATTTACTCACTGATCTATTTGAAAATATTAATAAATTACCATTATTCATTAACTAATTTGCATTTACTGTAGCAACCAAAATGTAGTTTCCACCAGGATTTAGTAAGGTTGCAAAGAACAGCAGGTAAGGCAAACACTTAAATAACATTCTGATACATGAAACATAGGAAACAAACCTACCTGCAGCTCCAACTGAGCAGGCAGCGTTAGAGGAGAGAAAAATAGTTACATTACCAATTGGATTGGAAGACTTCCTTTCAGTTGGTCATTACCAACCTGGATAGAAAAGATGAAAAAATACATAGCCCTACTTTTTAGAATGTGTGAGAGGAAATTAAAAAATAGCTCAACTAACACTGACCTCCTTTTCAAAAGACACACGTACATGCCTTTGCTTTGACACAAGAAACGTTGTACCGAAACTGGTAACCCAACTCATTACAGAATACAAGTACAATTATGGCCAGACTATGCTTGGACATCCACAACCTCACTACACATGTGGGCTTTAGTTATTTCCCTCAAAAAAATTAAATCTAGTAAGCATTTCTCCGGAATTAGTGAAAAATCAGAATAGCCAAAGCAGTAAAAGACAATAATTGGGCAAATGAGTGAAATGCAGATTGGGAAATAATGTAGAATGATGGATGGGAAGTTATCAGCTCGGGGCTTTTTGCCTTCCTGGGCTATATTTATGTATGTTTATATAACCTTTTTAAATAATATATATGGAGCCAAAAGTGTTATAAGTTTCCATTATAGGACCCTCATAAGGGTTAGCCTCAGAGGGCTTGGAGCCCTTCAATACTATCATATAACTATAAAGATTCAAATGTATTTATACATGAAGGCATGGACTAGATTATTTTTCAAGGTCCCTTCTAGCCCACAGGCAAATAAGAAGGCGAAAAGAAATATAAGCTGCACATATGCAAATAAGACCAAAAGAAGCTAAAACGATCATCCATCTATAAATTATAAAGCCTAGAAACTCAAACAAAAAAATCTCTTTTATCTACACATAAAGTACTAATAAAAGTCTATACACCCTGCTCCCACAAACAGGGGCTTAAGTAAATGTCTTCTGGATGTAAATGGCCAGCACAGGCACTTATCCCACAAAACCATACTGTTCTCCACATGCATCCCCTGCAGCTACCTGAGACTCAGAGGCTACCTGTGAAGTAGAATAAAACACAGCTCCCCTGGAAGCCCTGGAGGCCCTGCAGCCATGGGGCCTGAAGTCAAGATGCAGGTCACACAAGTGAGACACTGACCTACTCCCAGACCTAGAGCTTAACTTCAAGCTGTCCCCAGGTGTGTGGGTTGTACCTGCCATGTCAAATTGGATACAGGTTCCTTTGCATTGATAAATAATGACACTTGCCAGTCTCCCCACAGATAACCAAATTCAGTTACTCAAAATTAACTTGAGAGCTACAATTAGGTACAGATTAACCTGGCTTAAATGTAAATAGTTATTATAATTAAATGTACTTATTTCTCCATTTCTAACCTGTGAGGTTAGGGATCCAGAGAGCTATCTTACTTTAACTATGACAAAAGCCAAGCATCTGTGTCCTTACTAAATGGATCGACTCTAGGACCAGCCATTCCAGCCTGCCACAGGACACAAAGACATTGAGAAACAGTTAATACTTTCTTCCAAAATAAGGAGGCTGAGGGTGTGATAAGCTAGAAGCAAGATTTCGAAGTGTATGGTGAATAGGCTAGAAAACATAGCACCTGAAAAGCTGGCTGGCTGGAGAAAGGTGAGCACCTAGCGAAGGGGGAGCTCTGCTTTCCACTTACTCGGATGCGTTTGGCCCTGCGCATGTCATCGGCCGTCAGAGTGCTCTGGGGGGGCAGCACGCTCTCCTCAGGCTGGGGCTGCAGGTGTAGGCTGTGAGTTTCCGGCTCGTGCTCCAGAGAAGGAGTTTCCTGTGGCAGCTGAGGGATTGGGAGAGTGGTCTGTTCTGGTTGATCCAGCCCATTCAGAGTAGCTGGTTCAGCCTCATCAAACTGCTCCTTGGGGGAAAAATGTAGCAAGTCCTGAAATTACAATAACCAGGAATTATTTCCCTACCTAGACAGATTAGCGCTAGGATTGTCAGTTAAGGTTTAGTATTGCTGCTTATTTTTTATATGACTAGAGACAATACTCAGAAAAAATATTCTCCTTCTGGGAAAGTTAATTAGATAACTATCCACAGAATGTAAAAACTATAAGCTATTTCAGTTCACTTCGTGAGGAAAACACCGTGACAGGACTCTTCTGGAACACTATAATTTTAATTATTTAAACTAATTAAACAGAGTCCCACAATAATATCTCCAGACAATTTCAAATCTTTAGGGCAGCAAAGTTAGGTTTTGTTGTAAGTAATATTTGAAAATACTTTTTTTTTTAATTTCTCTAGTCATACTTTAATTAACAGGCAACAAAGCATTGACATGACAGGACTGCCACCCTCTGAAGGATATTTGTATTTAAATCCAATAATAGTTCTGTTAAGTCCTCTAAGAGAGTGTCTAAGAAGTAGATCTTTCCCACCCACCCCAGTACCTGTGTCCCATCATCACACTTTTCCCCATTTTCACTGGTTATTTCCAAGCGGATAAATTTTGGAGGACGCCCTGGCCGTCGACCTGGGCCAAATCGCCTCTTGCCTCGTCCCCTTCCTCTGCCTCTTGTTCTGGGGACAAGAGATGGGGTTATAAATTGTCATCATCACAGAATACTCTATAACAAATATTTCCCTCAATTATTTTGATTAGCTCCAAATCTTGATTTCCTCTCACTTTATTACATTTCCTGATTGTTTTTTCTAATGGAAACAACTGTTTTACTAATATACACTTTCTAAATTTCTCATCTTTGCTATCTATATAGCTCAAAGCAATGTCTTAAATTATTCAGAATAACAAGGAGCTATAAAAATTCGAGGTACTGACACCAGTTTGCTAGTGAAAAATCAGAAAGCAGGAGCGCATCCCTGAAGTGATGTGAGAAACGCAGACAGAACAGGACACACTATGCCTTAGAGTATGTTCCTAGAGACAAAATTCCATTCCTTTCTCCCTCCCCTTGCCTTACCTCAGACTCCTTCCAAGAAATGTGGCTTTCTAAGATTCAAAATAACTTTCCACTTTTACTATAAGCTCCTGGAAGGTCAGAACAAATTTCTAATTCAACTGTTCCATAACATACCTAGTAAATACTAAATAAATTGTATCCTTTTTAATGGATTTCTAACACATAAACATTCCTTAATAAAAGGGATTCAGAAAGTGTGTCATTAAAACTTTTTTAGAAGATGTGTGTGAGATACATATAAAATTAATCAGATCATCCTATATTCTTCCACTCACCTATTTAACAATTTAACAAAAATTATACATTTTCCAGTTAGTTTTGGAAGACTCTTTATTATGGAAAATTCTGAAACTAGGCAAATGCAGAGACTACCATAATGAGGCCAACATAACCATTATCTAATTTCAATACTGTCAACTCACAGCCAATTTTATTCCGTCTATATCCCCACTACTTCCTCCCACACATACCCAATTAGATTATTTTGAAATAAATCCCAGAAATCATTTCATCTATAAATATTTTATTATGTTATCTGTAAAACATAAGGAATATATACATATACAATATATATATCTCCACAATACCATTATTTCACCTTAAAAAATAAACAAAAACAAAAACCTGATAGTTGCTCAGTGTTATTAAATCTCGCCAAAGTTCAAATTTTCCTAATTGTCTCAAAGTTCTTTTAATAGTTACTAACAACCATTTTTTCCCGAAAATAAGACCTAGCCGGACCATCAGCTCTAATGAGTCTTTTGGAGCAAAAATTAATATAAGACCCAGTCTTATTTTACTGTAAGACCGGTATAATAAATATAATATAATATAATATAATATAATATAATATAATATAATATAATATAACGTAACGTAATGTAATACCGAGTCTTATATTAATTTTTGCTCCAAAAGATGCATTAGAGCTGATGGTCCAGGTAGGTCTTATTTTCAGGGAAACACAGCAGAATATAAAAAGTGCTACAATAGAGCTATGAACAGAGATTTAGGGATACTCAGGAGGGAGTGACTTAACTCTCACAGTGTCCTCCACTCACCTCAGATATTTACTCCAATAGTTATATCCTAGAACTTGTCATCTTCAGTAAGTGCAGAACTCCCATTATCTCAACCCCATGTATCGCCCACTCTGACACTATCTCCTGATTTTCCAGCTCACTCCCTCTACGTAACACCTGGACTCAACAATCCTTTCACTTCACTACCAACTCCAATCTAATCCTCTGTCACCTATTTGCAGTCCTATGTCCTCATGATGTTTTCTCTCCCTTCTTCCACACATAAACTCCAAAGTCATTCACTGTAGTCACTCCCTTATATATACTTTTGATTTCCATTCCCACTTCTGCTTCATTTCTCTTGCTATGTTATATACGCCTGGCAAAACCACAACACTGTGCAACCCAACTCCCTGTCTGCTTTGCACGGGCTCTCTTGCAGTGAAATGAAGCTGGAAAATGAGACACAGCCTTGCTAGTAGCCTCACTTTAATTCATGACCATGAACCTCAAGTGAGCTCTTAATATTGCAGGCAATCATACTGTAGTTCCCCAGAACATTTATTTTCCCACTTTCCTAAATGCCACTTCACACCATCTCCTCTCTTTTCAAATCCTATAATAGTCGGCAACCTTACATCTGTCCCATTGGTACAACCCTACTCCAAACCACCCTCATTCTTCATCTGAACTGTCGAAATAGCTTCTAACTGGACTCTCTATCTTCACTCTTAATCCGATAGAAGCTAAAGTAATGTTTTTATTTTTATACAGGGTGATGTTTTAAAATATAATTGACATCACAATACTCCCTGATCAGAACCCTCTAAAGATTTCTTATCACAGAATAAAATCCAAATTTCTTACCATTACCCATAAAGCCTACCCGATCTGGCTCCTACCTACCCTATCCTATATGATTCTCCCTCATCTATCTGTTTTTTTTATATAGTAGAATTAAATATATGATTTTGTTTGATGAAGGAATTCTACTACTGAAAAAAGTTGGAAAATCAGAGATGCAGATTATGTCATAGGTGTATGCTATCTCAAGAATTCATATTTCAGAATCTCTGATTAAGGGAGATTTAACTAAGGTGAAAGGATCTCCTATTGCTGGGTATTGGTTATGCTGGAAAAGAGATAAATAGTAAATAAGGATGAGGATGGGGATGAGGGGGCAGGAATTAACAAATAAAAAATTTCCCTCAGCAGTTTACTGGTTACCTGTCTACACACACATACACACAAAGACTCATTACTTTATAGACCATACAGAAATGACTCTGGACCTTTAAAAACTAAGTTTGTGAAACCTTCCCCATCATTATACCTGCTAAACACATCCAGTTTCTCATCATGAGAATTGAGATGCTGCTGCAACTGCTCTGAGCTTATAAATCGGCGGTTACATTCATAGCAGGGCCAATTCTTCTCTTGCTCTCGAAGAACTGCAGTCACAGGAGAGAAATCATAAAGGCTAATGATCAATGAATAAATAAAACTCAAATGCCCAGTATCCTCACCATTCCAATCTCAGTGTAACTCAGACTTCATAAACATATAGTGTCTGCTATTTGCATTACTGTTCTGTTGTGAAACAAAAGGCTAAAGTTTGACAGAGAGTAGTTTTTAGGATCTTATTTTCTGATATATTCATATAAAACATCAAAGAAACAAACACCCTCATACTACCCTCTCCCAACCCCCAACCCCCAGCACGCACACACACACAACACACACACACACAACACACACACACACACACACACACACACACAACCTCACCACACTGGAAAAACAGAAAGGACTACAACGGAAATCTGTATTCAGATAACCTAGTGATTCAGAGGTAAGCTTCTAATCTGAGGGTATATTTTATCACAAATAACTTTAAAAATTAATGCCCAATATAATCACTCTGGCAAAATATTCAGAAGTATCTACTAAAGCTGATTACATGCATAGCCTACGACCCAACAATTCCACTTCTAGATGTACACCCAACAGGAATACACACATCTGTTCACTAAAAGACACATAAAAATGTTCACAATGGCAACCTTCAAAACAGCCCCAAACTGGAAACAACCCTGCTATATAATAGGAATATGGCTGACTTTTGTTCCTGGTTCCTGAGAAATAACCTCTAAATCTTTGAAATTTCCCAAGTGATAAGAGTGTCCTTGTTATTTATCCATGATGGTCTCTGACTATACCTGAGTTTATACTAATAAGATGGCTCCCGATGGGGTCAGCTGAGCCAGCAAGCCCAACCATCAGGTTACAGGGCTGGGGCTGTAAGCAAAGCGGTATCAGCCAGGGAGGGGAGCAGGAACTGGAGAGTAAGTTCAATCACAGGGCCAAAGATTCAATCAGTCAAGCCTATGTAGTGATACCTCAATAAAAACTCTGGAAACCAAAGTTCAGGTGAGCTTCCCTGGCTGGTAACCATACATCAATCACACACGCCAGGGAGGTGACATGGCCTAAGGACATAGAAGCTTCACATTTGGGACCCTCCCAAACCTTGTCCTATATGTCTCTTCACTTTGCTGGTTCTGATGCATAATCATAAGTAGAGAACTTTTCTGAATTTCGTGAATCATTCTAGTGAATTATCAAACCTAAGGGCATAGTGGGAACTCCCTAACTTGTGGCTAGTTGGTCAGAAGTGCAGACGGCATAGGAACCCCAGAGGTGGTGGCTACTGTCTGAGGTGAGGAGAGTCTTGTAGAAGACTCTGCCCTTCACCTATAAAATGTGACCTAACTCTAGGTAGTTGGCATCAGAATTACACTGTACAGCACAAATTTCCATCTACAATAAAACAGATAACTTAATTGTGGTACATTCGTACAGTAGAATACCAAATAGCAATGAGAATGAACAAATACAATAATATACAACCATATGGATGAATCTCACAAACATAATGTTGAGCAAAAGGTTCCCACCCACCGTAAGTGTACATATCCCAATTCTATTCATATAAAGTTCAGTCACAAGCATATCGTATCTGTGGTATGGAAGTCAGGAGAGTCGTTACACTTGGGAGTGAGGACGAATTGGAAGAAAGCACAAGGACACTTCTGGGGTAGTATTCATGTTCTGTGTCTTGACCTGAGTTCAGGTTACACAGGTATGTTCCCTTTGTGAAAATTCATCGAGCTGTATACTTATGATTTGTGCTCTATTCCGTATGGAGATTATACTTCAGTAACATTTACATTAAAAACAAAGTCAACGCCTGCCTTGCTATGTCCTCAGACATGATTAAGTCTCGATAGGGATCACCCTCTGATGTAGGTTCTAATTTAGTATTTGGAGGTTTTCATTATGTTAAATACTATTTTCCAGCACCCGTGAAAGAAATGTAAATATGTCATTGTCATTTGATCCTAGAATTAGCGATGTGTAGCTCTAAAAAATCTACTGGAATATCTTCTTAAATATATGGAGATGGAAAAATTAGGGATTGCATAAAGATGTAATATGTACAACTTAGAATTCATACAGAAAAAATAAAATATAAAAAAGTACAACCACCTTTCCTTTCTTCCTCAGAAATGTCATGAATTTTCTGGTTCACAAACTCAGCATAGGATGCAGCATACCACACCTGCAATAACCAAATATATCATCAAAAACTAAAGGACATCACCAGGTGCTCTTTGAATGCTCAAATGTGTAAATCTTTTTCCTGCTTATATAAAACAATTCAGGTTTTTCCACAGCCCATGAAAAACAAGCCAACAACAAAAAAATTCACACTGTGAGCCAACCCCTTTAACACCAGTCTGCAGATAGTCGGGAAGTTCATTTATCATAACACACTACATATGTTTTCTTTTTCCTTTAAAAAAAATTGTTTTGTTATTAGAACTTCACAAGAGATAATATTAATAGTCTATTCATTAAATAAAACGTAGTCTCTCCTGATTTTTTTTATCTGTACTAAACACAGGTTTTACACAGCTGTAATCATAGTGGCTTCCACCCCTCCAGGTCACCAAAGGGCTCTTACTAGAATCACCAGTGACTGTTTCAAGTGCCACCACACCCTCCTCATTCACTTCCTCCCTCCTTCCCCACTGTCTACTTCTGCTCAGTCTCCTTGTCTGGCTCTTCTTCCTCTCCCTAACTTCAAAATAGTGGTGTTCCTCAAAGCTTAGTCCAAATCCAGGGCCTCTTTATTTTTCCCTAAGGTGATCATATCCATTTCCAACCAACTCAATGCTAAGACTACCAAATCGGTATCTCCATCCCAGATCCTCTCTCTCTGTTCCCTCCACGTAGATTCTACTGCCTACCTGACACTGTGGATGTTTCACAAACAGCTTGAACTTAACACACCCAGAACTGAGTTCTAGATGCTCCCCTACTCACACCCCTATCCCTGCTTACCTTCCCCATCTCAGTAAATACTCTACCTTGCACACAATTGTTCAGGCTTGAAACCTGAAAGGTATGTTGGATTTCTCAGTTTTCCTCTGTAATCCTTTAGCAAGAACTGTTGATTGCTCAGATGTTCCCCATTTCTGTCTCTCCCACTTAGATGCATGCCAAGATGAGCTCTTGCCTGGTCTTCTAACAAGCCTCCTCTTTTATACTCTTGCTCTCTCCAATCCATTTTCTACACAGGAGCCAAAGTGGTCTTCTTAAAACACCATCATCAGATTCCCATGCTTGAAAGCCAGCAATAGCTTCTTGTTTCATAATAAACCTGCAATGCTTGATTATGGTCTCCTAAGGGCTCCATGATCTGGCCCTATTTTGCTAAGCAATCTCAGCTCTCATCACTCTCCCTTACGTAGCACTCAACCAAGAGGGTCTGCTGTCAGTTCCTCAAACATGCCAAGTTCTTTCTCACCCCAACTTTTGCCCTTGCTGTGTCACCACCAGAAGAAATGCTGGGTTCTTCCCCTTCACCCCTCTCCTAACCCCTTCTACACTGGAGGCCCCTTCTCATTCCAATTCTCAGCCTAATTATCATCTCTTCAGCAAGGCCTTCCCTATCTGTCATATCTATTCTGGTCCCTTTCCTGTTATTTGCTCTCTTTTCACCATTTGTTTCTTTCATAGCACTTGCCACTACTTAACATATTTGCTTATTTACATCTTTCTGCCCACCTCTCCTGTAGAATGTTAGTTCCCCAAACATGGGGGAACTAGCCCAGCTTTTCCTAGTGTCTGAAACCTAGTGGGAGTTCAATATATTAATCACTATATGAATTAATCATATATAATTGTTATGGAACATTATTTTAACAATATGAAAATATTTATTTTGAGAGACTTCATTTTTAACTGTGGGATAATATTCTACAAAGTCAATATTCTATAATTTACTTAACCATGACCCTATGGTTGGATTTGTAGGTGGTTTATCATTTTTCTGTTATAAATTCTTATTCCATCAATTCCAATATGTATATTTTTCATATTTTAACATCTCAGAATCAGAATGGGTCTCATAATCCATGGCATCCTACACTCACTGCCATGATGTAGCTCTCACTGCCTGCTCATTGCTCCTGCACAAGCCTGGCCAAGCTCTTTGTATTGTACCTCTGTGGCACTCCATGAGTTGTTAACACTTGCTGAGCAATGCAAATGAGTGGGGTAAAAATTGCTGTCTCCCTCAGAATAAATAAAAGAAACTTCAAAGCAATGCAAGGCTGGTGTGATCACCCTGCAGGACCTCTCATTAAGGTATCAAACATCAAACTGTCAGAAACTTTCTTCTGACTTGATCAAAAACCACTGAAGTTTCAAGGACATGTGTCACAATTGAGGAAGATGATATACATGGGCTCAGTCAATAGGAAAGCACAATGTCAAAACCTGCAGAAAGGGTAATGGCTTGGAAAAATATCCCATAGGTGATAGCAGAGCACTTATATTAAAAATACTGCACTGTTTTCAACACCTTGATGGCACAGAAGATGACAGATATAGGAAAGCACAAACATCCATGATGAAGTAAAATAGTGATTCAGTAAAAAAAGTCAGATTTTTTTTAAAAGCAGTTAATACCTTAACCAAATTATTTTACCTATGTGAACTTTTTTTGTATGTGTGATGTGATTTTTAAAATTATGTCTAAGTCTAAAATAGCTCCTACATGGGTATAAAATACCATTTTATTGATTTAAAAAACAAAAAATCACTGTAGGGGTGGCCAGATGGCTCAGTTGGTTAGAGCGCGAGCTCTGAATAACAGGGTTGCCGGTTCAATTCCCACATGAGATGGTGGGCTGTGCCCCCTGCAACTAAGATTGAAAACGGCGACTGGACTTGGAGCGGAGCTGCGCCCTCCACAACTAGATTGATGACAACAAGCTGCCGCTGAGCTTCCAGAGGGGCGGCCAGATAGCTCAGTTGGTTAGAGGGCGAGCTCTCAACAACAAGGTTACCAGTTCAATTCCCCCATGGGATGGTGGGCTGTGCCCCCTGCAACCAAAGATTGAATATAGCAACTGGACTTGGAGTTGAGCTGCGCCCTCCACAACTAGATTGAAGGACAATGACTTGGAGCTGATGGGTCCTGGAGAAACACACTGTTCTCCAATATTCCCCAATAAAATTTAAGACAAAACAACAAGAACAAAAATCACTGTAATACAGTTTAACTGGTGGCAATTTTTTCCTTAATGGTGCATAAAATAATGGTGCATCTTAAAGCCATTATTATCTGAGAGACAGTAAGATATGGCATTACAAAATTCTAATGTATCTAGCTTTATCTTTGTTTATAACTATTTCCTCAGACTAACTGTTGAGGGTTGGGTTTACTCAGCCAAGAATATTTTTGCAATATGCTGCCAGAAATATTCTACAAAATAATCCCATTCTGTAATGAATGTCCCTATTTTTTAAAACTCTCACATTCATTGTACTGTACCCATTTATTTTGGCTAATTTAAATTAACAAAAATAATAATCCATAGTTGTGTTAAGGGTTTTTAAATTATCAATATTGAAAACACTTTTAAATATTTCTTTACTATTTGATTCCTCATCCAAATAAAGTCCATTCCAGACATTTGTTAATTTGTCCATCTGTATGTAGTGAAATTAGAGATGTACAACTCTCTGTTTTTATACTTAAAACTTTTGACATGTATTACAAATATTTCCCCCGTTCTGTTGCTTCCCTTTTTATCTGTCATTTTGGTTGTTTATTATACTGCACTATTGCATCCTTATTTAAATGTTTCTGTCTTTCCCTCTATATAGTTCTATCTACTGTTTTAAAAGAGAAAGTAATCTCCCTTCCACAGTTAAAAAGTATTCACTCCAGTATCATCTTGTGAATAATTTATTTGGCTAGATGATGCAAGATATAAATCTCCCTTTACATATTTTCTTGGGGGTTTATGTATTATCTAGTCGATGATTTCAAAGATGCAGGTTTTGTAAAACTTTTGAACAAAGTCTAGATCTTTGTTTTCCCCTAGAGAGGTATTTATTCTCACTTTGACCACAGTGAGGCGCTGTGCAACTCTGGACTGGCACAATCACTTCTCTCCTAGTTTTCATTTATATCAGGAAGTTTTACTGTATGTTGACCCCATCTTTTGGCCATGTTCCTAACATAGCATTAAAAAAAAAAAAGGTATCTTCACTTGGAATCACAGCAGAACTTTCATTATATCATCAAGAGTTAATATTTACCCAAATTCCAACAGAGACTTATTCACAAAAAATAAATTCCTGAAATCAGAAGTCTTTCCATAAAACATTTTGGGCTAAATAAATTATTCAGATAAAGAAAAGAAATCTTGGGGCGGCCGGTTAGCTCAGTTGGTTAGAGCACAGTGCTCTTAACAACAAGGTTGCTGGTTTGATCCCCACATGGACAACTGTGCCCTCCACAACTAGATTGAAACAACTACTTGACTTGGAGCTGATGGGTCCTGGAAAAACACGTTTAAAATAAATGAAAGTTTAAAAAAAAAAAGAAAAAGAAAAGAAATCTTGCCCATACATGTGAATATCATTTTACAAGCTCTCCTGTTTCCCAACTAATTCTTCTTTAGAGTGTATAAATCATATTACCGTGTTTCCCCAAAAATAAGACCTAGTCAGACAATCAGCTCTAATTCGTCTTTTGGAGCAAAAATTAATATAAGACCCGGTCTTATAGTAAAATAAGACCGGGTCTTATATAATATAACATAATATAAGACCCGGTCTTATATTATATAATATATGTTATATTATGTGTTATATTATATGTATTATATTATAACATAACATACATGTTATGTTATATTAATAATATATAGTAATCTATATTATATTATATAAGACCGGGTCTCATATTATAGTAAAATATAAGACTGGGTCTTATATTAATTTTTACTCCAAAAGACACATTAGAGCTGATTGTAAAGCTAGGTCTTATTTTTAGGGAAACATGGTAAATAACCCCATCTTTCATCACTCCATCATACCAGTCTGTTCCCCATAACAACTATACCTTACCCCTGGGCCTAATGCCTTCATGTAGGCCTTTGATATGCCCAAAAGTCATACATTTTTTATTTTGCTTTATTATGGGACTATTATAGGTATACAGTATATAGTAGACATTCAATAGGTAAGAGAATTACAAGGAAAGGACCATTTTTGTAAGAATCCCACTTCAGGAAAAAAAAAAGTAGGAAAAGCATTAAACAAGCATGATTCCTAGCAGAGGCCCCACTGACCCAGCTCTGTACCTTAAGCTCCTGCTTGGGTTCTACGTTCTTTATTGTTGTGTAATACACGTGGTGGCCATATTGGTAAGCCACCAGGTTCTGCTCCAGGTGATTCTGGGCTGGACGTACAAACATCATCCAATTACAAAGGGTCTCATCAGACAACTCAAACCATAGGTCTTCATGTAAATCCCTGTCTTTTCTGTCCCCTTTATCAAGAGAAACCTGTAATCAAAGAGAAAGTTAAAAGCCATGCCAAAAAACAAAATAAATAAAACCTTCAATATGATATGCATTAATGTCATAATACACAATATATTGCTCTTTAAATTAACCATATATCCTGATTCTTCCCTTTGTACAGAACTGGAATTGTGTCTTGCCAGATGTAAAAGGGAAAGGATCTCCAAATACCCACCTATAGAATTACCAGGCAAAACCTGAAAGTTAACCTGATTGTATAGCTTCAGTTGATGTGTCATCATTAACTAACACATCAAAAAATGCTACAAATAAGCCAGAAAATACAAGCAAAATACTCTCCAGTTTATTATAACTTGCTTCCTTTTGGGATTCAATTGTATTCATTTATAATGTATAGCCTGGTGACAGGTATTTCTCTTTACAAAGTATTCTCTTTTTTTTCCAAATTACAGTCAACATTCAATGTTATATTAATTTCAGGTATACAGCATAGTGGTTAGACATTTATATAACTTGCTACAAAGTACTACTCTTTCCTGGAGATCTTGAGCATTCACCAGAGAATACCTCCCCATGACAGCAGCTAATTTCTCAAAACACACATCCCAAATATTCTCCCTTCCCACTGCCCTTTCTTGGTTCTCCAGAGTGGCTCTCCAAGAGGCAGACATCAAGGGGTTGAAGAGAAGTAAAAGCATCGAATGTAAAAAATAGAGATCAGTATAAACATACTTTAACATACAGTGAACTATTCTTTAAGAAAAGATTCACTAGAACAGAGCTGTTTCAAAAATTGAAGTGGTTTTCGTGAAAACATTATTGGCACTTGGCAGATTACATGAGCCTACATAATTCTCTGTGTTCCAGTCAGTTTGAAAAAAAAAGAAAAAGCTGTTAAAGCCCCTGTTACGGGCTCAATTGTGTCCCCATCCCCCCAAAAAAAAATTCATATGTTGATACCCTAATCTCCCAATAACTCAGAATGTGACTAGATTTGGAGCTAGGACTTTTAAAGAGGTGATTATGTTTAAATGAGGTCATTAGAGTGGGCCCTAATACAATCTGATTGTTGTCCTTATAAAAAGTGGAAATTAGGACACACAGAGACACCCGGCTATGCTTGCAGAGAGGGATGACCAAGTACAGAGGCGGCAAGAGGGCGGCCATCTACAAGACAAGGAGAGGGGCCTCAGAGGAAACCAACCCTGCCAAAACCTTGATCTTGGCCTTCTAACTGCCAGAACTGTGAGAAAATAAATTTCTGTCATTTGATCAAATATATGGTGATGGAAGGAGAACTGACTCTGGGTGGTGAATACACAATGGGATTTATAGATGATGTAATACAGAGTTGTACACCTGAAATCTATGTAATTTTACTAACAATTGTCACCACAATAAATTTAAAAAAATAAATTTAAAAAAAAATTTACTGTCATTTAATCCGCCCATCTGTGGTATTTTGTTATGGCAGCTCTAGCAGATTAAAATAGCCCCTAAGAATACACTTTTCAGAGTTATTCATATAATGCCTTAGCAAACAACTGCTATGAAGTTCAATTAAGAGACTAAATGCATGCCCCTTCAAAAATAATAACAAGAGTGAACTACGATAAAGCGTGAATTACCTTTAGATGAATATAACAGTCTTTCAGCTCGGACTCCCTGACAAGGGGTCCCTCCACGGGGCCGAACTGGGTGCGCTTGGGGATGCGCCTTTTGGAGAACACACCTCCGAGGAACCGGTCGATGTACAGGACCAGGGGGAGGCTGGCTCTTGCTCTGGTGAGCACAGGACGGTTGGGGATGGGGTGCAACGGGCCATGCTTTGGGCACACTGAAGAGTGCGCATTGTTACACTCCTCACACCCTGCAAAAAAAAAAAAAAAAAAAAAAAAAAAATCTGGAAGTTGAATCCCTCCATGTGATTTGATCTCAAGAAAAAAGCTCTAACCTAAAAAATCCCCAAATCTAAATTTTTAGGCCAAAATTCAATTAACTCCTACAATACAGTACCCATTCAATTGTAATATATTAGCTTTCACAGACCAATAAAATTCTGTACTTTTTTTCCCTCTAAAATCAGGCAGAATTAGCTTATGCCTGCTAAAAATAACATGCAGGCTGTGACCTATTTCTCCACTGGATATCAATTCAAATAGTGGCCACTAAATTTACAAATCAATTATATCTGAAAAGAAAAAAAGAAGAGCTTTAGGCTAAATGTTACCAAATCTGGTAAGACAAGAGAGATGAGGTTTATAATGTGTAAATTATATCTTTTAAAAAGCTGTTAAAAGGGGTGGCCGGATGGTTCAGTTGGTTAGAACGCAAGCTCTTAACAACAAGGTTGCCGGTTCAATTCCTGCATCGGATGGTGGACTGCGCCCCCTGCAACTAATGATTGAAAATGGTGACTGGACTTGGAGCTGAGCTGCGCCCTCCACAACTAGACTGAAGGACAACATGGAGCTGATGGGCCCTGGAGAAACACACTGTTCCCCAATTTAAAAAAAAAAAAAAAGGCTGTTAAAAAAAACCCTGACAATACTGTTTAACTAGTTTTTTCAAAGGAAATTATAGAAGCCTCAGTGTCTGGGCATGTCTAACAAAAACAAAGAGTACTATGCAGTGTGACTGCAACGTATGCTGTATGAAGATAATGCTAAAATGAATGAATTTAACATCTCAGCCCTCATTCACCTGGATGACACAATTAACCCAGCCCTGATAGGACATGTATTTTCAGCTCATTTTCTAAGTGATCATTTTGCACTAAGCATCCACACTCACTCCCTCTTTCCCCATAGCACCCATCTGTCAGCTAACTGCCGGTATTAATGTGGACCACACAGAGATCATGCTCATAACACTTAGCAAGCTTAATTAACCAATCATATTTTACCCAACTCTGGCTTTGCGATGATCTGGCTTGAGGAATAGGTATTTTCAATTCCTACAATTCTCCAATAGTGGAAAACTACTCTGTATTAATGTTTATAAGAGAAAGTAACTATGTGTATTTGAATAAGGAGTGGCCTTGAAAAATGTATGAATTCAAGAAAAAACAAAATGAGGAAGTTCTCTACTGGATATGAAGGTGAACACTGGCCCCAGTGCAAATGAGCTTTACCACCAAAAAAAAAAAATCTTTACCAAATAAAGCTTTACCACCACCACATAGAAGGTCTCACAAATATGGTGAGACCACAACACTCTGACTAGCCTGGTTCATTCAAATAAATGAGGTAAGAACTTTGCCATAGAAGCATGAAAATTGATAGCAAGAAACAGTGATTTGATAGGTGGAAGCAGGACCACCCACCCCTCAGGCAAGCAATATAGAGAGGCAGTGTTATGGTGACCCATGGGCCCCCTGGAGCCAGACCACTGTTTGAATCCTGACCCTTGTAACAATTGAGCATGACCTTGGGAAAGCTACCTATCTCATAAGACTGTGGAGAGCATGAAACAAGTCAAAAAATATAAAGCACTAGTGCCTGAACTACAGCAGGCATTTTTAAAAGATATGAACGGACGTAAAGGCAGCAAAGCCAACGTATTAAAGCTGAAATGGCAGACTATTCCAGAACTGGAGAAACTTATCATAGTGGTTTGGGAGCCCACGCTCTGGTATTAAGAAGACAGGCTTGATGCCTGAGCCACCACTCATCCCTAGCTTCTGCAGGCTGCCTAGCTTCCCCTGAGCTTCTGTCCCTTCATCAGTAAAATCAGAACTCTCCAGACACCATCTGCCTCCCTCACACACTGTTGTGAGGATGAAGTTAAGTGATGCCCACAGAAGGGGCAGCAGTGTTTGCACACAGGAAGCCCTTCCTCACGAGAACCAGCTGGTACTTACATAAGTCATGCGGGTCGAAGGGCCGAGGTGGGTCTGGTTCCCAGTCATCCAGGTCTGTGTCTTCACCATCTTCCTCCTCATCTTCCTCAGTGTCCTCATCCTCATCCTCATCGTCTTCCTCTTTGGCCTCCAGTCTATCCATAGGGTTCTGCAGAGTGGCCAAAGGGTCTGAGCCATCCACGCTCTCAATTGAAGGTAACACCTGATTATGCACGGGTAATGAGGCCTGGACAAAGTTTCACCATCAAGTTAACACACATTCACTTTTAGTTAGCTAGTACACACGTACACACAGGAAATACAAGGCTGCGGTAGCAGATATTCTTCACACTAGCACCCTTCAAGGCCCTGAAGAAATGATTTCCATCTATCGGCTGTTAATGAGGAGTCTGCCTTCATTTTTGCTGTTTCTGCCTGACATCTGGGCAGGCTGATGATCCCTCCTTTGACGCCGGGCAGGAGTTTCAGACCCTGAGAGCACCCGATTGTTTGCTCTGGAACCCTCATGCTGACCCCACCACTTCACCTCAACAAAACCCCGAGCCAGTCTCCTTTCCTTGCTCTCTTGAGCCATTTCAAACCTGCTTGAGAGGCCTGCCCAGTCTCCCCAGAGACTTCAAGTATGTAAGTAACAAACCTTTTCATATCCTCTTGGTGCATGTGTAGTATCATTAATCTCAACATCTGAACTCAATTTGGGGTGGAGGGGGGCCCCTCCCGCCTTTCCAGGGAGGCCACAACATAGTGTGGACAGCGATCTGACCTATCTTCAACCACTTCACTTTTAAAACTAAAACAGTTGGTAAAATTCAATGGCTAACAGCTTTCCTTTGACACACTTCAGAGAGGCTAAGGTGTTTAAGTAAGAATGAAAAAGATGCCTATTTGTTTCATCACGCTGAAGTTAGTCTTTTGCAAATAAGGTAAGGTTTGGATAATGTATTGGGTTAATGCTACCTTAACCAAATACACTGGTAGAAAATAAATGGTACCTTAAAGAGCTCTCTCACCTCCTAAACAAACATCATGGCTTACATAGCACCCCAAATTCCTTTTCTCCAACCTTACTTCTCCTGCCCAGTTAGCACTCTAGTCATACTCAAGCCATATCCCAATCCCATTCAACACAGCAAGGTTTTTTTAATGCCTGCTCCCTGTATCTTTACCTTCCCGTATGTGGTTTTCCTCACCGAGAATGCTCTTCCCACACCTACCTTCTAAACCTAATATCCTGCTCCAGTTTCTCCATGAACCATTTCTGACTGCGTTAGCCCTCCCTGACTGTGCTCTGCTCCGAGCTCACTTGGAGTCATAGAATCCCACTCTACAACATCATTGAGCCTCAGCTTCCGCATTTCATCACTTTACAAGGCGGCTCGATCATTTCGGAATAGTTCAATGATGGTTTCTGCAGAGCCGAGATCTCCTTGCACGTATGTTCCATACATGGGGGACCTACGACTTCCCTCTCAAGCTAGATAGACTATATCTAACCCTTCTGCCACATGAAGACAGCTCTGCAAGTATTTCAAGACCAAAGACCCCTAATTCATTCAATCATTTCTTACATGGCCAAACTTCCAGACCTCTCATCATTCTGTCATCTTCATTTATTCCTCAGCAGATTCCATATCTTTATGAATACAGCATCAGCTTGCATTCACACTTACGCACTTACGATGGCCACTGTTCTACTGCTGGCCCCTTTTGAATCTGCAGATAACTAAAATCCTTTTTTCCTTCTCGTAGAGTGGTATTAAAACATTTTTCTCCTCCTCAGGACTTAAATAGCTGATTTTTACTTAAATGGAGAGGATTTTGCGTTTATCTCCAGCAAATTTCATTTTATTACTTGTTCTGTTCTTCCAGTCTGCCAACATCTTTTAGAATCTTGATGCTGACATCTCACACATTAGCAATCCCCCAGAGCTTTGTATCCATTGCCAAACACCATCTACTTTTCAATTACTGTGCATGTTCATGTGAGTCCATCTTGCCCCTGCAACTGCACCTCAGGGAAGCAGAGTGTGGGCTTTGGAGTCAGATTTGGATTAAAATCCTGGCCCCACTATCTAGCAAGTTAATAAGTTAATCAACTTCTCTGAACCTCAGTTTCCTTATCTATAAAAGACATAGTAACAAACCTGCACCTCATAGATTATTATGAGGACTAAATGAAACAATACGTATATGAGGCCAGTAGTAGAGTGTGTGGCATTTAGTAAGTGCTTAATTTTAGTAATAGATCATTATAATCATAAATTCTGCAGGATGGGGATGGCATCATATGCTTCCTCTACACCTTAACAGACTGCTGAACATTAGGTATGCAACGAGGATTAGTTTGTGAAAATATATTTGGCCCTTTGGGAAATGACATCAATCCCTTTAGGCATCTATAGGAACTCTGCTGCTATTCACAGAAACATCTTTTTTTCAGTTGCATAATACAGCTAAGTCTGAGAACTGCTTAAACTCTATAATGAAACAACATTGTGGGTTTACAGAGTCTAACTGCCACGGCAGTTTAAGATCATTGCCCAACATTTGAAATACTCAGGCTCCAGAAAGCAGATAAAGTCAGTTACCTCAAATAGCATATGCATGTTTTAACATGCATTCATTTAACCCCGGAGCCCAGACTTTTATATGACATTCCATCTCTGTAGTTCAGGGCGTTTTAGAAGCTTTATATGGGAGGACAAAATTCTGGGAGCTGCTTCTGCTTCAGTTTCAATAAAAACAGAATAAAATGCCCACTGAGGTGAGGACTCAATAAGGAAAAGAGCAGGGGACTTCTGGCAATACGACTGTGTTACCCCTCTGCGTCCTCCCCTGATCCTGCAAAGAAGCTACTTCGTTCCCACTTGTTATCTCAGAGCATAGTTTCAGTATCATCCTTTATTCTAAGCACTTAAATTTTATGCTGGTGATGAATGTTATCACCCACTGAACAAACCAAAGCATATATCCACCTCTGCTCCTCATAAATTCTTTATCTCTTTACAGAACCAACCTCAAAGAATGAATTCAGCAATTCAGTTATTCCAGTGAAGCTGAGATGTATTTTTTTCCCCAACTGAAGCTGCTAGAAAGTCTGGTTAGGCAAGGTTACTGCTGGCTTTTCACCACTGCTGAGAAAGCTGACATTAGAAGAGTACCAACAGCCTCTTCCTCCCCCATGCTGGAACTCCCTTAAAAGACTGTGGCAAAGAAAGGCTTGAACACTTCAGCCATTATCTGGAAAGACTGATGTTACAGCAGAGGTTGAACACATACCAGAATCGTGCAAACTACTGTTGAAAAGGGATGAAAAGGGTTGATCACAATCATTTCTAGTAAGAACTATATATTTTTAGATAGCTTATACCTTAACGCACAGTAGGTATGCATTACAAATGTGTTTAATTAATAATTCAAATCAACTGACATTTACTGAGAGCTAGGCATATTTTTAAATTCCTTTGAGGCTAGGTAACATTACCACACAGCTCCTAAGTGGCAGAGATAAAATTCCAAATCTGACTCTGCTCTGCTTTTTCCACTACATCACAAGGGCCCCTAAGGGATTAAATCTATTCAAGGAGGGCAGCAGAGAAGGTAAACATCACACACACCTTGAATACCAGAGCCACAAGGTAATCACACTGGCTCCGGAAACAATGGCCAGGCAGTAAGGTGGTGAGCAACGTGTGTCAATTACACTTAGAGGAAAAGAATATGAAACAAAAATATTTTAATCCTGTGCATTTTGTCATGCACAATAAAACACGGCAGGAGGAAAGAGTTTGTTAAACTTAGGGTACACTTTCTCTTTCCCACTTAATATCACTGTCTATAATTATTTCTGCAAATACATAAAGCATTTCAGGATATAATTCATCTGAGAAGTGAAATATGAAGCTACACTGGACAGCAGCAAACACAACAGAATGTTTCTGGATTCCTACTGAGACCAATTATCAGTGCAGCATATTTCCTTCTCAGTGTGTGGGGAATCACACATGTTCATTTTTCAGAAACAAAGAGGAGACTGTGCTTCTAGGTCTGGAGAGCACTGGTGCCTTTCTTAAGGATGAGGCAATGCACATATGAAAAAGGCTTCAAGTGCATTTTGCCACCACTAAAAACAATTGAAAATAGGAACCTTTTTGCTAAGGGGGATGGGGGAGGAGGCATTTATCATCTGTGTTAAACCCTCACTCCAATTTTCCATCCAGAATTTATCCAGTCACAGAATAAGCTGACCATCACTGAGGTGTTATAGCCAGAAATAAAAATCATGCTGGATGAAAGGGAACTATAATAAAGAAGCCAATAGTTACACGGCCTTGTAATGTAAGGGTTCATAGAGCTATCTGACTACAACTTTCCTTTCGCACAGAACATGAAACAAACAGATTGTTTCTGGAGATTGGAAAAGATGAAGGGCCCTTTGAGGTGCAACCTCAAGTGGCAACAAAACTTCTAATTAAAACTATGCCATAATATTAAAACAACAAAATACCATTTTTGCATATCAGATTGGCAAAATTTTAAAAGACTGCAAATACCTAGTGTGGAAAGTGAATGTGGAAATGGGCATTCTCATATATTGCTGGTGGGAACAGAAATATTTTTGGCTTCCGAAAAGCAATTTAGAAACTCCTATCAATATAACTTCCCCACTTATAATGGCAAATTTAAAACATGTATCAAACAGAGTATCATAATAAACCGCACATACCCATCATTCAACTTCAACAATCATCAACTCATGGCCAGCTTCATTTCCACTTTTCATTCTCCTACCTACTTTCCCCCTCACTAGATTATTTTGAAGCAAACCTCAGACATTATACATTTTCATCTATAAATAGTTCAGTAGATATCTCTAAAAGGACTTTTATATTTATACATTATCATCCTTAAAAATTATTCATTCCTTAATATCATCAAATATCCAGTTAACTGTGTTAGGATTTCCCCAGTTGTCTCATGATTTTTTTATAATTGGTTTGTTCAAATCAGGACCTAAACAATGCAGGTCCACTTACTGCATTTGACTGATATGTTTCTGACGTCTCCTCTAACTGTAAATTCCCATTCCTTTTCTTTTCCTTTGCAATTTGTATGTGGAAGAAACGAGGCCATTTGTCCTTCGGTTTTCCACAGTCTAGATTTTGCTGATTACATCCTTGTGTGTCTTTTAACTTGTTCCATTTTGTCTACCATGCTTCCTATAAGCCGGTAGTGGAATCCAGAGACTCAGATTCAGGTTCAGTCTTTTGGGAGGAATGCTTCATGTGTGGTGAAATGCAGTAAGAGGTACACAACACCAGGAGGTCTATAATGAATGGTTCTCCCTTTTTCGTGATATTAACAATATTCAGAGGGTTAAGTTGATCCATCCATTATAACGTGGCTCATCAGCTTTTTCCTGATAGTTTAGGGCTGTTGTTGATGATCACTGCCTAGATCCATATTTCATTAGAAGATGAAAAATGCTGATATTCTAAGCCAGTCATCCCCTTTATTTATTAGTTGGAATGTTTCTATAAAAAAAGACTTCCCTCATCAAGTAATTGTTTACCTAAGTACTTTTAGGGAGAAAGGCTGCATTCTGTCATTTATCAGTTGCACGAATAATGTGGTGATCCCCTACCATCCTCAAAAAATTACCAATGAGTTATTTCTTTTAATATCAGTATGAGCTTGTGGATTTTAAATATAGTTAATGTATTTCAATCTATTGTAGATATTTTCCTTTTTTTTACAGCTCAAATTGTCCCATTTTGGCCCCCTCAAGTTAGATCAGTAGTTCTTTCCACAGGACCACTGAACAGAGTTGTTACTAGCTTCCTTGCATTCTGATAAAATATTACAGGCACATCTTGTACATTTCCTGTTCCAGAGCTAGAATCTGCCGTTTCTCTAGGTAGCCCTGATTCCTTTTACTGGAAAATTGTATTTAGAGACCACGTCAGCTCATTGCTACTGCATAGATGACTGTATCTACACCTTTCCAGTGGCCAGAACTAGAAAATGTGTTTTTTTAAGAGAAAATTACATCACAAGTTCATACTGATATTCTAATTCAAATCTGGGATCCTGGGTTTTATTTAATTTATTTGATTTTTATATTTGTATCTTTTTGCACTTTCACAAAAAAAATCTTGGTTCTTAAATAATTTTAAATGTGAATACCGTGAGTCTCTTTCATTTCTCTTTGGAGACTTTATTCTAAGGAAATAATCTGGTATGATATCTATGGCAGTGTTCTTTGTAGTAGCAAAAAAAATAGGAAATAGCCTACATATAAAACAATGGATAATATAGATAGTAGTACATTCCTATAATAGAATACTATACAGTCAATAAAAATGATGATGTAGATTTTCAGGATGCTATTAAAAGGAAAAAGAAAAATATCAAGCTGAAAGCTTTTCTCTGTTCTTTTCTTTTTAATTGAGACATAATTGACATAATATTATATTAGATTCAGGTATATAACATAATAATTTGATATTTGTAGAAAGCTACTTTAAAAGCAAGAAAATCAAACACTGTGGCTGAAAAATACAATGGATTATTAAATAAATATGTAAACCCCAAACAAAATAGTAGCAAACCATATCCAAATCCAGACATATATGAAAAGGAGCAAGTAGAGGAGTTTATTCTAGAATGCAAGGCTGGCTTAATTTTTAAATATCAATTAATGTAATTCACCATATTAACAGAAAGGAGGAGAAAAATCTCAACAGATTCAGAAAAAGCACTTGATAAAAAATCAACATCCCAGAATAATAATAAACATCAATTAATAATAAATAAATATATATTAAAAACTAAAAATAAAGACAACTTTCTTAATCTGATAAAGGGTACTTTTGTTATAAAAATCCTGCACTAAACAACATTTTTAATAGTGAAAGTTTTTCCCCTAAGAACTAGGATGGAAAAAAGGAAACCTACTAGCACCACATCTATTCAATAATGTATTTAGTGATCCTAGCCAGCAGGCCAAAAGGGAAAAAAAAAAAGAAAAAGAAAAGATATAAGGATTTGGAAGGATTAGAAAGAAATAAAACTGTCAGTATTCATAGACAACATGACTATCAAGAAAATAAAACATAAAATTTGAGGGCCAGCCCAGGGGCTCAGGTGGCTGGAGCGCCGTGCTCCTAACGCTGAGGTCGCCAGTTCGATTCCCACATGGGCCAGTGAGCTGCGCCCTCTACAGCTAAGATGGTGAACAACAGTTCTCCTTGGAGCTGGGCTGTCATGAGCAGCCGGGGGTTGGAGTGAGCTGCTGAGTGCTGCCGCCGGCTGCTGTGAACTAGCGACCAACTGCCTCAGCGTGCAAGTGCAAGTCTCATAATACCAGCATGGGCCAGGGAGCTGTGTCCTACACAACTAGACTGAGAAACAACGGCTTGAACCCGGAGTGTGTGTGTGTGTGGGGGGGGGGGGAGGTGGAAGAAGGGGGAAAAACAAATAAATAAAATAAAATTTGGAAAAATGAAAAATTTTTAAATTATACTATTTATAATATCAAAACACACCAAAAATCTAGGAATAAATCTACTGAAAGATGTGTAAGACCTCTACCTAGAAGACAATTTTTTAACTTTTATTTTAAAGTCAGGGATATATCATGTTCACAGATTGGAAGACACAATATTATAAAGATATCAATTCTTTACATACTGATACATAATACAATGAAATTCCATTGAAAATCCTGCAGGATTTTTGTGAAAACTTCCAGGATGATTCTGAAATGTACGTAGAAAAGCAAAGGGCCAAGACACTCTCAAAGAAGATCAAAGTGGAGGAAGGATCACAGTCCTGAATATACTGTAATTTATTCATAAAACTGAATACTATATAGCAATAAAAATAGACGAAAAACACCCACAGCTACACCCAACAACATGAACTAATCTCCCAAGCATTAACAATGAACAAAGGAAGCCAGACAAAAGGAAACCATACTAAGTAATTCCATTTATATAAAGTTCAAAACCATGGAAAACTTATCTATGGTGTTAGCAGGCAGGACAGTAGTTACGTTTGACGAGAAGGGAAGGAAAAGTATTTAGGAGGGAGCCTGAGGATGGCTTTTAGGAGTAATGTTCTATTGTTTAATCTGAGTTTTGGTTATAGGGAGTTTTGATATATCATTGCACTTTTATATATTTAATTAAAAAGTAAATAATAACACACCATAAGGAAATGTAGTGAACACAAAGGAAATTACATAACTAACATGGAAAATAATAGCTATAAAAATGATTATAGAGAACATGTTAGATATCAAATACAAAGAAGAGTCAATATTCTCATGACTCATGTTCCTAAAATAGGGAACATAGAAAATGAAATTAAAAAGATTTTCAAAGGACCAATAAATAAAAATTTCCTAAAATAAAGTTTTAACTTATACATCAAAAGGACACACCCTATCCTAGGAAATTCTGATTCATACGCTGGTGAAGTCATTAGACTTCAAATAAAACTTCAAGGATAAAAGAAGAATCAAACAGGCATTAAGTCAGAAAAGGATTGAGGAAAATAATCAAAATTAGACTCCAGATTCCTACAAATTAAATACCAGTAGAGAATGGAGCACAATTCTAAATTAACTCTGGTTACTGAACAGAACACAAATATATTAGTTACAATAATAATGCAACTAACACAAAACAATGAAGAGGAAAGTGAGAGGAAGTGTCAGTGTGCTGATGTCCATGTCACCACAGCAGGAGCCAAGGACAGAATGGGACTGAAGCTAAAGTGCAGTTTAGGAAAACATAGTAAATTGCCTCTTTCAATTTCACCTCAATTTCTTTTTCTTCTGCTAAATTCAAGTAAATTTAAGTTTAAAGTATTCGGATGAATAATAGCATTTGGGAGTCAGTGCCATTTTCCCTTTATTTATCTTTGTCTGTATGTCTAGAAGGATGTCTGGAATAATAGTTACCAACTGCTCAGTTAATGAGGATGTTTCTGGGAAGAATTTGTTTATTTGTTTTTTTGTTGTCGTTGTTTTTAATGTACCTCTCTTTTCCAGTATTGCTTCAACTTTTTAAAAAAAAATAAAATCATCACTTCAAAAAAATGAGTGAATGAGTTAATCTACGAAAGACAGTCAAAGGAATTTCATTTTATCTTTTCCTGCCAGGTTGTAAAAACTAATTACAACTTTCATTACTTCCTTGATGGAATCAATAAATATTCACAGAACTGTACATGACTTGTTTTGTCAAGGATATATACCTAATTATTACAAAATTATTAAAATAAAATGATAACTCTGCTATAGATTGAATGTTCGTGTCTCCCCAAAATTTGTATGTTGAAACAGAATCCCCAATGAGATGGTGTTGGGGAGGAGCCTCTGAGAGGTGATTAAGTCATGAGGGTGGAGCCCTTATGAATGGGATTATCGCCCTTACAGAAGAGACCCCAGAGAGCTCCCTCACCCTTTCTGCCACGTGAGGACACAGTGAGAAGATGGCCGTCTATGAACCAGGAAGTGGGCCCTCAACTGACACCGAATCTGCTGGCGCCTTGATCTTGGATTTCCCAGCCTCCAGAACTGTGAGAAATAAATCTCTGTTGTTATAAGCCACCTAGTATATGGCATTCTGTTATAGCAGCCTAAATGGATTAAGACACTTTTTCATTCAAGTCCACAGACCCCACAAAATTGTAGATCACTACCAATCAGGCATAAATTTAACCATAACTTATATGACAAAGACTCTTAAGAATTCTCTAGATTTCATAAGTAATATTAATACAACTACTACATAGTTTTCAAGTTTTAAAATGGAAGTATCCAAATCATCTATAAAAAATTAAAAAGTAGAAAGTGCTTACTAATTGAGAATTTATTTGATAATCACTCATGACACTTGGTGGTACAGCTAAAAAGTCGTACTAGCCAACATGAAAATGAAACTATTTGGATTCGTATTCCCTTCAGAGTAATACTGACAATATCTAGCTTCTGCATCTTCTTTATCACTTTCACAACCTGAAGGAAAATAAGGAGGAAGTCCCTCAAAGTCAAAAAGGACATACTAGAAATATGGATAAAAGGAAAGAAATGTTTAAAGGATAACCAAAAAGAATATCAGTTTTCAGAAGCTAGAATGAGGAAGGCTGCCATCAAATTTAATCTAACATATAAGAAACAGACATCGAGAGAATGCACAGAGCAGAGGGTTGGGGACATTCCAGGGAATGGTAAAATCCATAGTATTATCCCCAAACAACAAAGAAGCAAAAATGTAACTCATTACCTGCTGAGCTGTAGCATCCTGTTGGACATAAGTTACCTGGCCTGGGTCTGTAAACAGAGTCTAGACAAAACAAAAACAAAAAAAAGAACACAGTAACAACAACAAACTTATCTTTAGACAGCTCGCCTACACAGGAAAAATTATCCTACTGCTAAGCACCAATTCGTGGGAGAGTTAATTCCCATATAGCTAGTAATAATCCTCATTAATAAAGAAGATAAAGATAGTAATCTTACATTTAGCTAAAGCCTTTCATTCAGATGGCTCCAAAGAGATTGTATAAGCTAACCATCTCAACTGGCTAACATTCTACACGATTTTCCTCTTAAGTAAAGCCTCTCTTGAGGTGGAATGTCACAGCTAATTAAAAAGGCATGTCATGGAAATATAAAAGACATGCCATGAGTGAGGGTGCATACATTCACACATAATGCTGTGTATCATAGGAGCACACTTGTGACTGGATGAAAATGGCTAGAAATATATAGACATACAGAAGAGTATTATATACACAAGCATTACAATTCTCTGAAATATAAAATGCACACTCATTATCAGAAGAGAAGTAGAAGGAAACAGATTGCATTTAATGTTGCATAGGTTCTTTTTTGGAAAAAGCCAGTAAAATCATAATTTTTTTTAAAATCTCATTATAAACACAAAATAATTTTAGTCATGATGCAGCAAAGCTAACTAGAGTAGAAAAATCTTCAAAATTATTTTAGCCAGGGCACCATAGAAAATTTCCAATCCAAAAAAATATTCTTTCCCCTAAAGCTTTTAAAAGACTTTAATTTGCCCACACCCTCAGCAAACCTGTGAGAATAAGAACTATGGTCAAATTTTGATTGCAGAGGAATGTAAAAGAATTTCAGCCAGTATCAAATTCTTATAATTAAGACATCTAGTAATATAGTAATACATTAAAAGCTGGGCCCAGAACATTCTCTATAAAAACTATGTGATCTTATTTGAATATAGTTGGGGGACCAAAACTAAGCAGAGGCATTCCAAAACTATCATCTGACTATTTGTCAATTTCATCTTCATATCAATTTGAGAGGTATTAATTAGTTTGGACCCATTTCTTCTTGGAAGTGATTTGAGCCTCTTGATTAAATATTGAAAAATTTTATTACCAGGATCCTACTATAAAAGTATGAAACTTATTCTTTTACGATGTTTAAAAGTACTTTGTACAGTGTAAAGTGCTAACAAGAGAAACTAAACTAACATTTATATATTGGGGAATACTTGTGTCATGCATTTGGAAACTAATATCCCAAATCACTGGCAAAAAAATAAAGGTAGCTATAATTGTACACCAGTTTTACCTTTGCTCTATTACAGTCCTACAAATCAGTAAAGTATTAATAAATAGCAGTCGATAAGCTAGTAGAACCTTTTGCTTACACATTGAACTGTAATAACCTATATGTTTTCACTGATGCATCTTTGATTAAGGTATACAGATCTAAATGTTATTTTTGGCCTGGCTTTTGATACTTAGGAAAAGTACCAAGTTGATCATATAGTCCATGATCACTGAAGAGAAGAACTGTTATGAATGTATCATACCTTCCCCTGCCAAGTTGACTGTAAACTCCATGAGAGCACAAATCTTATCTGAATATTTCCTGTCTCACCAGCCCTTCACAGTGAATGGCAGAGAGTAAAGAATTAACTGATTAATAAACAAACTATACACAATAAGGCTTCACATGCCTGAGCGGCTTCCACAGGATGGATGTATACCAGCGTATGCTCCGGACCATCCACTGACGTGTAGGAGGCACCATCTGCCGTGTACACCACCTGCTGGGGTGGACGAACCTGGTCATCGGTATAGACGATCTGAGCCACAGTTCCAGCGTCTGGAACAAAGTGCACCTGGGGCAAAAAGCAGCAAGTATGTAGCAACCACTCGCATAGAACAGAAAACAATCTCACAAAGACGCATGGAAGACCAAGCACAGTACACACTTAAAATATCCCCAGTGAAAGAAGAATAGGGATTGATACATCCTCATCTATGCTGAGTGAATTAGTTAGCTAGAGACAGGATCCAAGAACCTTGTCACTCACTGACTTGCTGCTTACATTAGGCAGCTGATTTAAATTCCTTTGCCTCATATGTCCAGTGCAGATACCTCTTTGTGGGAGTAATGGGGGTGGTTAACTGATCCTGGAAGTGTTACTGAAAAGCCAATTGCTTTAAACATCATAAAAATTCTACTTTGTAACCAATAGTGCCTTTCAGCAGACATATTGAAGTCATTTTATTTCCTACAAATTTTTTCATACTCCAAGGCTGTACTGGAGGCAGATTAAGCAGTTTGCTAAATCAAAGACTGTAACAGAATTCTTTGCCAGCCAGGTAAAGATACAGAAAATTCTAATGAAGTGCTTTTCGGGGGTTCTGGACAACTATTTCAGTTGTCACCAGAGTAAGTAATGTTCTATCTACCAAGAACTAAAACAGAAACTGAATTTCCTAAAATGCTTTCTGAGCAGTCAGCTTTGCAGGTTTGAATTCTTGAAGGCTTGAGTTTGGCACAAAGCCCGATGCCTGATATTGAAGGTATAAGAAGCAGATGGCCAAAGCACACATTTGGGAGAGAAATAATTTATGTGCTGATATTGAAGTTAGGTACTCGTAGGTTGGAATCCTTACTCTTCTACCGTCTCGGCTTTGGACCTAACTTTATTATTTCTGTTTTCTCCAATGGAGAATAGTAGATTCCAAAGATGATATAAACTAATTTAATCCCCAAAAAGAAACCTAGAGACTAAATGTAATCAAGCACTACAGAAATAAAACAAACTTCAATACTAAGTCCAGCTTCCACATAAATTTGATTTGTCCATGAAGATATAGTATATATATTGGCGGAATTAGGCTTATAACATATTTGTGCATTTTTAAAGTACTACAAGATAATTTTGTGATTTTAGATTTATTCACCATCATCAAAACCTTGGACTAGTTTCAGTGCTTAAAAAAAGCAAAAAAAACAACAAAAAAAAACATTTCCTCAAAACAAGAGTTACCCAAGCTCTTCAACTTGATCTTCACTACTCACTCTTCTGCTAACTCAGAATTCCTAGCTGGGAGAAGGTTAAGAAGAGGAGGTGCAATGAGGGATACTGTACTCTGCTGTCTGGTTACCCATAAATGGGGACCCTGGTCACGCAGAGTGCCGTAATCTATTTTCTTTATTCTGTTCTTTAATGGACTACATTTTTGCTTGTAAACAAAATACATCAAAATATATAGCTGCATGGAAGTGGCCTTCAGAATGGTTTCCATGAGAACAAAACAGCATTCTCAATTATCCTGCTAGATGGATTTCTGGAACTTTTTTTCTTAAGTGTTCAGACCAGATGATCAATTTTATTTATTATAATAGTATATTGCTTAAATTAAATAAAATGTGTATATTTAAATGTTTCAGTATTAACTTCCTGGTTTTGATAATAGCATTATGATTATGTAATTTAATAAAAAATCAAATAATGCTTAAAAATCAAATTTTACGTTTTGGTTGCATACAAAACATGCCTCTGTATGACTGCCGACTCTTCTCAAAACTCAAATCCACACCAAAAATGCAGACGTTTGCCTTTGCTGAGAATAGTCAAAAGAGCATGTAGCTAGTTATGATAGCAATTGGAAAGGCAGAGATCATCCGTTACAGTGGCATTTGAATAAGCGACTAATCTCCAGAGGTATTGACTCAACAGGACAACTTTCAATTAGAGGTTTACATTCCAAATTTGAAAAGAAAAAAAAAAGCCACTCACTTTAATAGATACACCTATATTTCATTACTCACAGAGAATCAAAACCCTATACTGAACAATATCAAAGAAACACACTTTCAGCACCAATAACAAAATAAAAAGGGGGAGTGAAACATTATGACAATGAGTTGGGGAAAGGCAGAGAAGCCTCTGGGTGGTATAGCTCAGCGCTTCTGAATCACACTGGACCATACTGACAGGGCACTCAAAGTGCTGAAACCCTGCCTGTTCCTTAGCTACCAGTTCTGCGTGTCAGCTCCCTGCCAGCTACTCATTACTATGTATGTAGAAGCTGCTATTTAGCTGTCAGCAAACTGTACCCAACTCAAAAACCATTATCAATACCAAGCGGGAAAGACCACTCTTCACCTGTGCAGCATTCTCTTCCTGCTCTGCAGATGTAGGCCACACGTGTGGGCTTTCATTTTTGGAATCCATCCTTTCTGGGGACCGTTCCACGTTCGGGGCACCTACAGCAGCATGGGGTGGAGGACAGTCATCTGTCTACCATGCGAGTGTTCATGAAGGACAAATAGAGGTCCCTATAAGGTGCCTGAGAAAAGAGACAAAAGGAACCAAGACTTGAAATAAATCAGTTTTATTTAATAATAATTGTAATAAATAATCATTTTAATAAATCAGTTTCAACCACAAAGAGAGGGGGGAAAAAAAACTTTGTAAAAGATAACATACCTGGGCAGAAAGGTAAAAATGGAGAAATTATTTGTATGAATAATACAATGTATGGCGCGCTTGCTATGTTCTAAGCATACATGAGATATGAGTAACGCTCATTACAAACACAGAAGGTGATGCTCTTAGTTCTAATGAGAATGAGATTCCCAGATGCGAAATGCAGGTAGGTGACGGCTTCACACCCAAGTCTGACTGCTGCACAGCCCCAGCCACCCCCTCCCTTGCATACTTGCTTAAGCACTGACCTCCTATACCACCTCGAATAAACAGTAGAATAACAAAAGTCACAAAACGAGGAAAACATGGCAATGGGGGAGGCTGAATTTTCTGGGCCACAATTTGGTGAATATAAATATAAACGTTGTTTCCCATTTGGTCAGTACAGGAGGGATTAGCAAACAAATCAAAAGCCTTATCAAACATCAACATGCACTATATCTACATCTTGAAATCTTATTCTTTTCCAAAATAGGCATTTTTAAGGAAATCAATCTTCCCTTTCGATGATGGTAAAATGCTGGCATTTTAAAAGTCCTGTGAGATTTGCTGTATAATAGGGCAGCTGGGCAGCCATGCCTGGTACACCTCCTCCCGACATCCCATATAAGTAGCATACGTAGATAGGAAAAGTGCCACTGCTCAGAACACCGTTAAACTAAGGGTAATAAAGACCACTGGCCAAGATGAAGCCAGAATTTTCCCCATTATTAATGGTGAAGGGGACCAAAGTTGTGCCTTTTGGGATATTAATTTTAATTAAGCTGGTTATTAAGAAACAAAAGACTCAAAAAGAATCTTTGACCCTGGCTTTCCTGCCTAAGAGATTCAGACGGAAAGGCCTATTCCAGGAAGGGAATCTTGGGATGCTCACCCTAGCAGCCTAGTTTGAATTGAGTATGGTAAATAGGAAGGCTTCAGGCAGGGACCTGTTAGCTAGATACCCTGTTTCCCATTGTTTCTGAGTTGCCTAGCCAGAATTTACCTGCCTTGTGTGTCCCCTCTTCCTCAACTACCTGTAAATCTCCCATTCTCACTTCTGAAATCTAAGACCCCCTCCCCCTCCATTCCCCATTTGTCCAAAATATTATATATATCCATATATACTATCGTTGGAATTTTCATTCTTATGTGAATTCCCCATGTGCATGTATTAAAATTTTGATTTTCTCCTCCTGTTAATTTGTCTCTATTAATTTGTTTACTAGCTCAGCTAGAAGAATTTAGAAGGTGGAAGGAAAAGTATTAATTTTAGCCCCCACAATGGAAATAAGCTGAGAAACACATTCTAAGACTACACATGCTCCAACCTCTGAACCAGACTAAAGTCCAAAGAAAGAATAGGTACTGGAACACCCAGTGTCTGGGCCTAACTCTGGATATAGGAACTGCCATGTCCTAACTGCATGGGAACTATGGAGGAGATTGCATGCTTCACCTCTACACTACCATCCTCACCCGCACCCCAAAGCCCTCCCACCACACACATACACTCATCCTGTACACACCCGACTCTTCTCTTCATCGGAGAGTACTGGAAACAACCATGTCCACCAACAGGTGAACATATAAACAAAAGGGCATCAGATAACTTTCTGGAGAAATGGAAATGTTCTATATCCTGTCTCTGGAGTGAGGTGGTGGCTACATGGGGAATAATGTGTCAAAAGTCATCAATCCATTATTCAATTAAAATATGTGAATTTTAGCATATGCAAATTTTAGCCTAATAAAGTTGATTTTTTAAAAAATAATACCTTCCTTACATAACAGCACTATTTAAGCAGATATAAAAAGATATTCGGGGTGAGTTGTACAGTACGTGAAATTATACCTCAACAAAGCTGTTATATATTTTTTAAAAGGTTCAAAACTATTAAGACACCTAGGAGTAAATGTCGACAATAATATAAAGATCTATGTGAAGAAAAACACAAATTTGTTCAAAAGGACATAAAAGGCTCAGTATTACAAAATTATAAAATGTTCCATATGGGAAGCATTTTTTAAATTTTATTTTGAAATGGTTTCAGACTGGAAAGCTGCAAAAATAGTACAAAGAATTCCTGTTTTTCTTCACTCAGATTTCCCAAATGTTAACATTTTACCATGTCTACTTTATTATTCTCTTTTCTCTCTCTCTCTCTCTCTCTTTCTTCCCCTCTCTCTTTTCACCTGAACTATTTGAGAGTAAGTTACAAATATAATACCTTCTACTATTAAATTCTTAAATGCCTATTTACTAAAAATGGAACATTTTATCACATAACCACAGTATTACTATTAAAATTAGGAACTTACTAGTGAAACTATTACCTCATTTACAGACCTTATTCAAAATTTGTCAATTGTCTAATTAATGTACTTTATAGAGAAAGAAACAACTTTTAGGGGGCCCTAGATCCAATCTGGTATCACATAAAGTGCACTGAGTTATCATGTCCCTTTAATCCCCTCTGTTCTGGAAAGTCCCTAGTCTTTCTTAGTCTTCCACAACCTTGACATTTTTGAAATGCACAAACCATTTATTTTTTAGAATGTCCCTCAGTTTGAGTTAGTCTGCTGTTGCTTCGTGGTTAGATTCAGGAGATGTATTTTTAGCAGGAATACCACAAAAAAGATGTTGTATCCTTCCCATACAGGAATTTGAGATTTTTTTTCAACTTGGTTCATGAACTGCACAAACACTCAAGTGCAGACTCTGCTAGACATTGGGATGCAAAGAGGATCAAGGCAGGCTTATCTTATGTATTAATGAAACACACACAGCTCAGAGTGCCTTTCTGCATTTGTTTTAATTCCTAGAAAGTGGCTTATTATTGCTTTCATTTTCATTTTATTTATATCTTTTTAAGAGGTAGTAAATGCAATTGGCTCAAAATCCAAAAGATACAAAAAGGTATAGAGCAGACAATCTCTCTATGTGGAACCCCTTAGCAACTCTTCCGAAGCAACCTATATGATCAGTTTCTTGTCTATTCTTCCAAACATATTTTATGTACATCCAAGCAAAAACATACATACTCTCTGGCAGCCAGATGGCTCAGTTGGTTAGAGCGCGAACTCTGAACAACAGGGTTGCCAGTTCGATTCCCACATGGGCCAGTGAGCTGCACCCTCCACAACTAGATTGAAGACAATGAGCTGCCGCTGAGCTTCTGCAGGGGTGGCTGGATGGCTCGGCTGGTTAGAGGAGGGGTGGCTGGATGGCTCAGCTGGTTAGAGAGCGAGCTCTCAATAACAAGGTTGCTGGTTCAATTCCCACATGGGATGGTGGGCTGTGCCCCCTGCAACTAAAGATTGAAAATGGCAACTGGACTTGGAGCTGAGCTGCACCCTCCACAACTAGATTGAAGGACAACGACTTGGAGCTGATGGGCCCTGGAGAAACACACTGTTCCCCAATAAAAAAACAAAACGAACAGCTATACTCTGCCTCTCCAACCACAAATAACAACATACTATTGATTCTATACAAAGTAGCATCTCTTTTAAACCTTGTGTATTCCACATAATACCATACCTTTTACCTTGTTCCATATCCATACACCGTTTCCTCATTCTTTATTACAGCTGCATCATTTCATTGTATGAATATATCATAATTTACTTAATCTCATGTTGATAAATATTTAGGTTATTTCTAATCTTTTGCTACTATAAGTAATGCAGTGATAAATAACTTTGGACATACACTGTTTTATACATGTTTGTATCTTGAATTCTTTTGAAGTCTCAGGGAAAATACTCAGTTAAAGTTGTTGTACAACTGTTAAATCGTTATTAGTTTCTGAACTCCAACACTGGCACTCATCTCCCTGTGCCTGGTACAGGAGGGCTCTGGGGATGTATGGGGGAACAGTGCTCTGTGGGGAGGCAGCAGTTAGTACAAGAGGTGGTTAAGAGCTTGGGCTCTGACCTGGATTTGGGTAGTGATTCTGAGACTTAACTGACCTTGGGCAAAACACAGAAGTTCCCTAAATTCCTCTTCCTCTTCTGTAAAATGAGGATCATAAGGTTATTGAGAGAATGACATGAAATAATGCATATGAAATGCTTAGCACAATGCCTGCTATTTAATAAACACATATTAGCTTTAAAAAAAAGGTTTTCACAAGTTTGCCAGTTCAATTCCTCGAGTCCTTTGGTGGGCCCTGCCCCCTGCAACTAAGATTGAACACGGCACCTTGAGCTGAGCTGCCGCTGAGCTCCCAGATGGCTCAGTTGGTTGGAGCGTGTCCTCTCAACCACAAGGTTGCCGGTTTGATTCCAATAAGGGATGGTGGGCTGTGCCCCCTGCAACTAGAAAACGGCAACTGGACCTGGAGCTGAGCTGCACCCTCCACAACTAATACAGAAAAGACATCAACTTGACTTGGAATAAAAGTCCTGGAAGTACACACTATTCCCCAATAAAGTCCTGTTCCCCTTCCCCAATACAAGCTTTAAAAAAAAAAAAAAAAAAAAGGTTTTCAATCATATTGCATTTTTCTGTCTAATTACCTTCCTCCTCTTCTCTAAGTTCTTTCATGTCAAGGAATGTGTTTATCCACGAGAGTAACTCTAGATCTGGTATGTGGTAGGTACTCGATAATCTGTATGGAGTGGTTTAAAGAAATCACGTTGTGCAGTGGGAAAAGAGAAGAGGACACCTAATCCCAGACAGGGTGTTCAAGGATGATTTCTCAGAGAAGATGAAACGTGAAGGATAAATGGGAGCGAGTAAGCAGAAATGGGAAGGGACAGACTGACTCATCTTTGTTCTAATGTGACCAAAGGAAGGAAGTGGACATTGCATGACATAAAATACCAGTAAACTACGTAAGGCAAGGATACAGGAGGATAAAAGGGAAATAACTACTTAGCAGACGTGGAGCAAAATAACAGAACAGTCATCTGCACATAGGAAAGTTTGTCAGTAAAATTTAGCAACAAGGATGTGAAATACTGCCCACAATGGCAGTCCCTAATAACTTTAGAATACTGTTAGCACATAAAGAAGCCCAAGATAGAAAAAAAAAACGCGTTAATTCAAAAAATGCCTGGAATCCACAACAGAGATACAGAATACCCAGTTAGTAGCTCTTGTTCTTCAAGATAGTTATAAGATATATTAAGCGTCTGTATCTACTAAGCTATTTTAAACACTAATGACATTCTGTAATAATTTATTGTTTAATAAGTTGCTCAGGAAAACTGAATTGTAAGCATGACTCCACTACTAAATAAGTCACTTTAAATCTTCTGGCATCATCTGCAAAAGGTGAGTATAAAATGGTTTCTCAAATCTATCCTAGTCTTGAGCTTACATGAGAAACAGTAAAGTAGACAATCCATAGAATCTGAATTGAACATCCTGACTTCCAGACTGGCTCAACTGCTCACTAATTACATAACCTTGGCCAAATTATTTAAATTTTCAATATCACTATATGTAAAACAGAGATAATAATTACCTCCTGTAGTTATTGTGAGGGTTAACATGATACATGCAAAAATTCTAGGTACAAGATCTAGCACATAGTAATGTTCAAATATATCAACTTTCATATTTTACAGAGGAGCTTCAGAATTTTCAAAACATTTCATAATTTTTTAAAACCTAACAATTAATCAAATAATAAATGCCCTATACATGAACTTCCTTTATAGTAAGGTATGTCATATTTGTTTTCCTGTTTTAACTGCACAATTTATAGAGCCCTGTTGATCTTGATTTGTAGGAGACCGGGAGGAGCCATTGCAGCGCTGTCCACTAGGCAGGTGCTGACAGGCTCTGTTAGCTGGCGATAGACTTCCTTCCACGCCTCACACTTTTGCCTCTTCTATAGCCCTGAAAGAACCGGAGAACCAAACTACACCTTGTTTAGAAAATGGTCACCCATCTTCCCTCCTTTTACCCGTTGTCCAAAATGTTAAGACTTCACTTCTAGGAAGAGAAGGACATGCTTGCATTTCTATCCTCTCTTACGACTTTATTCAATGAATACTTATTAAGTATTTGCTATGTGTCAGGTACTTTTCTAGGTCCTTAAGAAACATCAGTGTGTCAAAAAAAAAAAAATACTTGCCTTCTTAAAGTTTCTATTCTAGTTATTTTTTTTCTTGCATAGTATTGTATAGTTGAAAGTATGAGCTTTAGAATCAGACAAATCTGAGTTCTATGCTCCTAAATCTACTGTGTACTTCATGGGTGTGATATTAGTAAGCCACAAACTGAATCTCAGTCTCATTTGAAAATCTAAATTATCTGCCCAGCATTGTAGTTGTAAGAATTAATGATCTGTCTAGAATGCACGTTTTCACATTTTAACATTTCTGAACTAGGGATCTATTTTACAACAGTGGTGTCCTGCAGGCGCCATCAGTCAGGAAGTGGCTGCCACTGCCTCCTCCTGTGTGACCTTGCTCACAGCCCTTCATTAGTTCTGTCCTCGCTTCACTGAGTCATGTATGCTGTCAGCACTAGACACCCTGAGTCTAACTGCCATTTTAAATGTCTTAAAAAAGATGACACTATAATTTGGCATTAAAACTGAAAGGCGTGGGAGCAGCAGCTGGGCATAGATTTGATTAGGGAAGCAAATATTCATCATTGGAAAAATGACCTTAACAACCAAACCTATGGGACCTGGGTATAAAGACAGTGACGTAGATGAGCTGCATTATGTGCTGTTATTACCGAACTATGTGGGAAGACTGGCCTGCCACAGGCCAAGCAAGAAAACACCAGGATCAAAACTCCCGGACTGGGTACTAGCTGCTTGGAAGAAATTCCTGATGACAGCAGTGTGCCCCTTTTAAGAAACATTGAGTCACCAATACTCTTGAGGGGACAGAGACAAATCCATGACTCTGAGTCAAAAGTGATTCTGAAGAGTCAGACTCTGAAAGTGACAAATTTTAGGAATACCTTAATCAATTTATTTCACTTACATTTTCCCTTCCAGGTATGTACAAGAGTCATATGATAAAAAAAAAATCTATGTCTAAATAATAAATCCAAAAGAGCTCTTTCAATAGGTATACTATCATAAAAATTCTAAGTGGCAAAAAGCACTTGTATCAGAGTTTAATTAGCAAGGCTTTTTTCTTTTGTAATGATATATAAAACAATTGTGTATCTTACCATCAACACCTTTGATTAAATAAAACATGGTAACATTTGGGATCAAATTCAAGAAATGGTAGTAATTTTTTCACGCTTTGTGAACATAAAACATAAAAAGGTGAGCAAAAACCCTATTCCCGTGGAACTCCCAATCTAGTAGGCGAGTTGGATGGCGTACTTCCCAGCTCACCCCAGGGTGTCACCTGCATGGTGAGATTGACAGTGCTAAAGAGTGAGGGGAAGGAAGAAGGAAAGACAAATGCCAACTTTTTCAGCCAGGTCACTAATAAGGCTGGGCTCTGAACCAGAAAATGGAGTGTCCTAGGGACCTAGCCTCCACAGTTGCCTGCCCTCCTCTAGTAGGAACCCTTCCCATCCTGCTGCTTACCCCAGAGCTACACACCCTCATCATCTACCAGCCTGGTTCCCACCCTCACTAGGCCTTCTGTGCCGCGTGAAGCCCCTACTCCAAAGCCACTCAGAACCTACTGTCAAGAAGCTCCCGGGGATCGTTGCATAAATTATATAAATGCCTAACCACTGTGTTGTATACCTGAAATTAATATAAAATAATACTGAATGTCAACTAATTAAAAAAAATATATAGTCACTGGATGCAAAGTACAGCACAGGTAATATAGTAAGTGGTATTAGAATAGCTATGTATGGTGTCAGAGGGGTAGTAGACTTGCTGGGGTTGTCACTTTGTGAGATGTGTAAATGTCTAATCACTATGCTGTTTTGTACACCTGAAACTAATAATAATAATAATAAAGCTCCTGTTTTATCACCTGTACATAGAGGTGTTAGAAGAGACCCAAATCCACCTTCAAAGGTAGATATGTACCTGGGATCACAGGTCAAACTATAAATAAAAGTTCACTTTAAAATGTTGTTATATATAGTGATTAAATTCCATAGGATTATTAGTACATTACAAACCTCAGAAAGGTGATGAATTCGACAGAAATTTCTGTACTGGTATGATACCTTATATACCAGATACATTATTTATTTTTTTATTTATTGTTAAACATTTTTTTTTCCGCCTTCCCCCAGACTCCAGTTCAAGCCGTTGTTTCAATCTAGATGTGTAGGACACAGCTCCCTGACCCATGCTGGTATTATGAGCCTTGCGCTCCACCCGGCTGGTAGCCCACGGATACATTATTTAAATAGAAAGAACTACACCACATTCCAGACTTTTCTGGCTCCTACAAACTAACTAGCATAAATTGCTGGCTCCTTCCCTGAAATCCAACACTAGACATGCCATAGAACGAAGTTAGAGGGAGACTGATGGACCTGCAAAATGAACATAAAAATTGTGAGCAACTGGAGAAGGTTGAGTGGCAATCTGGAGAGGGTGCTGCAGATGGGCTCAGGAGGGAGATCAGAGGGGGATCAGTCACCACAAAAGGGGGGAGCTGGGAGGGAGGGATTTTTTCCGTTGTTCTTGCCCTAATATTTCCCTGAGCTCCCACTGCCCAGGCCTGTATCCATCACCACTGCACTGCGGAAAGACAGCAGCCAACCCAGTGCTGCCAGCAGAGGGGAATCCTAGAGGCAGCACAAGAAGGCTGAGGGGAGAGCAGACACCAAGCACTAGGAGACTGGCTAGCTTCCTCCCCTCGGGGCCAGGGCAGAAGTGCACCTACAGGAGGTTCCTCTGCGGCACATGGGGAGTGCCTGGGCCCAGATGCTCTCTGGCCTGATGTACAAGCAATTGCTTATTTTGTTTGTTTACTCTTTCACCTTTCTTTGAATGCGTATGTACAGCTATATGGTGACTTTTGCTGATCCAAGTATAAAATGAGCATCTTTCAGGAATACTTATATAGAAATTAGTCTCCATTTAGAGGAGTGCTGCTTGAGCTTGCTGTAAATGAGTTACCATAAATACTACTGCCACTGGAATAGGAACTTGAATTTGCCATACTTATGTTACAGCAGGCTCTGGAGTCAGACAGCCTGGCTTAAAATCTTGAATATGCCACTTACAGTTTTTGACAATTTGTTTCTTCTTTCTCTGAGCTTCAGTTTCTTCACGCATAAAGACAAAGAACTGAAGTATATCAGGTATTTAATAATAGATAACAATTGTAATTAATGTACATAATACAAAGCACCTACAATGTCACAAAACAGAAAGGAAACCCCTCAGAAATCATATTTAAGATTAGATTCCACTTGGTAAATGAAAAAAGTAATTTCTCTCTATGTATAGAGTAAAAAACATATTCATTAAAGCAATGAGCTATAAAAAGGGGGGAAGAAAGATCAGGGGGAACCCAATTCTATGACATAAAATAATGGAATTTAAGAACTGCAAGAGAAATCAGGCCTATGGTTCTCAAATATGTTCAGAACACAGGACCCATGAGGTCAGTGTTCTTTTCTGAGCACCATGAAATATTAATATGTTTTTAAAATTAAATTTATTGAGGTAATGTTGGTTAATAACATTATATAAGTTTCAGATGTATAATTTTATAATACAACATCTGTATACTCCATTGTGTGCTCACCACCCAAAGTAATCTCCTTCCATCACCATAAATTTGACCCCCTTTACCTTCTTCATCCTCCCTCCAACCTATTAAGACATTTTTTACATCACAAAATAATAACTGCTAGCATTTGTATAGCACTTATTATGTGCCAGACATGTTCTGAGTATTTTACATGTATTGATTCATTTAATCCTCACAATAACCTACGAAGTAGGTACATTATTACCTCCACTTACAGGTGAGGGATTGAGAAAGTGAGAGATTAAGTGACTTGCCCAAGGTAACAGAGCTAATATGAGGCAGAGCGGCAATACGAGCCTGGGCAATCTGGCCATGGAGTCCAGATGGTTAGCCACTATTTGACACTATTTCTCTTCCCATCAACTAAGAACACTTGACCTGGGTTATGATTCCAGCATAAGTGGATCCATTACATGAGCTATATAAAAAAATCACATCCAACATCACTTTATAATTTTTCTTAAAACTATCAAATTAAGCAAAACTAGATATTCCCAAGCTTTCCACTAACATTTTTTGCTACTTGTTCATTTGGCAAAGATGCCTGGCAGCAATAGCAACAAAGGGTTAATGAAATCTCATGGGATAAAACCTCAAAAATAAGAAAATTCTATCCTTTATTTTTATTTAAATGAAAGAAGACCTTGGTTCAGCTCTAGAACACTAGTGTTTTAGGAGAGGATAGTTTGAGAACCACTCAACCAGAGCAATGTCTATTTTATAGATGACAAACTCAAAACCACAAAGACGCAATGAATCAGTTCAAGTCACACAGCAAATGGAAAACAGCACAAAAATGAGGGCCTGAGACTTCAGAGCTCTCACCCCTACACCACACTGCTGTCACTGGATCAGTTGTGGATAAGATTTAGATGAGTCTTGAACCGGAGATTCCTTACCTTGCCTAAAGCTGTTTAGCTTAGTCTTATTTTTATTTCTTGAAGCTTTCTATCCTTAACTTCCTAGTTATAGAAACAGTCTTGAACTGTGTAGCCCAAATCAAGGAACACAGCATTGCTAGCCATCACAATAGTCTAACAAAATAAAAGCAAGCAGGCAGAATAAATTACAAAAAAAAAAAAAAAAAAAAAAAAAAAATGGTAACCCCTACTTAAGAGCGAATTAAGACTTTATAGGGCCCAGAGGTTCCGGTGGTTGGAGCACTGTGCTCCTAAGGCCAAGGTCACCGGTTCGATTCCCACATGGGCCAGGGAGCTGCACCCTTTACAGCTAAGATTGTGAACAACAGCTCTCCTGGAGCTGGGCTTCTGTGAGCAGCCGGAGGCGTGGGGTGCTGCCATGGGCTACTGTGTCCCGCCATGAGTGGCCGGCAGCCAGCGAGAGCTGCCGTGAGCGGCCACAAACTGCTGTAAGTGGCCGACTGACGACTGATTGCCTCAGCAGGGGGGAGCGCAATCATAATACCATATGGGCAAGGGAGCTGTGTCCTACACAACTAGCCTGAGAAACTGGCTTGAAGAGGAGGGGGAGAGGAGAGGTGGAAGAAGAGGGGAAAATAATTAAATAAATAAATAAATAAATAAGACTTTATTATATAGGGTGAGCTGAATACAAAACTTGTGTAAGACCTTTGAAGGGTGGTCACTCAGCAAGAGACAAAGATTTTCAATTTTTTTTAAAATAAAAATGCTCTCCCTGTTAAGAAAATAGATTTTTTCTTTCCTTTACTTTTTTAGGACATTTCTTTCTTTTTGTCTAAGACAAAAGTTCTAGATATGAATTAGCACATTACAAAATATCCACTTTAGGAATTTCAGAGTTAAATCTTATGAGATTATAAAACCTCAGAATAAAAACTATACATCAAAGAAAAGTCTGATGCAGAGTAATGAAGGAGAAAACCAATGTTATATGAAAACTCAAATTAGGCAACTTACAGAGGTAAGAAAGATAAAAATTAAGCAATGTAAGCATATTAACAATTCTATATGAATGTTCCAAGTCTCTGAATCAAAAAATGATGAATTAAGTTAAACTACTTGGTACAAATGAATGAAGACCTATATAACTGATCTGAGGAAATCAATGAAGTAAGAAGTACCTTCCCATGAAGGATGAGCAACTTAAACATGAATTAAGTTCCAATTGTTCATTGTAGATTGAGTGATGGCACTTTGACTGTATATGTCCTTTAAAGTTATGCTACACATTATATTTTGATTCTCAGAATACTATAAAAACTTTATTTACTAGTAATTTAATTGAAATACAATTAATTTAGATGAAATGAAAGTTTAAGAAACCATCTGTTACAATGTCAATGATTAAACATAGCTAGAAAACAAAACTAAATGTATTAAGGCAAATCAGTTACCTTTTTATAAAATAAGTTAATCAAAATACTTTTCAGCTCTATAATTAAGATTAAATGATTTTTTAATATTGTACTTGAAAAAATACAGGTTTAACTAGTATAAGAAAAAAGGTAGATAAAGACTCTTATGAAAATATAAAATGAGACTTCTGAATATAGTACTTCTAAACATTTTAGAACTTGGTAGGACAAGCATTTCTTATGTATAATTTGACCTTGAACTACAACACCCCTCTGCCCTTGAGCTGGGCACCTGCATTCCTGCATTCAGTAAAGAGTGAAGTAAGTCAGGACCTGTTTGTTGGAGCCACATTCCTGGATTCCAATCCTGGCTCCACCCCTGACCAAGAGAGGCCCTTGTACAAATTATCTAACCAATCTGTGACTCAATGTCATCATCTGTAATATAGAGACAAGAATAGGGACTACTTCATAGAACTGTAAAGAGGATTAAATGAGTTAATATTTGCAAAGTACTTAGAACAGAGTCTAGATTACGGTAAGCATGTTATATGTTAAATTAAAGAAATAATAATTTGGGTCAATTCTGAGTCACAAATTAAAAATGGTAGAGCAAGAAGAAACTATGGGAAAGAGAGGAAGGAATAAGAAAACGAAGAGAGGAAAACAGTGAAGAAACAGAGCAAGAGTATTCTAGAAGAGAACAATAAGATTCCGAGGAAATGAGGCAAGAGGACATAAAAGAATAGAGATGGGGGAGTCTAAGAAAGCAGGAACTAAACAAGCACAATAGGGAGAGAAGTAACAGGGAGAAGGGAGAGAATAAGAGAAAATGAATCAGATTGTACTAACTGGGTAAGTTAACTGGGAATTGATTCTAACTGGGTCAGAATCAGAAGTGAAAGTGGAACAATCTAGGGCTTCCGGTCAAGATGGTGGAGTAAATGCTGTGTTCGCCTTCTTCCGTGACCGCCTCAAAATTTTAACTGAACTACAGAACAACCATCACTAAGAATCTCCTGAAGTCTAGCTGAACAGAAAAGTATTATAACTAAGAACGTACAGAAGAAACCACTTAGAGACTGGAAGGAGAGGGGGAGATGGGGAGCGGGCTGGAACCACACCCATGTGTAGTAGTTAAAAATCAGGAGGGCTATCTCGGCTGTGGAGGTCCCCCTGAGGAGCAAGGGGTCCAAGCCCCATACTAGGTTCCCCAACCCAGAGTTCCAGTGTCAGGAAGAGAAGTCCCAATAATTTCTGGCTGTAAAAACCAGCAAAGACTATGGCTGAGTGAGACAGAGGGCTGCTGGAGTCCCAGGTGCTCCTCTTAAAGGGACCATAAACAGACTTACTCACTGACAGGTTCACTTGCTCTGAGCTCCAGTGCTGGGACAGTTCAAAGGTGCCAGGGACATAAGGGGAGGAACTGAATTGTTTGGTTTGAGGACAAGGGCTGGAGTTGCAGCCGTCTGCCAGACAGAAATACTGGCAGAAACCACTATTTCTTTGTCGAGTCCACACCCCACCCAGCCTACACACACAGTCTGGCCCCACATCTGAGTCTCCATCAACCTGGCTAACACTGTTTGCCCCACCCTGGTGATTCCCTGAGACCCTACCCCACTCAACTTGCAGGCCCACCCAAGCCATTTCCAGTGGCTTCTCCATATAAGCGGCCTGATTTGGCTCATGCTGTGGACATTCCTAAAACCTCTCAAAGGTTCACAAATCCCAAACAAGCAGCATCTTGTCTCAGTGTGCCCTGTAACTCTTGATAAGCAGCCACAAGCCCGACACTGGTGGCAGCCAGCCTCAGTTCACAGCTTAGCCTCTCCCAGACACCTCCAAGCCCAGAATAAATGTCAACCATCTGCAGATCACTTTGTCGCTCATATCAAGTGGCCCTGGGCAGGGCACAGGCAGCAGCTGACGTTGGCCTGCACCAGAGCCCCTCCCAAGAGGTCCCAGAACCAATGGCCAGCTTCAGACCACACCAAAGCACCACCCAACCACTTGCACAAATGACACACCCAAAGGCAGCCAAAATGGGGAAGCAAAGAAACATGCCCAAATAAAAGAACAGAACAAAGCTCCAGAAAAAGAACTAAACAAAATGGAGACAAGTAATCTACCAGACACAGAGTTCCAAACCTCAGTTATAAGGATGCTCAGTGATCTCAGGGAGAATTTCAACAAAGAGATAGGAAACATAAAAATGAAGATCGAAAACAAACAGAAATAAAGAATACAACAACTAAAATAAAGAATACATTAGAGGGAATCAACAGTAGATTAGATGAAGCAGAGAATCAAATCAGCAATTTAGAAGATAAGGTAGTAAGTAGAAAACACCCAATCAGAACAGAAAAAAAAAAAAATCCAAAAAAAATGAGGATAGTTTAAGGGGCCTCTGGGACAACATCAAGCACACCAACACTCACATCATAAGAAGAAGAAGAGAGAAAGGAAATGAAAACCTATTTGGAGAAATAATGATGGAAAACTTCCCTAACCTGGTGAAGGAAATAGTTATACAAGCCCAGAAAGCCCAAACAAGATGAACCCAAAGAGGCCCACACAAGACACATCATAACTGAAATGCCAAAGATTAAAGACAAAGAGAGAATCTTAAAAGCAGCAAGAGAAAAGCAGGAGCTCCCATAGACAGTCAGCTGATTTTTCAACAGAAACTTTGCAGGCAATAAGGGAGTGGCAGGAAATATTCCAAGTGATGAAAAGCTAGGACCTATAACCAAGATTACTCTACCCAACCAAGCAGTCATTTAGAATTGAATGACAGATAAAGAGCTGCCTAGACAAGAGAAAGCTAAAGGAGTTCATCACCACCAAACCAGTACTATGAGGAATGTTAGAGAGACTTCTTTAAGACAGGGGGAAAAAAGATAAAAAATATGAATAATAAAATGACAATAACTACGTATCTATCAACAATTACTTTAAATGTAAATGGATTAAATGCTCCAACCAAAAGTCATAGGATGGCTAAACAGATAAGAAAACAAGACCCTTACATAATGCTGCCACAAGACACTCACTTCAGATGGAAAGATACATACAAACTGAAGGTAAAGGGATGGAAAAAAATATTTCATGGAAATGGAAACAGCAAAAAAGTTCTACTAGCAATACTTATATCAGACAAAATAGACTTTAAAACAAAAACTATAACAAGAGACAAAGAAGGACCCAGTAATTCCATTTATAGGTATTTATCCAAAGAAACCCATAATATTAATTTGAAAAAAACATATGCACTTGTATGCTCATTGCAGCATTATTTACAATAGCCAAGATATGGAAGCAACCTAAATGTTCATCAATAGATGAATGAATGAAGAAAAAGTGGTACATACATATACAATGGAACATTATTCACCCATAAAAAAGAATGAAATCTTGCCATCTGCAACAACATGGATGGACCCAGAAGGTATTATGCAGAGTAAAATAAGTCAGAGAAAGACAAATACCTTATGATTTGACTTATATGTGGAATCTATAAAATGAAATAAACAAACAAAACAGAAACAAACACATAGATACAGAGAACATTTTGATGGTTGTCAGATGGTAACGGAGTTGGGGGGATAGGTGAAGGTGGGGGAAGGGATTAAAAGGTACAAATTGGTAGTTACAAAACAGTCATGGGGATATAAAGTATAGCCTAAGGAATATAGCCAATAATATTGTAATAACTATGGTATCAGATGGGTACTCGATTTATCAGGATGATTACTTTGTAAGTTATATAAATGTCTTATCACTATGTTGTACACCTGAAACTAATAAAATATTGTATGTCAACTGTAATTGAAAAATTTAAAAAACTATTAAATATGTTAGAAAAAATACAAATGGAACAATCTGAAATATTATTCCCATGAGAAAGATGTCCTGAATAAAATAAACTCCGCAGTTACAGTCATGTTTGAAGGAGGGGACACCTGTTAGGCTCCCACCATTCTCTGCCTAGGTAAGTACAGTGACCTTTTGAGAACCAATGGGACACTGGATAAAGTGCCCAGAACACAACTCTTAAAAATGCCCTAAGAGCCATCAACAGATGTATGGATAAACACAATGTGGTATATACATACAATGAAATATTGTCTTCAAAGGGAAGGCAATTCTGATACATGGTACAGTATGGATGAACTTTGAAAATATTATGCTAAGTGAAATAAGCCAGATACAAAAAGACAAATATTGTATAAATCCATTTATATGAGGTACCTAGAGTAGTCAAATTCATACTGACAGGAAGTAGAAAAGAGATTACCAGGGGCTGGGGAGAGTTACTGTTCAATGGGTACAGAGTATCTGTTTAGGATGATGAAAAAGTTCTGAAAATGAATAGTGGTGATGGTTGTATAGCATTGTGAATGTACTTAAGGCCAATGAATTATACATGTAAAAATGGCTAAGTGGTAAATTTTATTTTATGCATATTTTACCACAATAAAAAATATTAAAATTAAACATGCTATAGATGACCCCAGTAGTAATCGCCAGCCTATCCTTCCATGGTGAAGGTGGGACTTCACTGGTCCCTTTCCCATCATAATCATGAATAAATCCCATGGCCACACAGAAGCCCCTACTCGTCACATGCACGATGAATCGTGACCTCCACTGGTCCTTCTGCCCCGCCAAATTGAACCTGTGGTCTTCCTGACATCACTCTCAGCTCAGGTCAAATGAGCTAATCTCTAACATTCACCCACCTGGAATGCCTGAGAGCCAATCAGCTCTTTACTTGAAGCAGGGTAGCTACCATATAAACCACCCACTAACGTGTCTGGCACATAGGAAGTGAACAATAAATAGTAGTGATTGCTATTATTGCCAATGTCCTGTCACTCCTCAGTCTCATTCTTCCCACTTCTTAGGTACAAATACCTCACCCACATAATTTACTTCTAAGACTTTGGGGGGCAAGAGGTAGAGACAGGAAGGTACAAAGGAAGGTCCTTGTCCATTTCACTTTCCTGTTAAATGTCGGTCACCACAGACTACCCTGTTGACCTATTCAACTGCTACTTTTTTCCCTACCTCGCAGTTTCTAACTCACAAACTCTAGGCGCTGGTTCTGGGTTTATTTCCTCGATCTCTGTCTGACTCCTGACCTGATTCATCTTGGGTTTCACTCCACATTTTTAATGCAAGGTTTGGGAAACTCACAATCCCACTAGCTGCAAAACCTACCATCAACCATAGTTCTCTGGTTCTGGCATGGTGCCCCTTGGGCACTGGGCCAATCACAGAGGCAGGATATGTGGGTAGCTAACAGGTATTGGATGCCTACCACATGCTAGACAGTGGTCTAAGCAATTAACACTTACCAACCTGTTTAATTAATGTAATGTCCACAATGAACCAATGAAATTGTTTAATGCATATTTTATGCATATTTTTACCACATAGCCTCACAATTCAGGAAATTTAAAAGTACAGAATAATAAACAAGTGCTCTTCTTTGAACATCTGATAACCAACGCATGGCTGAAGTGTTATATTAAATTTGAGAGCTACAAAATTAGACCAAGTAGAATGAGAATAAAGGGCTTCTATTATGTTCACTCACTTGAAATGGCAAGTAGAGATTTTACATTCAACTGATTTCTGGAACAAATAGTTTTATAACTCAAAACAAAAGAAAAAAAAATACTGCACTTAGTGCTAAATGGTGAATAGGAACTGGCAGCGGAAGTAGCAATGGACAAATAACAAAATTGTACAAATTTTAGCACAAATTCCCCATTCTTGCTAAGAAAAGGAAGTCCAAATAATCCATCACATAAGTTTCTCAATTTTAAAAATTCACAACAAATTATTGAGTAAAAGTGGAAATGAGTAGTTCAAAGTAACAACAATACTTGAACCTGGCAAGGTTATCCCAGTGCTCTCACAGACACTGTTTTGTTTTTTTTTGGTCTTCACCTCAACCCTGGGAGAGGGCTGATGCAGTATCGTTGTACATTTTACAAAGGAGGAAATGACACTGGAGAAAGACGAGGTCACTTGCTCACAGTCGTGGGTCTGGTCAGCCTGAGGTCCCTCCGTGTGTCATCTTATGACCCCAGCTGAAGAGCTACTGGAAACCCACAAGTGAAGGTGGAGTAGTAATAGGACTAAAATATTTTTTAAATCCTTCAGGAAGTAAAATAAAAACAATTTTAGGGGAAATATGCCTAAGGACCTAAAGGTTTCTGGGAAAGTAAATAAGCAAGGAAACCAGGCTTCCAACAAATTTTTAAAATAATAACAATAAGCCTCTGACTAGGTTCCAAATTTTTAAAAAGTGTTTTTAACTAGGCCATTATGGATTCAGAATATTTCCACATAAACAGAGAGGTCTAAGGGCAAAGATTAAGAATGAAAGTGATAATAATGGGTTCTTCCAGGTATTTCTGCTGCCCTTCACTTTTAACATTTGTTATAAATATTGACATGAAACAAACAATGAAATGTTCAAGATTGCAGAAAAACTCCAGATAAAATTGTATGCCACTGGAAAAAAGAACCCCAGAAAAACCTTCAGAAACTGGACAATGGCAGATAAATTTCAGAGTAAGCAGCATTTTTAATATTATGAGAATGAGCTATCTGTACAATCTAAGGTAGAATGTAACCTAAAGAAATTTTCCTAATTTGTTTCTGGCCATCATCAAAGATGATACTGTGTAACCAGAAGAGAATTGAACTAAGATTAAAAAAACAAAAACAAAAACGATTAGAAAACGTAAGATGACATAAGCATTCAAGGGATGAAGTGTCAGGCAGGTCTGAGATGGTAACCTTGGGCTTCTTTTGTTTGTGTCCCTTTGTCCTTCCATTTCCTATGCTGAAATCTTCACACCAGGCAATGATTCCTCCTACTTTTCTTGTGCACAAAAAGGGCTTCAGAGACTATCAACTAAAGGTTTTCTTCTGTGAAAAAAGGTTCTTTTTTCTAGTCAGGATTTGGCACTCCTTTCTTGTGCCTCAAAAGAGGCATGCAAGCAAATCTTTCTTCATATCAACCCAAGAAATGTGGGCTTTTTTCCCCCTAGTTCAGATAAGAACTTTTCATGTACCAAAAAAACAAAGATTGATCCTCCCATCCCATTTGATAGTTTGTTAGCAATGCATTAGAACCCCATCAAGTCACTGAAAAGAAGTCTCCCCATTCACACAAAGAAAAACCTAAGCTAAGAGACTTGTTGGGGGTCTTAGAGTGACCGTTCTCCATTAAAATCCTTGAGAGTTCAAAAGGAACCAGCACTCGGTGTGAGCTCTAAAGAATGATAAACCTTGATGTCTGCCTTTTTCTTTTTACAAAGAATAGCTGGTTGGCTGGTAAAATGTGAAGGCAATTTCAAAGAGAAATCTATCAGGAGTCGGCGATTTTACTCTCACAAGATTTTAGGTGCAAACCTCAAAGCCACAGAATGCATTGCAGGCCTACAGAAAAGCATACAAATCATTAGTGTCCAACTTGAGCGATGTTCACAAAGTAAATGCATGCAGATCAAAGAATAGAACACAGCGGCCTGAAAGCCTCGTGGCACCTCCCCCAGAGGCACCCACCACCTTCCCCCACGGTCTACCTTTCCTCTGGAAGACGGCAGGAGGGCAGGCACGCAGTCCCACCACGCTGACTCCAGGCTGCTTCAGTCTCCCTAAGCCTAGAAGACTAGGTCTGCTCCTGGGTTTGATCTTTCAGGGGTTACAATAGAGATTTTGAGGTGTTTCCTAAGGAGCCTCTTCCTTGGTGGACCCTGAATTCCAGTTTAGGACTTCCCAGCAAAAACATTGTGTTGTTATTAAAATTAATTCTCCTAACTTTGAAATTAAATTGATTAAATATTCCTTCTATATACATTGTAACGGAGGAAATGTCCCGTCCTACCAAAGACCAACCTCTCCACTTAGCGGTTCTGGAGCCGGCCCTTCTGGTACCCTCAAGGGCTTCACCCGAGTCTTCTGCATCACCACTTTCTCCCTCCCTATTGGAGCATTCACATCAGTAAATCTGCAGAGTATCTCCTATACTTATTTAAATTTTATTATTAATTTATTAAAATAACAAAGTGTGTACTTTTCTAAACTTGTCATATTCAATAAAATGTTTACATTAAACAAAACTTTCCCTTGAATTCACTTTCATGCTCACCTACCACACCGGCTGCTCATTCTCACACACAATAAAAACTCTCAAGAGTTGTAACAGTCTGTCTCTACTTCCTCACCTCACAGACCTTCCTCAGCCCACTCCAACTGGGCTTTCATCCCCACCACTCCCCTGAAACTGCACTTTTTAAAATGTCTACTGTCAAATCCAAGGCTCACTCCTAGGTTCTCATGTTACTGACCTCTCCGCACCATCCATACCCTTCTTCACTCTTTATCTCCTAACTCTTGGTAGGAAACTGCCCTGGTTTCCTTCCATCTCTGGCAGCCTCTTCACAGCCTCCTTTGGTGGCTGCACTGCCAGGCTCCTCCCCACCCTCCTTCTCTTTCCTAGTTTCCATTTCTTTGGAGCACATTCCAGGCTTTAGGGCTTTTGCAGTAGCTCTGCCTGGATGCGCTGACAACCTTCTCCTTGCTCAAATCTCAGAATCAGTGCACCTCCTCAGTAGGCCTCTCCTGTTCACCCTCCCTCACATTCCTCTGCTTTAATACCCTGCAAAGAATTTATCATCAATTAAGTGATGTATATATTTCTGTATTGTCTGTCCCATCCCCGAAATGACTGCATGAGGGCACCGTCATCCTCAGCACCTAGAACCATGACCGACACCTCAGGCCGTCAACAACTCTTTCTTGAATGAATGTATGGTACAGTCTTCTCCTGCCTTAGGAGGGAATTTGTTATTTAACAAAAACCCTCTTAGGATGAATTCTCATAGATAAGAATGATGTACACAACTGCTTCCACAGTTAAGAAATTAGGTATATATAGACATCAATGTTTGTAACAGCTTTAATGAGCTGGAAAGAAAGAAAAAAAACACACACAGGGAGAGAAAAGTAAATTATACATGACATTATCTAGTACTATAAACTAGCAAATCAGAATATTCTGAGGGAACTTGAACTTACACCAACTATAGAACTGCAAAAGTACATGAAATGCAGCTGTTCCCAAGGTACACAAAATCAAAATCAAAACCAGTCCTTGTTCACCTGAAACTAATATAAAATAATATTGAATGTCAACTGTAACTAATAAAAATAAGTAATTAAAAAAAATAACAGTCCTTGTAAATGCAATGAATACACTGAAAACCAAATATGGTATTAGAAAAAATTCTCAAAAAAAAACAAAAATAAAATTATCTGAGAAATCCAGCTATTATAACTCAAGGTGTATATCTTGATGTATAACAGTATAGTTTCTGAAGTTTTCCCATCTATGATTGTGTCATGCCATGACAACACTGTAACATTAATTCAGTTATCACCATCCCCATTATATACAGAGTTGAGCTCACAGTGGTCAAAAAGCAGGCTTAAGTTAGCACAGCCAAGCTCAGTGGTAGGGTACTTCTGGGACTAGAATAGACATCTCACTCCTCCCTGGGGGCCTCCAACCTGCTTTGGTTAACAAGATGGGCAGAGGTTCAGGGATGACAATGAGAAATGTTGGAAATCTCACAAATCTCACATAAACAGTATTCTCTTATGTAACAGGCCCACGGTAAGCCCTTATGCAAAACCTGGTGCCGTAACATGACCTTCCAGTAGCCTACACTGGATCAGACTTCCTCTCCCCCCACATCTAGTCCTGCTGCATGAATTTGGATGACAGACAACTGAGCTCCAAAACCAGAGGCCTGTTTTAGGCTCTTCAGCCACTATCTGCTCACTACGTGACCAAGGGCAAGTTAATTTACTACTCAAGCCTTAATTCCCTCCTCTATAAAAATGGGAATAACAGTAATAATAGTTCTACTCCCTCAGGCAGAACTATGAACTAATAAGGAGAAACTACGAAATAAATGAAATAAAACCCCACAACAGGCACAAAGAAAACACTGGAAAATGTTCATTGTTGTGGTTGTTCTGGTTATTAATATAATTTTTTTAACGTTTATTTATTTAAGTGTGTTTTTCCAGGACCCATCAGCTCCAAGTTAAGTAGTTGTTTCAATCTAGTTGTGGAGAGAGCAGCTCACAGTGGCCCACGTGGGGATCGAACCGGCAACCTTATTATTAAGAGCACCGTGCTCTAACCAACTGAGCTAACCAGCCATGCCAATATAATTTTTAATATACCCTAACGATTCATGTTCATTTCTAGGGTTAAAAGGAATGCAGCACCTCAGGTTCTTTACCTGCTATTGTGTAAACAGAATATACTTGAAATTCAAGTCATACAGATTGTAAACTCTCCGCTAAGAGTAAAGGTTTGGCCAGCTAAGAAAATGTACAGGATATTGTAGATTCGGAATTATAGTTGAACATAGATTTTGTAGCCTCAATTTCAGCAAAATATTTTTTTTACTGTTTGGAGAGTTCCAAACACAACACTAGGCAACATTTTTTATGCTATGTCAACTAACCATACAAAATTGCCTTTGTTAATGTTATTCTAGTTTCTATTATGCTCATTTTTGTAGTATATTTTAATCTTCTCAATTTCATTCAAAATTCTAATACAATGACAGGTAATAGCAAGTATTGGTAAGGATGCAGGAAACTGGAAGCCTCACACACTGCTGGTGAGAATGTAAAATGATGCAGACACTATGGAAAACAGTCTGATGTTTCCGCTAAAAAGCCAAACATAGTTACACAATGACCCAATGATTTGTCACCAAAGTATAATAAACCCAAGGGAAATAAAACCATATGTTCACATAAAAACTTGTACATGAATTTTCACAGCAGCATTATACATAACAGCTATAAAGTGGAAACAACCCCAAAGTCCATCAGCTGATGAATGGATAAATAAAATGTGGTATATCCATATAATAGAATATTACTCAGGGAAAAAAAAGAAATACTGATAAACTCAACAACAAGAATGAACCTTGAAAACTTTGTTCTGCTAAGTGAAAGAAGCTAATAATCACAAAGGACCTAATCACATACTGAATAGTCCCATTTATATAAAATTTGCAGAATAGGCAAATCAATAGAAATACAAAGTAGATAAGTGGCTGCCTAAGGATTGGGATGAAATGAGGAATTAAAGAGATGTGGAGTTTCTTTTGGGTTATGAAAATATTCTAAAATTGATTGTGGTAACAGTTGCCTAACTGTGAATATGCTAAAGCCACTGAATTGTATAGTTTAAATGACTGAATTGCATGGTATGTGAATTATATCTTGATAAAGCTGTTTTTAAAAAGGTGGGCTTTTAAATCAATGCAAACCTTCTAGGAGCAATTTAGCAATAAACATCAAGAACCTTTATATATGTAGGTGTATGTGTGTGTGTGTGTGTGTGTGTGTGTGTGTGTGTGTGTGTAGAGAGAAAGAGAAACAGACAGAGAACAATATTTGCTACTACAATAAATGTAAAGGCATTTCTGATGAAAACAACTTGAGAAAGTTCCAGAGGCAAGAGAAATTTAGGACATGTTCAGGGACTAGTAACTATGAGAGAGAAAAGCCTCAAACAGTAATTAGAATGGGCCTATAAAAGACTTCAAGTTGAAGAATTACAATTCCCTCATGAACTGGTTACATCAGAATTACCTGGGGAACTAGGAAAAAAGACAAATTGCCGTCTCACCCCTGAAAATTTTGCTTCCAACAACTACAGAAGTTGAGAAAAGAGCAGGAACCTTTGTTTATAAACCTCCCCAGGAGATTCTGATGTCAGCCAGATCCAGCTAACTCTGCCACAAAAAGGAACGAAAAATATTTTATCATGGCCAATAACTCTTTTTGGAAAATCATTCCAGAAGTAATCTAAGGGATTGATTATAACAAAGCCAAGAACTGCAAAGATTAGAGCTCTGAATTCTTACTTCAACTTAGCAATATTAACAGATATTCATACACAAATGTTCAGTGCCCAAAGTTTTCACCTTAAAAAAGACATTTTTATTACTAAACAAAAACTTAGCAAGAAGCCTTACACCTTTCTTCAAAAAAAAAAAAAAAAAGAACTTACCAGTTTCCCTAATATGTTTATGGTAATTTATGTCTTAGAATTCTGAAAAGACTTGGGTGGTTGTTCATTGTGGTGGTCTTCCTTGCGAACCAGATTCTTCTCATGGGCATTTGATTTTCCAGCTTCCCTTTGCTGCATAACATGCAAATCTATTCCACACATTTATCAAGAATATTTGAAATAAGCTTTGGATGTAAATATGGATTTATGAGGAACATTTAAAGACTCAAAGATTGATATAAATGACTCATCAAATCATATTGCGCATCCCTGTTTTTTGACTATGGATAATGGATTTACATAGCTCTCAGCACAATCCCTCCAGCACCTTTTTGAACAGTGGCATTTATTCACAAGATAAACAGCAGGTGTACAAGTACAATCTGTGGCCCTGGCACACCTGTACGCAGATAGCTATCTGGCCCATATATCTCAAGCTCTTTTGTTGAATTAGCAATTGCAGTAACTAAATAGCAGACTTGCAGGTGGGTCTTCTGGGGCCCTGAAAGCCTTTCTTACAGATGGTTCTGGGTGGTAACTATGACTTGACAATCACAAATCCAACTTGTTAGCATAAAATACTGGATAATGTAAAGAGGCGTAATCTTAAGTATAAACTACTTCCTCAATAAATTCAAGTGCTTTAAAATGTTTTAACTGGAAAAAAAGAATCTTAAAATTGCTTAGAGAAAATTATTCTAGAGCACAGTTTTCATAATTTAACACTGTATAAAATACAAGAGAAAACCGTGTAATAATGTGTTCACTCCACCTCAAACTCCTGGAACATACAGCCTTTTGTTCAAATAGACGGAACCATGGCACTGACCCAAGACTAAGCAGCAAATTGATATTGGTTTGAAGTAATTCCCTTTATATTCAGTTCACTCCCCCTGTGAAAAGGTTAGTGTGGGCCTAACCTTCTGTTCATTTTCAAATTTTCATTCCTCAACCTTAGTTCTTTGTTTGCAAAGTTATATATGAAACACAGAATGGTCAAAAACAAGCATTTGATTAACAAGTGAGGCAGTTATTACTGCCTTCATTAAAAAATCTATCTTACTGGCATATAATTAAGACTTGTAATCTAAATTCTACCTCCTACATCTTAATAAAACTACTATAGTCGCCCAGCATCTACTGGTCTAGTATACAGAGTTGTCTTCTTCTACAAGCCAGGAATTTCTTAACGTATTTTCTCAGTACAGAGCAGTAGGAAAATATTGGATGTGAAGGCAAGTAAAAGTTCTTTATCTTAACCTGGAATAATAGCAACTATCTTACCTAATTCCCAGGCTCAGTGTTAAGACAGAGCGGGTTGTTTGTTACAGTACAGTACAATGGCAGAAAATGTTTTACCACAAATGTTAATAACTAAAGTATGATCACCACAGGCTAAGTATTTGATCATGAGGGTATCTTATCCAGAAAAGTCTACTTTCCAATTAAAAGACTTTTTAATACATTTTTATTATTAAACAATTGATTTGGGAATAAGTATCTCTTAACTGTAGACAAAGGTTCTCTCAACTGATATATTTCACTAGAAAATATGTATATTTCAACTTAATATTGATAGAATTTTAAAATTATGTGATTAGCATTTACTTCCATAAGCAGAGACAAAATAGTAGTATCATGTTCCTGTTTAGAAATCTCAGCCATCCCTCTGCAAACACTTGGACCATTTCATTCAGATGTAGACCACAACATGTTGGGCACATTTGCAAATCCAGTAAAGGAATTAAATGAGACCACAAAACTAGACTCCCCTAACAGATGCTCTTTATTTTAAAAATCAGCATAAATCATAGTTTATCTGATTGAAAATGCATACTGTGGAAATTCAATGTTACTTAAGAAACTAGTAGAATAGTGATAATTATAGCTGTTACCATTTACTGAGCACCTATCACATGCCAGGCATTGTGAATTGTTCTGAGTATTTCAATTCTCAGTATGTCTTCAAATATCTAAGATTTAAATACTTAAATACTAAGATGCCTTGAGTATTTAAATACTCAATCTCACTTAATTCTCACAACCAAAAATTGTTATTTGTCCAAGGTCATAACACTGATAACTGTTATTTGAACCCAATCCCTTCTATTACAGGGATCTTTTTCCTTCTCTGATGCACAGCTTTCCTCCTAGGCAAAGCTACCAGAATCCAAGCATGGCTTGGACCCGCTGCTATCCCCTTGATTTCCCACCAGATGATGCAATCACAAGGCTAGGCTTGATCTTAAAGGAACCAGAGAAGGTTATAATTTACCAAACCCACAAACAGATTTAACTGAGCAAATTAGTCAATAGCCAGAGAGCTGAGGTAACTCCAAAGCTATAGTGAGGGGTGCCATTATAAATATTCTAATAATTTTTAAAAACACATTAAGATTTATTAAATACCCAGTTCTTTAGGAACTTAAGAACAGATTGGAAGATTTTATTAAAATACTCAGCAGAAAGAGAAAATATAAATAACATTTATTCATCGTGTGAAAAAAAAAGAAAGCTATCTGTGTGTTTCACAGCCGCCCTGAAATATTAACTGAATCAATTCATCTCAGGAAAACTGATTACTCCGAATATTTTTTCTGGTTCTCTCATGTCTATGCATTTCTCTAACAGTGGAATTGCTGGGCTTTAGAGCCTGCATGTTTTTCACTTTCCAGGTAACGCCAAACTGCTTTCCAAAGCAGTCAGACCAATTTATATTCCTACCAGCCAGGTATGAATGTTCCTATTGCTCAACAGCTTCAGGATTTGGTATAACCAACTTTACTTAGGTGTAGAGTAACACGGCACTGTAGTTATAATTTGCATTTCCTTGATTATTAACAAGATTGAACACCTTTTTATGTGTTTATTAGACATTTAGATTTCTCCTTTTCTGAAGTGCTTGTTGAAGACTTTTGCCCATTATTCTATTAGTGCAGGTAACATCTTATTTAAGAAACCCTTCTCTATACTGAAGTCATGAATATCTTCTCCTATATTAACCTCTAAAAGCTTTATTATTTTGCCTTTCATCTACCATGCTTCCTGGGTCATAAATCATGAATATGTGTGAAACTGTTTCTGGACTCCTTATGGTGCTCTATTGATCTGTTAGTCTATCTCGGTGCCAATATTACACAATCTTAATTATTATAGCTCTTCTTGATCTCTATTAGAGAAGTTTTCCCGATTTCTTTCTCTTTTCCAAGAGTGTCTTGCCTTTTATTGGGTCTTGACAAAAATTTTCGTATCAGTTTGTCTAGTTTATTTAAACGTGCTGGAATTACATTAAATCTATAAGTCAGTATAAGACACCTTACAATACTGAATCTTCCAATCCTTGAACCAGTGTCTCTCTATTTTGTTTGGGTTTTGTTTAAAGTCACTCAATGAAGCTTTAGAATTTTTTCTGTAAAGGTCTTATACATATTTTGTTAGACTAAAATACATCTCCTACAGCTTATGACTGTTGAAAACCATGAATCTGAAAAAAAGATAATTTTTTAAACAATGCATAAAAGATATTTTTGATGAGACACCTAGAGTTTGGGATAAGTATATCTAAATAAGAATATAAACTTTCTTAAAGTTTGTAAATGAAACAAAGCTCATCAAGCACAATTACTGCTACATAATTTAGTTTTCATTCCAGAGTTACTGTTTTGTAGTTATGTCATATGTCACTCCAACAGGTTTAATGTACTTAAGAAAAGTTGCAGTCACATAAACAAGTATCCTAAACATCTACTGGTCATAGGTCCTCATAGTTATCAAATTATAAAGTAAGTAAAACCCTGAGTAATTTCAATTCGTCAACTTCAAGAGAAAAAGAAGAAAAGATGAATAAATGATGAGTAGGAGATTGAAATCTCACTAACATACACACCATTGCCTGAGATTGAGAAATCCAGACACCTTGCTCCTTAGTCTTGGTTTCCACCACTGTCACATGACTCACTAAACTTCTATCTCCGTTTTCTCCTTTGTAAAGTAGTTACCACACTGTTCTGTCAATGTCACACATTACAGATTAAACATAAAGAGGTGTCTTAGAAAGGACACTAAAAAGTTAGTCAAACACAAAGCAATAATCAAAGGAATTACAGTTATCCCACTAGCAGAAGGACATTATAAGGTTCCCTTTAATCATGATTTGCAGCAAGACTGAAAATAACCCCCTTAGACTGGCCTCCAAATCTTCAAGCGGTGCTAGGAAAATGGTAGGATTTGCCTACAAAATTAAGAATTTTAAAGAAAAAGATGGAAAACTTCAGAAATCACTTTGAATATCTTAAGTTAATGGTATTCAATCCATTAGTCCTCCAAACATTTTAGAATCCAATAAGTAAAAGGCATTCTTGTACTGCATTCTGTATGAGGAGGCTAAAAGATATTCATAGCTTCAAGGAATTTATAGTATGTTCAGCAAGCAAGAAATAAACACAAATAATTGCCACACAATACAAATTAAGCACTCAATAAATGTTACTGTTCTTGTAGGATATTCACAGACAAAAGGGATCATTTTCAAGTGAGATGGTCAACAGGGCCTCAGCAAGGAGTATGTACTTTCAACTAGCTCTAGTTCAGGGGTTGGCAAACTACAGCCCATGTGCAACCCAACACCTGCTTTTATATGGCCTGGGACCTAACCATTTTACATTTTAAAATGGTTAAAAAGAAAAAAACAATAAAGGAAATAAAATAGTTGAAAAGACTCAAAATATTTTGTGACACATGAAAGTTATAGTACTTCAAGTTTCAGGGTCCATAAATAAAATTTAATTAGAACAAAGCCATGCTTTCATACTATTAGGTTGGTGCAAAAGTAATTGCAATTTAAAAGGTTAAAAATAACTGCAAAAACTACAATTACTTTTGCACCAACCTAATATGTGGGTGGAAGAGAGTAGGTGACAAGAGCCATATGGCCAGCAAAGCCACAAATATTTACTCCCTAGTTCTTTTGTTGTTGTTAAGTTACAGTTGACATTCAATATTGTTTTATATTAGTTTCAGGTGTACACCATTGTGGTTAGACATTTATATAATTTATGCAGTAATTTCCCCCCCATTAGTCTAGCACCCACCTGGCATTATACATAGTTATTGCAACACTATTCACTCCATGCTGTATTTTACATCCCCATGACAATTTTGTAACCACCAATTTGTATTTCTCAATCCATTCACCTTTCTTACCCAGCTCCCCAACGCCCCTCCCCTCTGGCAACCATCAGTTTGTTCTCTATATCTATGAGTCTGTTTCTGTTTTATTTGCTTATTTTGTTCTTAGGTTCCACATATAAGTGAGATCATATGGTATTTGTCTTTCTCAGTCTGACTTATTTCACTTAGCATAACACCCTCAAGGTCCAACCATGTTATCACAAACGGTAAGATATCATTCTTTTTTATGGCCGAGTAATATTTCATTGTGTATATGTACCACATCTTCTTTCTCCCATCGTCTATTGTCAGCCACTTGGGTTGCTTCCATATCTTGGCAATTGTAAATAATGCTGCAATGAACATAAAGGTGCATAAATCTTTTCAAATTAGTGTTTTGGATTTCTTCGGATAAATACTCCCTGGTTCTTTACCAAAAAAGTTTACCAATCGCTGCTGTAGAAGGGTAGGTAGGATTTTGGTGGGCAGACAGGAACATTCCATTTGAGAAATGAAGGAGTGAAAACATGAAGGAACACCTCAGAATATTGTAGGGACCATGGGAAGAGCAGTTCGGCTAAAGCAGAGGGTTCCAAATCAGTAAACAGTTACTGAGCCACAATTGCTATATGCTTTGTTATTGAGCCATTTATACTATTATGGTAAGTGATAAGCATTCTCCTACATAGTCTATGAGATTTGTACTATTATTATTCTCATTCATAATTAAGAAACTAGTTAAACGATTTGATAAAGAAACTAAGGCTTTGGGGGGCGGGGGGTAGTAAAAGAGAGTAAAGGGGGTCAAATATATAGTAATGGAAGGAGAACTGACTCTGGGTGGTGAACACAAAAAAGAAACTAAGCTTTATGGAAGTTAAGTAATGGATCCAAGATCATAGATGATCAACTGAGTAAATCTAGGTTCCTTTACCCCCAGACCCCACTTTGTTAAATGCTATACAATATCAAACCTCCATACAGGGTATTAAAAGGAAATACATCTACAAAGGTCAGTTATAGCAAAATTGACAATGTTTTCAAATATTGGTGTAAAAGAATCTGATCTTTATCTGTAGGCTATGATTCTTTAATTGTGTTTAAAAGGACAGTTGTCCCACAAGCTGGTCCAAGCGTTCCACACTTAAAATCAAACAATTGTGGCCTTTTCCTAAATCACAGAAGAAAAGGAAAAAAATGTGAGCTTGATTTTCTCAATTTCAAGTTTCTCCCAGAAATCTTTAAATCTTTGAAAAATGGTACACTATAAAAATCAGTAAGTTGCAGACAAGTTTGGGAAAATTCAGCTGCTTATGCTTAGCTCAACTTTTTTTCAAATGGATTATGTGCTCAACAGATGTCATTTTACTATTTTAAGTTCAAATGATTAATTGAATATATTAATTCAGTAACAGTTAAACTCAATTCTCTGGAAGTCGTTTTAAGATTAAGGTGTTCTTCAAAAGAATAATGTTTCTGTGGGAGTTAATATAAGCACTAAAAAAAGTCAGACACATCTATCAGTTGAACTAAAGAAACAAAGATAAACACACTGTATGAGGACTTAGTGCTACATACTTGGGAATACCCATCCCTACGGGACTAAGTCGAAGCCTGCACTGTTCAACAGAAGTCACGCAAACCACATACATAATTATAAATCTTCTTGTAGCCACACTTTCAATAAGTAAAAACAGAAAAAATTAATTGCAATATATTTTATTTAACCTAGTATATGCAACATATTATTTCAATATCTAATCAATATTTTAGAAATTGAAATACTCTGGCTTTTTTTTTCATACTACATCTCGAAATCTGGTGTGTACTTCACATTTACCACACTAGCATATTTCAAGTGCTCCATAGACCACACTGGACAGCACAGAACTAAGGGACAGCCCTTCTAAAGATCACAGCAGGAAAGAAGCTGTGGGTTACAATCAGAGTAGGACCTGGAAAGTGACAGACATGGGTAAAGAAAGGAAGTATGTAGTTCCAATATTCTAATGTTGAAATGAGAGTTCAACTAAGAAATGAGTAACAAACCATGACAGATTACCTTCGAAGATAGTAATCTTTTAGCAATCTGTATGTTTGGTGTTCTTAAAATATTGCATGGTATTGATTTCATAATGATTGTTTTCACATTTTAATCAGTGATCATTGTGATTTGGGAATATCCATAACCTCCTTCCTCTCTCTCCATTATCTTTCCCCAATTCTCTAAAGTATTTCAAATGTATCCAAAAAGACCTACTTCTAGGTGCTTTCCACAACTTAAACAAATTTAAAATCTACACAAGTATGGGCAATGGGAAGCCACTGAAGGATTTTGAAAAGGGAATGGAAATAATGTTTCAGTACAGTATCAACGTCACAAAAGGAGCTGTAGGAGATAAACTGGAAAGGCACCAGTTCAGAATGTTCCACGTAAGTCTTAAACTAGGCTTATAACTTTGATAGTAAAAGGACAGAGGCCAGATACACTTTAGCAGTGATTCAACTAAATCATGTCAACAGTATAATGGCAGAAGAGGGAAAGGAAGGCTTCAGCAGAGAATGACCAAAATAATCAAGTCAGGAAAACCTCCCCTCTCAACCTTCCTGCGGCTTGCAATACCATACTTAGCTGGCAGGTCATACAAAAGCAGAAACTTTCTGCAGACTTTGTTTAGCAAACATTTGCTTTTTCTTCACTCACTGGCTCTTTCTAGACACCAGACCAAATTCTCACTTGCTAATCTATTAAAATACCTATGATAAATTTAAACAGTAGTCAATAAATTCTGCTTGTGAAAAAACAAATTGCTAGACAGGGTGTGTCTATGCTCTTTGGAAAGGAGGTGGGGTGGGGGAAGACTGTATTTTAGTGGTAATAGGTCATAGGACATCAGCCTTCAACTTTAAAACAAACTCTGACTAAACAATTCAAACATTGCAGTGACAGGATGTTTAATAGTTTACTATTTTTGCCAAATGAAACTATGTAGTTACCATGTGATTACCAGTGCTTAAAATGTGAAATTAAGGAAATCAACATTATAGGTCAGTATTTCTCAACACTTTGATTAAATCTGCTTGTACTCAGAAAACCTATCCCATTAGATTATGTATTTAAAAGGTAAAATATTGTAATGCTTTTCATTCAGAGGCTCTCACGATGCCCCCCTTCAAGTAATGGGGAAAACCACTGAAAATGGCCAATTACCAATGAAGGCATTAGGCACCTATGGACATAAAAAAAAAAAAAAAGTATCATGATGACAAGTTTGTAAAAATGTTTTATACACACACATAAAAAAGATTTGAAGCACACCAAAATATCAGCAGAGGTTATCTCTGGGAGTCGTACTTTAGGTAATTTTTTTCTTTTTACACGGTTTCTATATTTTCTGTTTTCTACAACGACCTTGCATTATTCTTTAAAGTGAAAGAAAAAAATAAATTTAGACAAGTGGAAATTGAAGTAGTGTCAATCAATTCAGGATTATATTGGATTATGGTATCCCTTATACCAGCATAATCTCTAAATAAAAAGCACTCAGGGCCCTTGAAGACATGAATTTTGCCTTATTTATAATACACACTCAATTACATTCACATGTACAATATGTATGCGATGCATACATTGATGTCTGGTGGAGGATGCACATTAAACTAAACATGGCTTAGAGAGAGCGCTTTAGCACCCTTACAAAAATAACAGAGCAGAGCCAAGAGTGGGTGCTCAAGGAATAAATAAGACTCAGAAGGTGGAGGAAACGTCTTGGTCCAAAATTTTCAAATCTGCTACTAAATTGTTCCCTTGAAAATGGTTCGGTTATATGTCAGTTTCACTTCAATTTATTAAAAAGAGTAAACCTAGAAGTTACTTTCTAAATATATCAGATTGAATCAACACTGCTCTAAACCCGGCTTTGCCTAAGCAATCCTTTTCGTTTTCTCAATTCTAGAGCAACGTCTAAGTATGGTTATACGTGGAAACTACTGCGATGCCGTAGATGGAGTGGGTAGAATACCAAATACATAATATACCTTCCTCCTGTCAAAGAGCTTACAGCAAAAAGTTAAAGTGATAACCAAGGAACCGGTCAGAAAAAGAGGCCACGAAACAGTCCCGAGTGATTTTATTTTTAATAAAAGTAAGTACTGTCGAATTTAAAGAACTTTTGGGAGTGATGAGCCCGGCAAGATGTGAACAGACGAAGGCGAATTAGACACGGGTGGACTGGGTGGGGCTCATCACACATTTCACCCTCGATGACAGCACCCCAACCATATTTGTGCTTAAGCATACACAAATTATCGATTGCAAGTTGACTGAAATCCAACAAATCCGCCAAGCCAGGGTAAACACGCGCGCCCGCAAAAATTCAACAGCGCCACATTCACTTTACTGGAGACGGAGAACCTAGTAGCAGGCCACAGACTAACGACCGCTTAATGAAAGGTGACGATCGGCTGGAAACTCCAACGCCGTCCCCCCGCTCCCCAAAGGCCTTGGATTCCTGCCTTTGCACTCGACACCGAGCGAAGGTTGACCTCGGCCTCCGCCCAGCTCACCCCCGGCCACTGTTGACCAAAACTGATCCCAACGTGCCAGCCCCAAGTCCCTCCGAGCGGGGCCTCCCCGGGTCCCGGTGACGCCCACTTGTAAATAGGGGACGGGGAACCCGCAATCAATAGCAGATGGCGGCGAGGCCGCACTAGACAAAGCAGGGAGCCCCTTCCGAAGGACCCCGCCGTGGCACGGACCAGCCGCCCGCACAGCCCCGTGGCCTGAGCCGCGCCGCCCCCCGGCCCGGGCGAGGGAAGACGGCCCGCCGCACCCCCAGCGCCCGTCCAACCGCCGCCGCAGGAGCGCGCCGGGCGCCCAACTGCCGTCCCGGCCCAACCAACGCAGGCAGGGGAGGAGAGGTGCGCGCGGCCGGCGGAGCGTGCGAGCCACTCGGGGGTCGCAGGGGGTAGGCTGCGCGCGGCGAAGGCAGGGGCGAAGCGGCGCCGAAGCCATTGCGAAACGCAATGCCAGGAGCGACTCCTCTAGGGGTTTTTGCCCCTTTCCCCTTAGAAGGTGCAGATGGTTTGACCCCCCACCCCGAGTGAGGTGCCGCGTCCCAGCCCCGGCTGGACTGTACCATCGGGCGGTGCCGCCGGGATTTCTCCCCCCCACCACCACCATCAATTCCCCCCCCACCCGGGTCCGCGGTCGGTTGGCCCCGGCCGGGCTCTGAGACGCGGAAAGAGCTTGGCGCCATTTTGGGTGGGACTAAGCAAAGACGAAACACCCTCCCAGCCGATGGGGTACTCTGGACGCTGGCTTATCCGGTTCCCTTAATCCTTTAGGTACTTACACGACGTTGGGTGAGGGGAGCTGGAAGATCAGCGGGTCCCCGATCCTCTCTCCCTAGGGGTGATGGAAATCAAACCCCCCCCGCCACCTCCAGGTGGTTCTTCCCGCCGCAGAGTGGGAGCAGTATAAAAGGCGGGGCTTCCTTAGCATAATCTGCCTGGCAACCTGATCTCGGCGTTATATGATTGGTTGAACTCTGTAAACTCCATGCCCTGCCTAGAGACAAGTAATGCTGGGGCAAACTGACAGGCCCAGATTTAAGACTCATGACGAAGATCCTGAGACGCTAATTCAGGCGGCAGAAAAGCCAAAAGGAGATTTGCACAATGGCCCAATGACTGAAGGCCTCTTTATTTCGTGCTCTGCTGTTCCTTTAAAACCCAATCAAAGAGCGAGTCTCAGGCAGCGCTCGCCTGCGTTTGTACTCTAAGCCAATCAGAAAAGCCGACTCTTATGATTCAGGGTCGACTGAGCTCTGAGGGACCTGCGGGCGCCGGGGCGGGGAAATGTCCGGCCCCTGAGCCCCAGGTGGAGAGTTTGGACTGCTGGTTGGAGTTCCGAGGCAGCCCGCCACACACCCAAGAGACCCAGTGTCCTGAAGCGGCCTTCCTGCCAAGCGCGCAACTGAACCGGTGGTCTGCGCGGAAACCCACTTCCCGGCCTTGGGCTCAAGTATCGTCGGAATGTGCCCTGGGGGCCGATCGTTCCTAGGAATGACGGCGCTACCTTCCACCTCTGACCCGCTGACTCTGTGTGTTCAGTCCCTGGCAAATCCTGGAACACCTCACTGCGTCTCCTTTGCCCTTAACCATTCTGAAAACGGAAATGATTCAGGAACATGGAGTATTATTCAACACTGGTTAATCAGTGATTTAACTCCTTTCTTAACCTGAGACTTCCACATCCTACCATCCCTTAAAATTATTCTCAAAGGGCAGCCCAGTGCATGGAAATAAGTCAAACTTTGGAGCAAGACACCCTTGAGCTCTAATCACCCTTAATAAGAATGGTAGCTATATTTCAAAGAGACCTTGAACCTTTGGGCCTTCAGTGAGCAGTTTTCCCATCTATGAAATCTACCTGGCTACATCATTTTGAAGATTAAATGAGAAAGTATTGATAAAACGTAAAATTACTAAACTATTGGCTAACCAAGGAAAAGACAGAGAGTACAACTAAGCAAAAGGGGAGAATGGGAAACCCACCAAGAAGAGGGGAGCATAAAGTTCATTCAACTACATACCCTTTACTGTTTTATTTAAAAAACTGGAAACAAAGTTGAAAAAAAAAAAGGGAGAACATTACGTTTTTAAAACTTCAAGACAGGGTACTAGCTTCTAAGCAACTTGATGACTAGACCATGTCTTTTTAAAAATATGTTTCAAATACAGTTGACATATATTAGTTTCAAATTAACATTTATAATGATTTTATACTTTTATAACTTACAAAGTGATCACCCAGATATATCTGGTACCCATCTGACACCGTACATAGATAATTCGATATTATTGACTATATTTCTTATTTTCTACCCTACATCCCCATGACTACTGTGTAACAAGCAATTTGTACTTCTTAATCCCTTCCTCTTTTTCACCCACTACCAACCCCCTCCAGTCTGGTAACCATCAAAATGTTCTCTATCTCTATAACTATGAGTTTGCTTCTACTTTGTTTGTTTGTTTTTTTCTTTAGATTCCACGTATAATCAAAATCACATTGTATATCTATCTTTTTCTCTGTCTGACACACTTCACTTAGCACGATACCCTCCAGGTCCATCCACACTGCTGCAAATGACAAGAACCCATTCCCTTCCATGGCCAAGCAATATTCCATTATATACATGTACCACCTCTTCTTTATCCATTCATCTATCAACAGACACCCAGGCACCTCCACATATTGGCCATTGTAAAGAATGCTGCAACTAAGATTGAGCAGGCACCTTGAGCTGAGCTGCCGCTGAGCTCCCGAATGGCTCAGTTTGTTGGAGCACGTCCTCTCAACCACAAGGTTGCCGGTTTGACTCCCGCAACTAACAACTGCAACTGGACCTGGAACTGAGCTGCGCCCTCCACAGTTAAGATTCAAAGAACAACTTGACTTGGAAAAAAAATATTGGAAGTACACACTGTTCCCCGATAAAGTCCTGTTCCCCTTCCCCAATAAATAAATAAATAGTGCTGCAACGAACATATATGGATGCACATGCCCCCTTGAAGTATACTTTTGGGTTTTTTTGGATAAATACCCAGAAGTGGGATTACTGGGTCCTTCTTTATCTCTTGTTATATCCTTTGTTTTAAAGTCTGTTTTGTCTGATATAAGTTTTGCTGCCCCAGCTTTTTTGGTTTGTTTCCATTTTTATGAAATATTTTTCCCACCCCTTTATTTTCAGTCTGTATGTATGTTTCGGTCGGAAGTGAGTCTCTTACAGACAGCATATATAAGTGTCTTGTTTTCTTATCTATTCGACCACCCTACCTTTTGATTGGAGCATTTAATGAATTTACATTTAAAGTAATTGTTGATAGATATGTAGTTATTGCCATTTTATTATTCATATCTTTGATCTTTTTCATCTTACGGAAGTCCTTCTAAAATTCCTTGTAATTCTGGTTTGGTATTGATGAACCCCTTTAGTTTTTTCTTGTTTGGGAAGCTCTTTATCTATTCTTCACTTCCAAATTATAGCTTTGTTAGGTAATCTTGGTTGTAGGCCCTTGCTTTTCATCACTTTGAATGTTTCTTGCCAGTCCCTTCTGGCCTACAAAGTTCCTGTTGAGAAATCAAAGGATAGTCTTATGGGAGCTCCCTTGTAGGTAAATAGATTATGTCTTGTTCCTACACAGACTCCTGTGCAGGCTGCACTAGACTTAGAATAAAGGCTATTCAGTAAACACTTGTTGAATTTAATTAAAAAGAAAGCATTAATTGGGGCCGGAAGAGGCAGACCTTAACATTTAATAGTGAGAGTGAGAGACTTTAACTTTTCACTGGGTATACGAATACACGGAAGTCAGATGACTTAGGAAAGATTATATTGGTTAAGAAAGTATCACTCGATTATTCCCTTTTAGTGCTGTGAGTAGACAAACAATGCCAGAGGTTGGACAGGTTCATTCTTCTATCCCTTGTCCTCTTGAGGTAACTTCTCCCATTTTAAGATCTAACAATATTGCATCCTTTCTGACAGATTGGCATGGTCCCAACTGAGGTCTGCTGACCAGAAATGATACCAAGGAACCCAGAAGGGGAACTTGCCCTGAGAAATGGGGCAATTTGAACTGGAGAGCCCAAGTTACCCTTATGGATTTGGAAAAAATGGTCTAAGACTTCAGAGTGCACAAAATTACAGGTAGACATAATCCCAGAGACGTTTTTATTCAAAAATTCTGGTGAGATTCATGAATCTGCATTTCATATAAATATATACCCAGTAAAATTCACTTTTTTCAGTGTACAAGTATTTATTGAATATGTACTGTGTCCAGGCACTGTCCTAAACAATGAACATAGAATGGGGAACAACAACAAAAAAAAGTCCCTGCTTCCATGGAGTTTACATTCTAGTGGAGGCAACAGAAGAAAATTAGTAAATAAGATAATTCCAGTGATGATAAGTGCTATAAAGAAAATAAAGGTGGAAAATGCAATGGAGTGGGGAATGCTGGCAATTTAAATAGGGTGTCAAAGAAGTCCTTTCTAAGATACCAACATTTGAGCTGAGACTTGAATGAAAAAAAAGCCAGCCATGCTAAGATCTTGAAGACCATTCCAGTCTGAGAGAAAGGCAAATGTAAGGCATGGGGACAGGGGGAGCATAGAATGAACATATTCATTCATTCTTCCATTGAATGGTTATGATATGCCAGGCACTGACCTAGGTGTTTTGGGATTCATCGATTAACGACATAGACTAAAGGAAAAACACAACACATAAAAATCCCTCTTTTATGGATCTTTCACTGTAACACACTGAAAAATAGAAGGAAGACTAACGTTGCTAGACCACAAGACAGGTGATACAAGAAAACTTGGTAAAATAGGCAAGGGCCAGACCATATAAAGCTTTGAAGTCTATGGTAATAGAATTGTTATTGTATTTTAAGTGCAATTTAAAGTACTTGGAGGTTTTAAGAAGGGGTATGATATAACTTTTTTTAAGATAACTCTGGCTACTCTATGTTGCGGAGGGGCAAGAAACAAGTGACAAGAAGAATAGTTAGGAGTCTGTTCAATATGCTCTAAGCAAGAAATGATGGTTATCTTGACTAAAATAGGAGTAGTGCAAATGGGGAGAAGTGTATGGACACCAGATATATTTTGGAGGTAAAGCCACAGAACTTGTAAATAGATAAGATAATGGGACATGGGGTTTTCTAGTAATGACGAGAGAATGATCAAGAATGATGTCTTCATAAAGTCGAGACTTGAATGACTAAATAAATGATGCCTTAATTGAGTTGGGGATGACTGGGAGAGAAATGGTTAGATAATTAAGAGTTCTATTATAGTCAAGTTTGAAATATCTTTTAGAAGAAAACAAACAAAACTAAGAAGAAATATGTGGGGACAGAATCAGGAGTGCATTTTCCAGGCTCTTGCCCTCACGTGGAAAGGTGCTGGCTTTCAAATGGCCATCAACTGTGATTGGATGGCCATCAGCTGTGGATAGTTGGCCGTCAGCTGTAAACAGTGAGCCATTGGCCACTAATATAACTGCCGTGGCTACACTAGCAGGAAATGGGGGCTAGCAAGAAGATGGTGGCTGAGCTAGCAAGAGCGGCTTGCAGTTAGCATGGTGGGTTGCAGCTAGCAAGTGAGGTTGGTTGGCAGAGAGAAATGGACAGCAGGTTGCAGATAGTGTGGCTCCTGCTTCCTGTGTCTCCAACCCAGCCACCAGCGAGAATATAGTGATATGACTCCCCTGTCTATGCCTCCATGGATGTTCCTTTTTGGCCTCACCATATCCTGCGTTCTTATGTGGGGAGCGGGACCAGAGACCCCGCATGCCACATGCATGACAAAATACCTTTTAGAAATCCAACTGGACATACTGTACAGGGCAGTTGGAATTCAAGGTGAAATCAGGGCTACAGTACAATTTTAGGATTCATCAGACAATAAATTGTATTTAAATACATAGGATTACATGGAGTCTAATTAGATAAAGTCATCTCAGAAGGATTAGGTAAGGGAGAGAGTGTATGGAGAAGACAAGGTGGTCCAGGACAGCCCTTGGGAGCTTAGAGGTCTTGGGAATTTAGAGGTGAGAGACAGGAGGAGAGCCAACAAAAGACACTTTGAAGGTGAGTAATACAGGAGAAGGAAGAAGATGGTGCCTGATAAGCCAAGGGAAGAAAGTGTTTCCAAAAGGATATAGTAGTCAGCTGCAGCTAATGTTGCTGAGGGTAAAGAGAGAAAGACAGATAACCTGTGGATCTGGAAAAATGGAGGTGAAAGTAGCTGGTAACTTGTCAATAGGAGCTTCAGGGGAAGATTAGGAAACTCAGTAGGAGTTGCCTAAAGAACAAATGGGAAGTGGAGAGTGACATGTGTTCCCAATATTATAGCAGATAAGGTAGGCCAATAAAAACAACTAGAATGCTGTGTATGCTATTTATAAAAGACTTTAAAAAAAAATGCCTTACAGAGCTGGCAACGGAGTGAGGCATCTACAAAGGTTAAAAACAAAGTCAATGAGTAAAAAGGGAAAACATCATTACAGAGGAAAGCAAACTAACAAAGGAAAAAGGAATGCTGGGGAAAAAACGTTTGGCAGCAACCATAACGATTACTAATTTTTTTCAAGCAAAAATTATCACTGAACATTATGTTAGGTGAAATAAGTCAGACAGAGAAAGACAAATACCATATGATCTCACTGATATGCGGAATCTAAAGAAAAGAATAAGTGAATGAACTAATCAGAAACAGTTTTGGAGACATAGAGGAAAAACTGAGGGTTGCTAGATGGGAGGGGGGTGGGGATAAGTGGGAAGGTGAGGGGTTTAGAAAACAGTCAGTAACCACAAGATGGCCACGGGATTTTGAAAATTAATTTGGGGAACGTAATCAATAATGTAAAGATTTTGTAGGGTATCCGATGAACACGTGTCCCATTTGGGAGACCACCTCAGGGATGATGTAGATGCCTGATCTCTGTACACCTGAAGCTGAACAATAATGCATGCCAACTATAATTTTATGTATATATATGTATATATATATGTATGTATATGGTTACAGGAAGCAGATTACAGCATTAGGAATAGAGACAGTGGAAATGTCATGGCTCCGTGCGATGTCAGAGGGATAGTGGATGAGGGAGGAGGGTTCACACAATGTGAGGGATATAAATGATAAACGTCTAAGTATTGCTTTGTCTTGTGTACCTGAAACTCATAAAATAAAAATAAAAAAAATTATCACTGGATACTAGAACTAATAAGTGAAAATTTGATGGTTTGGCAGCAACATCGTCTCAAAATAACTCCACAAAAAACACATATTAATTTCAAAGGAAAAAATGATAGCTTTAGAGTGGAGAAATTTTGCAGATACCATGTAGTGATCAAAGTTACTATCCACATGAAGAGGACCATAGACACCAACTGGTATATATGTTGCAACTTCACTTCTGTAATATGACTGCCCAAAATTAATAACCTGAATCTAATTATAAGGAAACAATCGGAAACCCAAACTGTGGGACATTTTACAAAATAACTGGCCTATACTCACCTTTAAAATATTAATGTCATAAAAGATAAAGAAAGTGTGAGTGTAGGGACAGAGCCCCAGAGAGCAGTTTCCAGGCTCTCATAGAAAGGTGCTGGCTCAGGTAGTAAATGGCCATCAACTGTGATTGGATGGCCATCAGCTGTGACTAGTTGGCCGTCAGCTGTAACCAGTGAGCTATTGGCCACTAATATAACTGCTGTGGCTACGCTAGCAGAAAAAATGGGGGCTAGCAAGCAGATGGTGGCTGGGCTGGCAAGCGTGGATTGCACAGTGTAGTCGAGGAGAGTCGGTCAGTTGGCAGAAAAGCGGACAGCAGGTCGCACGTCATGTGAATCCAGCCTCCTGTGAGACTATAGTAGTATGACTCCCCTACCTATGGCTCCGTGGGTGTTCCTTTTTGGCCTAGCCACATCCTGCATTCTTATGTGGGGAGCGGGAGGAGAGACCTCACAGGCCGCCCTGCATGACACTGAGGAACTGTTCCAGACTAACAAAGACTAAAGTGATACAATTAAGTGTAGTATGTGCCTTGGATTGGATCCTGGACTGGTAAAGAACATATATATATATATATATATATATATATATATATATATATATAAATATATATATATATATATAAATTTATATATATATAAAGCACATTTATATATATATATATAAATTTATATATATATATAAAGCACATTAGTGGAACAACTGGCCATGTTGGAGTAATATCTATAGATTAGATCATACTGTATAAATGTTAATTTCCTGATTTTGACCATTGTGCTGTGGAGATATACATACAGAGGGGGACAAAAAAAATGTATACACATTTTAAGTAAGGAAAACTGTGTTAAAATTATAATACTCAATATATACCAATGACAAAAGATGAATACAGTCATGTTTGACCTCTGCAATAACAAGAGGTGCTCAACGTGGTTATCATAAGCATCCAGACACTTCTGATTATGGCAAACTATTGCTTGAGCAACATTGACTGAAGTGTCCACTTGTATACCTTTTTTTTTTTGATATATATATATATATATATATATATATATATATACCCAAAACCATATGAAAAGGTACTCAAACTTTAAGCATCAGGGACATGGAAATTAAAGTGATAGATATAGATATAGATATAGATATAGATATAGATATAGATATAGATATAGATATAGATATATTTCCAGGCTTTTGGGAAATATACACTGAGTAAAGGGGAAATGCAACTGCAATTTCTTCTTAAACAGTTCAGAAAAAGAAAAAAAACACCAGCCATTTGGCTTCAGGTCTGCAGTATGAGGGAAGAGGATGACTGATTGACTGATATGAGAACTGGGTGGACTGCAGAGCAAGAGTCAAGGAGTTTGTGACCAGGCTAGAGTTGTTCAGAGCTTCACACTTACGTAAGGGTGGTTCAGGAGGAAGCCAAAGAGGGTCCAGGTGTGGGTGACTACGTGGGTGTTTGACATTTGTACTATGTTAAATAGTGCCCTCCAAAGTCCTTATCTAGGATCTGTGACTGACCTTATTTGGAAATAGGGCCTTTGCAGATATAACGAGTTAAGATGAGGTAACTGGCTAGGTTGAACCCTAACCTAGTGGTGTTCTTATGAAAAGAGAAAACAGAGACACAGACACACAGGGAAGGATATATGAAGACAGAGGCAGAGATGGAGTATGATACATCTATGAGCCAAGGAAAATGAAAGATTGCTAACCACCACCAAAAGCTTACAGGAGAAGAAGGATTCTTCACTGGAGCCTTCAGAGGGAGCATTGCCCTGACACGTTCATTTCAGACATCTAGCTTTCAGAACTGTGAGACAATAAATTTCTATTGTTTGAAGCCATCTAATTTGTGGTACTTTGTTATGACAGCCACAGGAAACTAAAACAACATTATAAAGCAAGTAAGACACTATGTGGGTACCAGATTGTGTGTTTGGGGAGGGAGTATCTGAATGTGTATGGCTGGGATTATGGACATTTATGAGGCAATAGTTTTGGGTTTGGGTTTCTTTTTTAACATTTGAAAGGAGAAGGCTAAGGTATTGAGCAAATGAAAAAATTTAAATATGATTTTTATATAAAATCAGACACATTTATTATGGAGTAAAAAATAAAATCAGCTTTTTTCTTTAATAGATAAAATAACTACAAAAGAACTTGCTATTTTTGAGTATCTGCCTTTGTTTATAACCCAGACTCTGAAAGATCTTAAGTCACAAAACTGGATATCACTTTCAATTCAAACTGATAAGAGTCACAGATGTTGAAGAAAGAATTGTAAAGGAGGTGATATCCAGAGAAAGCCTGGAAAGTGAATTAGCAGAGAGAGAAGCAACATGAAGACTTTAAATTAAGTTGTATCTTTGTTAATGAAACATAGTCAAGGAAAAAGACAAAATATATGAAATGGAAAAGTGTTTTCCATCAAACATTGTTACTTTAAGAAAACTCCTTCATGAATGTGACTGAGTTTGAAAATTTTGGACCATAATTTAGATTTCAATATGAGGGAAGTTGTGTAAGCAAGAATTATTATGAATATAATGAGTATGCTATGGTTCATCCTATTTGTAGGAGTCTTTTTTAAAGGTAATCATTGTGAGAGAAGTCTTCTCTAAGAAATATGATGTCAACAGATACCTTTGAATTAATATAAAAGAGAAACTGTAGCATGTTAGAAATGTTGGAAAGCCTCCAGTCAAATCAAATCTCTTTAAGCATTAAAAAAAAAAATCATACTGGAAAAAAACTCATGAATATAATGAATGTGGAAAAACCTGTAGCCTGAAGCAATACTTCAGAGATCATGAGAAAATGCATATTGGAGAGTGTGCATTCATGCGTGTGCTGAATATAGTCAATTCAAGTGTTCTCTCTCTTTTCTTTCCCATGTTCTCTTGAATCTCATCCCTCACTCTACATTTAAGAATGCATATAGAGAGGAAATCATAGAAAAGTGATAAATGTGGCAAAGTCTTCAGCTGTAATAGAAAAACTTCATACTCATCATTCTAAGAACTCTTGTGAATGTGGGAAAGCTTCTATTCAAATGTCAAGACAGTAGACACCAAGGAAAACATCCTGGAGAGAAACCATGTGCATATAAAGAAAGTGGGAAAGCCTTCGGTAATGCATCAGATCTCACAGAGCATGAGAAAATTCATACTGGATAGAAATCCCTGAACGTAATCAACGTGGAAGTGTCTTTAGGTAAAAGTAATACCTCATTAAAGATCAAAACGTTCATACTGGAAAGGAACTCTAGGAATGTAATGAATTTGGGAAATCTTCCTCCAAAAAGAAAAGCCTCATTATTTGTCAAATAATCCATACAAGAGAAAAAGTTTATGAATGTAGTAAGTATGAGAAAGCTTTTATTCAGAAGTCAAGTTCATTAGACACTAGAGAATTCACACTGGAGATAAACCCTGTGCATATAAGGAGAATGAGAAGGCATTTAATGGTAAATGAATATTCATGTTTGAGAGATGCCCTACAAATACAATGAATATGCAAAAATCTTCAGGCAGAAGCTATACCTCATTAAATATTACAACATTCACATAGGAGAAACACTCTGTGAATGTACTAAGGGTGGAAAAGCCTTCTCTTGAATCATACTGCTTATAGTACATGCAAGAACACAAACAGATAATAAACATGAATATAAAATATGTGGAAAACCCTACTCTCAAAGTTCAAACAATGCTCTGAATCTGAGAACCCACACTGAACAGAATGTTCATTAACCGGTGAGTGGGTAAATACATTGTGGTATATCCATACAATGGAGTGCAATGGAGAGCAACAATAAAGAGAAATAAACTATCAATACATGCAACAATGTAAATTAATCTCAAAATAATTATGCTGAGTAAAATAAGCCAAACCAAAAGAAAAAAGAAAAAAAAGAAAAGTACACACCTCATGATTCCATTTATATAAAAGTCCAGGAAATGCAAAATAATCTGTGGTGAAAGGAAGCAGATTAGTGACTGCCTGGAAGGGTGGGGCATGGGGAAGAATTACAAAGGTTCAAAAGGAAACTTGAAGATGATGAAAATGTTCCCGTTCTCTTGATTGCAGTGATGGGTTCATGGATATGTACATATTTCAAAGATTATCAAGTTGCCCGCTTTGAACATGTGCAGCTTAAAGTACGAGGTGTGATCACAAAATACAGTGAATGCTTGAAGAAAAGAATTTATTCACAATATGATAGATGATGTAATACAGAATTGTACACCTGAAACCTATGTAACTTTACTAACCATTGTCACCCCAATAAACTTTTTAAAAAATGTATTACAGTAAATACACATTGCCATTAATCCCCCTCAAAATACTCCCCCTTGCTTTGAACACACTTATCCCATTGCTCTGAAGCAGTTCTGGAGGTCCTCTTTCATGAGTGCTTTTATTTGCGCTGTTCTGGCTGTCTCAATGTCCTGAATCAATTTAAAATGTTTACAATGTATGGTCATTTTTACTTTGGGGAAGAACCAGAAGTTGCATGGTGTCAGATCATGGTCACTACAGTATCTCCATAAACTAATTTTAACATTTCCTGTGTTTCTTCAGCACTTTTTTGCAATTTGAAACAAAATTCCATGCATTGTTCATGATCCATGATTTACGCCACACTTTTAAACACACCTTCTCTCAAATGTAGCTCACAGCCGACTGACTGCACTGAACAAGTTGAAACTTGTCACACACTGTTACTAAGGTTCCACACGCTGCTTCCCATATTGAAGATCCTTGCCTTTCCATTGAATGGCAATCAACAGCAGCATTCACCGTATTTTTTTCTTTTTATCACACCTGGTATATCAGTTATACCCCAAGAAAGCTGTTAATACTGGTTTTGGAATTTCTGACAATTTTAAGTCAATAAATTTTAAAAATTGGCTAAGAATTTGAAAAACAAAATTTAATCTCATTTTGATTACAATGTGGTTAGGATTATCAAAGTCCCTTAGGTTCTTTAGGTAAACATAATATAAACAAAAATACTAAAGGAGTTAAATATAACAATAGAACAATAAAAATCTTCTAAGACAATCTAGCATACTCTGTGTACCATCTCTTGTAGAGATATTTGTGACCTTGTTCACCAGGATTTGAAATCAAGAAGCTGTAATAGAAAAAAAAAAAGCTATATGGAGACAATAGGCATGTTTTAATCACATGTAAATAAAAACTTTGGCTATGTACCATAAGCAAAGTCAATAAATCATAAATTAAAATTTTTGCTATACAGACAACAAAGAGTAATTTCTTATATATTTATAAGAAGAGGCAAATAACCCAAAGATAAAATAGACAAAAGGTATTAAGAAAATCTCAGGGAAGAGCAAATCCAAAAGCCCAAAACCATAAGAAAAGATATTCAAACTTTAAGCATCAGGGAAATGGAAATTAAAGTAATTATTCGACATTATATTTATCAGAAAAAATTTAAAATAACAGTAACATGTATTGTTAGAATACTTTCACATAATGTTAGTGGCATTATGAATTGTTCCAGTCTTTTTGGAAAGCAAGGTAGTAACATCAATTAAAATTAAATATGTATATATGTATATACATATTATAGAAGATACTTATATAATCGTTTAACTCAGCAATCTCCATTCTGGGATTCTATCCAGAAGAAAGAAAAGCACCAATATAAGGTGTTTAATGCAGTATTTTTCATAATGGCATAAAACTGGAATCAGTCAAAACATAATGGTACATCCACATCCTAGAATAGTATGCAGCGATTAAAGAGAATGAACTATAGCTGTATCAGTGGGCTTAGAGTGATTTCCAAGAAATAATGTTGATTTAAAAACGCAAAATGAAAAAAATGTGTTGTATCAGTCAGAACTGAACTAGAGAAACAAAACCAGTATGGACATATATGGAGACTTATTGCAGGAATTGGTTTACACAATTCTGAGGGTTGGCTAGGCAAGGGCAAAATCCATAGTGCAGATAGTCAGGAAGGGCAGGCTGGAAATCTATGACAACTTGAAGCTGCAGTTTGTAGGTGGAATTTCTTCTTTTTTTTAAAGTCCCAGTTCTGCTCTTAAAACCTTTCAACTGATTGGATAAGGCCTACCCAGATTATCTAGGATATTACTTACAAGTCACTGATTACGAATTTTAATCACATCTACAAAATACCTTCACCTAGATTAGTGTTTGATGGGGTAACTAACTAAGTTGACACATATAACTGACCATCACATGTATAATATTTCATTTCTGAAAAACAGATGAGAAAAATCCCTGCATATTTATGTGTGTATATAAATATATATGTACATGCAAATATCTGCATATTTGTGAATACATGTATAACACATATGTGTTGTCCGTATGGTTGAGCATGGAGAAAATATATTGAACAGTTACCAGAATATGTGGGTTTGGGTGACGTGGATGGAGGAGCAGAAGGGGATGAAAGTGCCAAGAAAAAAAAGGAAAAAAGAAAAAAGCCTGCATGATAAAAAACACAGAATCCAGCATACATATCTATCATCATATTTATGGATTTATATTAGAATCACGTATGTGCATATATAGACATTTAAAAACTAAAATACATAAATTTTTAGCAAGTATTCAATAGATAAAAGAGTATTCATTACTTGTTAATTTTCTGAAATACGTCAAAGAGAAAACCACAGGCCCAAAATGGCGTCACTTGTGCTAAAAACCCATGATACCCAGATTTAAAACCTACTCTAATTATAGTTTCAACCTCTCCCAGAAACATAATCTTAATCAACTAGCCTGGAATTTTCTGGTCAATCACCAGTAAAGTAATCTGTCACTTAGGCCCTCTCCATCCCCATAGAAATGAGAGGCAATCTGCATGATAAAAACCCTTCTGCTCTCTTCTCCCAAAGAAAAGGTGTCTGGGCTCAAAAACAATCCTTTCTTTTCTTTTGTTAATAGCTGCTTTGCCTCACCTTTCTTCCTATAAAAACCTTCCATTTTGTATAACCCCTCATAGCACACTTCTAGTTGCAAGACAGGATGCTGCCCAATTCATGAATCGCTTAATAAAGCCAATTAGATCCTCAGATTCACTTGGTTGAATTTTGTTTTTTAACAATCATAATTGAAAAGAAGTGGAAGTGTTCTTGTTAAATACTTTAAAACATAAATAATATCTGTATTAGTTTCCTAGGAACAAATCAGCATAAACTAGATAGCTTAAAAGATAGGCATCTATCTCTCACAGTTCTAGAGGCTAGAAATCTAAAATCAATGTATTGGAAGAACCATGTTCCCTTTGAAGGCTCTGGGGAAGAATCCTTTGTCTCTTCCTAGCTTCTGGTGGTGTTACCACGAAGTCTTTGTGTTCGTCCACCTGAAGCTAGCAGAGCCAAACACTAGACACTGAGAATTACAGTGAAGAAAGTTTGGCTATAGTTGTCATGAAGGGTGGCATGTGGGGTCGCTGGTCCCGCTCCTTACATAAGAACACAGGATATGGTGAGGCCAAAAAGGAACACCCACGGAGCCATAGATAGGGGACTTATACCACTATATTCTCCCTGGCGGCTGGGTTGGAGACACAGGAAGCAGGAGCCACACGATCCACAACCTGCCATCGAGTCTCTCTCTGCCAACCAACCTCACTTGCTAACTGCAATCCGCTGTGCTAACTGCAATCCGTTCTTGCTAGCTCAGCCACCATCTTCTTGCTAGCCCCCATTTGCTGCTAGTGTAGCCACGGCAGTTATATTAGTGGCCAATGGCTCACTGGTTACAGCTGGTGGCCAACTAGCCACAGCTGATGACCATTAAATCACAGTTGATGGCCATTTACTACCTGAGCCAGCACCTTTTTACATGAGGTCGAGAGCCTGGAAACTGCACTCCTGGCTCTGACCCCACAATAGTATTATGAATGGTGCCACCCTGGAGAAGGAGAAGCTAATGTTCAAAAGCCTGAACTCCCCAATCCAGGGTTTGGAGTGGGTTTTTAATGGAAATAGGTCTGCAGAAGCATTGGCGGAGCTAGTTTTAACTGGAGGACCTTGGAGCTTGGCCATTTATGGTAAGGGGTGTCAGCACCGGATCTTCCAGGACAACAGAAACTCTGTTTTCGGTGTTAAGTTCTAGTCGTGTTCCCGTCCCTTGGTTCCGTGGGTGGGTGGGTGTGGGGACAGAGCCCCAGAAAGTAGTTTACAGGCTCTCGGCCACACGTGGAAAGGTGCTGGCTCCGCTGTGGCTGATTGGCTGCCGGCTGTGGCCGGTTAGCCAATTGGCCGCTGGTATAACTGCTGCGTCTACGGAGGAGAGCCGAGGACTGCCGAGAATTGCCGAGGATTGCTGAGGAGCCGAGCAGAGCCGAGGAGAGCAGAAGAGAGTAGAGGAACAGAGTCGAGAGAGTGGAAGAGAGTCGTCGGTTGGTCGGTTGGCGGAAAGGCGGATGGTAGGTCACACGTCCGGTGAACCCAGCCTCCAGTGAGACCGTGGTGGTGTGACTCCCCTACCTATGGCTCCGTGGGTGATCCTTTTTGGCCTCACCATATCCTGCGTTCTTGTGTGGGGAGCGGGAGCAGAGACCCCGCAGGCCGCCCTGCCTGAAAAATGGCACGGGCGAGCAGGCCTCCGCGCACGACAAATGGCACAGCGAGCAGGGTCTCCCGCACAACAGTGGGAGAATGAGACTTTGGTTCCAGGTGCAGCTGGAAGTCAAAGTTCTCTTCTCTGTGAATGCTTTCACTGCATGACTTGTGGTTTTGGTCTGTTGGCTCTAAAAAACATCTCGTATCTTCTGAAACAGTATAGTGATGACGCAAAAAAGGGGTTAATAAAAGTGACCCTAAAGGGGGACTGCCCATGAGCCTGGGCAGTTCCTGGGAGGTGTTTAAACCCCTGTAGAAAGGGGAAATACTAAGACTCCACTGGTTTTAACTGGTTTTTCCCACAAGCGCAAACTGCCAAAAACTGTCCTTTAGTTGAACTCTAGCCTAATTATAATGCAATTAGAATGGAATGAACATTAAGGCTTGTCCCCACGCCCCCTCCCCACCCCTTGTGGGTTTTTCTGTATGCATTCTGGGTAAGAGCATTCGCAGAAATAAACTAGTTATATAACCATCACATGTCAATCAAATGACCTCAGTCTACATGTCACATCTCCTGCTGTAAGGAAATCTACCTACCCTTTCCTATATAAGAAAAAACTAACCTAAATTTAGGGCAGTCATCTGCCACTGCAAATATTATGCTGGCATCTTGAATAAACTTACTTCCTTGCCCTCCTCATTTCAGGCTGAGTCTGTGAATTCTTTTCACCTTTTGTGAACGACCAGGAGTTCATTTCAATGACACAACGTATAGGAAGACCGTTTTGAGCTGGTTCTGCATTTACAATGGTGGCTGGCAATCCTTGGCATTCCTTGGCTTGTGTGTCCTCACCCCAGTTTTGCCTTCATCTTCACTCACATAACTGTTTTTGCTCTGTGTGGATGTGTGTGTATCCAAATCTCCCTCTTCTTATAAGGACAACACTCATTGTACTGAGGGCCCAACCTAATGCAGTAGGACCTCACCTTAACTTGGTTACATCTCCTCAGACCGTATTCCCAAATAAGGTTATATTCACAGGTGCCAAAAATTAGGACTTTAACGTATCTTTTGGGGGGAAAATTCAACCCACTACAGGACCCAACTTAAAATTGGCTAAAGTATTTCTATTAAAAGAGATAACAACGATGCCACATTTATTTCAATTATTTGAAACTGCCATGGAAGTACAAACCAATGTAACAAAATATAAAAAAAGTAAGAGATTATTGAAAAGGTGAGAGCAAAATCAGTGTTACATACAAAAATCCAAAGATGTATTGATATACGTTTGAGTCTATGAGAGGGTTTGAAATGGTGACCAGACACAAAATTATTAAATGCAAATTAATAGTATTCCTAAACAATAATCATAGGAAACACCAGAGAAAAATGTGGATATATGGAGAGACTACTAAGCACTCAGCTATGTCCTTCAAGAAATGAGATGTGGGGCGGCTGGATGGCTCAGTTGGTTAGAGCGGGAGCTCTGAACAACAACAGGGTTACGGCTCAATTCCCACATGGGCCAGTGAGCTGCACCCTCCACAATTAGATTGAAGACAACAAGCTGCCAGTGAGCTTCTGGAGGGGCAGCAGGATGGCTCAGCTGGTTAGAGTGCGAGCTCTCAACTACAAGGTTGCTGGTTCAATTCCCGCTTAGGATCTGGGCTGTGCCCCCTGCAACTAAAAATTGAAAACGGCGACTGGACTTGGAGCTGAGCTGCGCCCTCCACAACTAAATAAAAACAATGACTTGACTTGGAGTTTAAATAGCCATCAACTGTGATTGGATGGCCATCAGCTGTGGTTAGTTGGCCATCAGCTGTAACCAGTGAGCCATTGGCCACTAATATAACTGCCGTGGCTGCACTAGCAGAAAATGGGGGCTAGCAAGAAGATGGTGGCTGAGCCTGCAAGAGCGGATTGCAGTTAACAAATGAGGCTGGTTGGATTGCAGAGAGAAGTGGACGGCAGGTTGCAGATCGTGTGGATCCTGTTTCCTGTGTCTCCAACCCAGCCGCCAGCGAGACTATCGTGCTATGACTCCCCTATCTATGGCTCCGTGGGTGTTCCCTTTTGGCCTCACCATATCCTGAATTCTTATGTGGGGAGCAGGAGCTGAGACCCCGCATGACACCTGCCAAAGTTACTTTTGACTCTCACTGACAGCAGGAAACACAACTGAGTGATCTATGATTCCCTTTTCTCTGATCACACCTGTTGGTTCCAAAGTGGTTTATAAGTCGCAGCTCAGCAGCTCCTGTATACTTTCACTTGTGAGTAAACTACAAGGTTGCTGGATTGCCACTTGTTTATTTGAGGTCACTTTTTAAGCAGAAGTCACAAGTTGCATTAAATGTAGTCTGTTTTAAACAAACTGTGGTCTTTTGACAATTTTTTCCTGCTATTTATGATTTGGCTTCACTTCTAGCTGAACAATGATGGAGGGAAATGACAGAAGGACATGGCAGCGGGTAGAAGAGAAAGATAACTGCAGATTTTAGCCAGCGGTGGGAAAAAGTAGTATTGGGGAGCAAAATGAGAAAAAAAAAAACCCGGTAGATTAGGCTAAGAAGATCTGAATGACCAGTTTTCAAAAAGATCACTTCCAGAAAACATTAAAGAAAATATTTTCTAACAATATTCACCAATGAAACATTCAGAGCATCTTTTTTAATTTTTATTTTTTGGTTTATTTAAAGCATAATTTTTAAAAATCAATGAAAGGCAATTGCTATTTTGTGTTAAACCCCTCTTTTTGTATAGTGTTCTACAGCTTGCCAACAGCGCCTTTCATATGGATAGCCCCATTTGATCTAAATGAGATTGCAAATACTATATTGGTTGACCAAGCAGTATACTGGGATAAGTCTACTGCTAAATAAGAGAAAGGAAATGGAAAATTTTTTAAAAAACAAAAGCATAGGCAAATATAGCAAAGATTAAGATCCACAGAAACATCGTTCTAAATATTTAGGGTAATCCATGAATAATCCTCAGAAACAGATATTGCTCACATAAATCAGATGAAAAAATTTGGATGAATTTTTCCAGCACATATGGTAATAAAGAAGAGTAAATTATAGTGATATTGTTACCAGGGACATGGAGGCATAATTTTAAAGACTGAGAGGAAACAGAATGCCATTGGTTAGAGAAATAACGCTGACTATTGTCTGACTATTAAAAGGAAGGAATGAGGGGAAAACTCCATTGTACTCTAAATTGTGATAATGATACTTCATGTTTGGATTTTAAGTTGCCTGAGCTTATTGCTCCTTCTCAGCAAACATTAACAAGGGACAGGCCCTGCATAAATTTAAATTTAAGTAGGACCTTACTGCGTCCTTAACAGTGTTTTTTATTTACTCTACTCCTGTGGTCACAGAATGTAAACATTCTCTTAACTTCTTTTTTTTTTTTTTTCCAAGTCAAGTTGTTGTCCTTTCGATCTTAGTTGTGGAGGGTGCAGCTCAGCTCCAGGTCCGGTTGCCTTTGGTAGTTGCAGGGGCACAGCCCACCATCCCTTGCAGGACTCGAGGAATTGAACTGGCAACCTTGTGGTTGAGAGCCCACTGGCCCATGTGGGAATCGAACCGGCAGCCCTCAGAGTTAGGAGCACAGAGCTCTAACCGCCTGAGCCACCAGGCCGGCCCCTTAACTTATTCTTTTAAAATAACCAACAGAGTTTGAGAATTAAGCAGGATTCTTTCCCCTCAAAGTCTCTTTTCAAATTCTAGTGTGACATCTGTCATGCAGGGTGGCATGTGGGATCTCTGGTGCTGTTCTTCACATAAGCATGCAGGATATGGTGAGGCCAAAAAGGAACACCCACGGAGCCACAGATAGTGGAGTCATACCACTATAGTCTCGCTGGTGGCTGGGTTGGAGACACAGGAAGCAAGAGCCACACTATCTGCAACCTGCTGTCCACTTCTCTCTGCTAACCAACCTCACTTGCTAACTGCAATCCCCTGTGCTAACTGCAATCCGCTCTTGCTAGCTCAGCCACAATCTTCTTGCTAGCCCCCATTTTCTGCTAACGTAGCCACGGCAGTTATATTAGTGGCCAATGGCTCACTGGTTACAGCTGATGGCCAACTAGTCACAGCTGATGGCCATCCAATCACAGTTGATGGCCATTTACTACCTGAGCCAGCACCTTTCCATGTGAGGCTGAGAGCCTGGAAACTGCTCTCCTGGCTTGTCCCCACAACATCCAATTTCTTTTCATTTTAGTCAAGACAAAAATCAAAATTTTTAAGTTAAATTTTTTATTTCCTCAAGAAGAAAACATATTAATCACTAATACCTACAAATGTAAACATTGCTGGTGACTAGGTTTCTAGAAAAAAATACTTTTTAGCTTTGTTTGTTTCTTCACAAAAGTAACCTACACACGCAAATACTTCAACTGTTCCAGTTGTCTTCATACCCTAGTTATTCAGTCTATTCATGTGAATTGTTAAAAAGTGTTACCCCAAGTTAGAGGGGGGAAAAAAAAAACCCTAACTTTTAACCTTGAGATTATGAATCTCTCTAAAATTTTGTGCAAATTACCATGTTTAACTGTGGGGATAGAGTCCCAGAGAGCAGTTTCCAGGCTCTCAGCCTCACATGGAGGGGTGCTGACTCAGGTAGTGGATGGCCGTCAGCTGTGGCTGATTGACCATCTGCTGTAACCAGTGAGCCAATTAGCCACTGATATATAGCCACAGATGCGTTGGTTGGTTGGTTGGTTGGTTGGTTGGTTGGTTGGTTGGTTGGCAAGTAGAGAAGTGGACGGCAGGTTGCAGGTCGTGTGGATCCAGCCTCCAGTGAGACTATAGTGCCTTCAGTGAGACTATAGTGGTATGACTCCCCTACCTGTGTGTGGGGGCAGAGCCCCAGAAAGTAGTTTCCAGGCTCTCGGCCTCACATAGACAGGTGCTGGCTCAGGTAGTAAATGGCCATCAACTGTGATGGGATGGTCATCAGCTATGGCTAGTTGGCCGTCAGCTGTAACCAGTGAGCCATTGGCCACTAATATAACTGCTGTGGCTACGCTAGCAGAAAAAATGGGGGCTAGCAAGAAGATGGTGGCTGTGCTGGCAAGTGCGGATGGCGGTTTGCGGACAGTGTGGATCCAGCCTCCAGTGAGAGTATAGTGCCGCCAGAGAGAATATAGTGGTATGACTCCCCTACCTATGGCTCCGTGGGTGTTCCTTTTTGGCCTAACCATATCCTGCGTTCTTATGTGGGGAATGGGAGCAGAGACCCCGTAGTCCATCTCACACAACAAATTGCGCAGCGAGCAGGGTCTCCCACACAACAAACTTCATATGTGCATTTCCTCTGAGGGGAAATTTCAAAGTTTCTAGCACATTCCAAGGAACCAAAATCCCATAAAGATTTAGAATCACCGCCATGTAATAATGACTGAAAAACAAGCGACTTGTATGTTGAATTCCATAGACTTTCTTAATTGGCTACATCAGTGCTTTCCACATTTTAATTTTCAGTCATGTGGCTGCTGTTTAAAATGCAGATTATAATACAGAAATTCTGGGATGCGAGATTATGCATTTCTAACAAATTCCATAATACTGTTGCTGCTTGTCCATGGAGCACATTTTGTGTAATAGCAAAAAATATGACTCACATGAAGAGGACCTATGCTGAGTTCAGAAAATTTCACCCATTCAGAAGATTCTAATACTTCACTGTATTTGTCAATAAACCCTAATGTCCAACAAAGATAGGAGAGTAAACACCAGGCATTACTTTGGCCATACTTGGAATTGTCAACAAGATAAATCAACCAAGTAAATCTGAAGACCTAATTGGCTTTATTAAGCTATTCATGAATTGGGCAGGATGATCCCATCTCCCAACTAGATGTGTGCTATGAGGGGTTGTACAAAATGGAAAATTTTTATAGGAAAAAGGTGGGGCAAGGAACTATTAACAAAAGAAAAGAGGATTATTTTGGGACCCAGACAATTTTTATTTGGGGGGAAGAGAGCAGAAGGGTTTTTATCATGCAGATTGCCTCTCCTTTCTATGGGGATGGAGAGGGCCTAAGTGACAGATTACCTTACTGGTGCTTGACCAGAAAATTCCAGGCTAGTTGATTAAGATCATGTTTCTGGGAGAGGCTGAAACTGCAATTAGATCGCGTATTAAATCTGGGTCAGGTATCAAGAACTTTTAACACAAGTGATGCCATTTTGGGCCTGTGATTTTCTCTTTAACACAATAAAGAGTATATTCATGAGATGAAAAGTTACACCATGCCCCACTATTTAGAAGGTCTGAAGCTGGTTTTTGCTGATGTATATATGATGCATCCATGATGTATGATGGAAACTTTCTGAATTCCCGATTTTTGTATTTCTTCTGTTTAATTTAGAAATCTTTAACTTCCATGACTGAAGTCATTTTTTAAGCAAGGTTTTATTCAGCCAAAAGTACCAGCCAAAAGTCTTGGTTCATGGAGTCTACACTACCAGCATAATAGCTAGGCAGAAAAAACAGCATGTCTGTGTCATCTCAGAGCTTTGCAAGTGTTTTTACACATCAGGTAGGGGGAAGGGGTTAAAAAGACGTAGTCAGAAAGAATTTACAGGAGCTGTAAGCAGAGGTGTGAGAGAACGTGAAACAGGCTAGCTCTGGGAGAGCAGAGTCCGCATAAAGAAATGTCCAGTCCTGTGGATTGGCTGTGGGCAGCAGTCTGGAAAGTCCAAGCGTAAACAAGCGGAGACTCCTGGAGTTAGATGGTGCCTGGCTAAAATAACCTGCAGAAATAGACACCTGGAAATTAATCTGAAATTCCAACAGGCAAAACAGGAATGTGAGGTCTTTTATTAGCTGACCCACAGCCATTAACAGGCGAACAGTTCTGTGTTTTTCTCTCTCTCCAGCTGCTGTAATTTAATTTAGAACGTCTCAGAATTTTTTTCTTATCATTTCCATCCGCCCCCTAATCCCTACCCATAGAATTGGTTCTACAGAGAGTTGAATAAGATGCGGTCTGTTCCCCAAGTACAGGCCATTGCTGTAAATTGATGATGCTCCTCATCATTTAAAAAATGAAGTCATGGTTTCATCATCTTCAAGACTGAAATACTGCCCTCTCTTTTTCGTCCTCAAGCACATAAAGTTTTGTTATAAATGGGTTTAGAAATAGGCAAAACAAATACATTTTATTATTCCAATAGGGTCAGGATCATCTCTTTCTTATACATTCACCTTACTTTTTTTCTCAGTTGCTTGTTATGATTGATTTACCCACGATCATCAATACCCATCTGGAAGTTTTACTGACATCTGAAACTTAACACAAAAAATCAAACTAACAATTCCCCTTACTTGTTAATGTGTATCTTCCAGTATCCAAACAGCTTTGTGATCAAAACTTTAAGGTTTTGCTTGAGTCTATGTCAAGCTTCATATTTACTCATTTACCAAGTCCTGGTAAAGTATCCTCTCTATTGTTTCCTAAAGTTATCTAGGATTTCAAATGGGAAAGAAAATAAAGAACGACATTAGTTTTCTTCCCTCCAGCCCTAATTAAAACCTGCAGCCTCCCCTCTGACATCTACCAAAGATGGGAAAGGAGGTACAAAGTGTGTTCCAATATTGTTCAGATCCCACCTGAAGTGGAGAATAGGACCAAAGCCATTTAGAAATAATGCCATATAATGTAAATGGTTAATAACATGGGCTCTGCTGTCAGACCTACTTCCTAACATTCTTATGCCTCATTCCCCTCATCTAAAAAATGAGGATAATAGTAAGAGTTATCTACCAAAATAACCATTCCTCCTTCTTTATTAACAAAATTTTACGTGGTGATCTCAGCCTCTCTTGCAAATAGAGGTGACCATGAGACAGAGTGCTGACCAAAAAGATGTTAGTGGAAACTATTGAGAAGAGCTATCCATGTCCTTTCTCTCAGGGAGGCAGCTGCACTTGTCTAGAGAAGTATCAGTGATACTATGACCATGGAAAATGAAAGATACGCTAAGAATAATGATAAAAGAAGACAGAAGAACCTCGATTCTTGGCGATCTCATTGAGTCACACAGAAAACTGGACTGGGCTCCTTATTAAGTGGAAGAAGAAAAAAAACAACAACCTGACTTCTTTAAATTCTTATAATAGAATTTTCAATTACATGTAACACAATCCTGACTAATTTCAGTTATTAAGAATATTATGAAGTTGATAATGAATATAAAAATAGTTAACACAGGGTCTAGCACATAGTAAGCATGCAATAAATTTTGGTTATCACTGTCATTATTATTATTATTACCATTATTATCATCATTATCGTCATTCACGGCTCCATTTTTCTCCATCTCAAGCACAAGCTTTTCGCATTCTACTTTATTTCCACACTGTCAGCCAAATCAAGGCACTCATTGCATTACATTTGGATTTTAATCAACCCACCAAGTACTTTAGTTGTTCCTTGAAAGATGAAGTTTTTTAATATGGACAGAGAGAACAGATGAGGGCCTTACTGATGAGGGAGAAAAGCGTCAATACAGGTTGGGAGGTAGTAAGGCAGAGTATAGCAGAAACTCTGTGCTTTTCTGCAGGATTAGTGAGCGGTAAAGTAAATAGGTTGGAGCCAGATTGTCAGGAGTTTTCTATGACTGGCAAAGCACAGGCCAAGGAATTTCTACTGTATTTTCCTGTGAAAATTTTAGGGCACTGTTTGTTCTTATTTTGACACAGGAACTAATGCAACTAAAGAAATCAAAATTTTTGATTCTTTGGCTTACCTAGCTGGAATTTAGTTTGCTCAACATGAAGAAGTTAAAGCAGATCCTCTCAAAGAACCATGGTCATTCTAAGACTCATTGGAAATTATGAAAATATTCTAATATCCAAGCTTGAGTTAAGAGCTTCAATTTCAATATTTGACCCAGCTTATTCTTCCATTCATGTATTATTTCATTTAACAAAGTTAATTTATGTTGCACACTTTTCATATGAGGAAACTTGCTCCTAACTTAAGTCTCACTGGAATCTAACCTCAAATATTTATAACTATCAGAATAGTCTTCCTCATAAACTTAATGAACCTATAGCAGCAACCCTTGGTCTACCCAGCTTTTACGCTCCTTTGTCAACCAACTTGAGTACCTGTCAACCTCACTTCTCTCCAATATACTTCCTGCAGACTACACTTCACACATAATGCTAGATTCCAAGCCAAGTAGAACATGAGCACTCATTACATTACATCTGGATTATGATCAACCCACCAAGTATTTTAGTTGTAAATCAAATGCAATAGAATAGTACCAAAAGTTTACTACCTAAAAAATATACCATCCTTGGTTTTAAAAATAGGTTTATTATCTTTCAATTATAGTACAATGCCAAATATAAAAGAAAACTGACAAAATATGTTAAAAGAATAAGGAAGTAATAACACCACCATCTGAAGGGAAAGATGTTAACTTTGGGGCTATTCCTTTGCTAGTTTTTGAGCGGCTTTTATAACACATGGTTGTCATCATTTTGAATATGTTTAACTTAAAATTATAGCACAAATGTTTTCCATGTTATTATATTGGATTTATATGTAACTTTTTAATAGTTATGTGTTTTAAATTTATGATGAAATATTTAAGAAGTACAAAAAGATATAAGGAATAGTAGAATGAAAATTCATGAATCCTCACAGAGCTTAAGAAATAAAGCATTACCAATGCAATGATACCTTCTGTGTAATCTTCCTCATTTGTATCTCCTTCTCTCTCTAGCATAGGTAACTACGTTCTTAAATTTGGTAACTGCTCAGTCCATGCATTTATGTATACTTTTACTACATAAAAATGTATCCCTAAGTAATATGTTGTATTATTTGCATGTTTCAAACTTCACATAATTAGTATCATACAATATGTATTCTACAACTTGCTTTTATTTTCTTCTCAATATTATGTTCCAGAGAGTCATCCATGTCAATTCATATTTGCTATATGTTATTTCACCAATAAGTATACAATAATTTCTCTTGTGTTCTACTGTTGAATCTTTAGGTGGTTTGCAACTGTATATATGTTTTTTTTTTTTTTTTTTTTTTTTTTTTAACAGGACTTTATTGGGGAACAATGGTCAAATTGTTGTCCTTTCAGTCTTAGTTGTGGGGGGTTCTGTTCAGCTTCAAGTTGTTGTTCTTTCAGTCTTAGTTGTGGAGGGCGCAGCTCAGCTCCAGGTCCAGTTGCCGTTGCTAGTTGCAGGGGGTGCAGCCCACCATCCCTTGCGGGAGTCGAACCGGCAACCTTGTGGTTGAGAGGACAGGCTCCAACCAACTGAGCCATCCGGGAGCTCAGCGGCAGCTCAGCTCAAGGTGCCGTGTTCAATTTTAGTTGCAGGGGGCGCTGCCCACCATCCCTTGCGGGAGTCGAGGAATTGAACTGGCAACCTTGTGGTTAAGAGCCCGCGCTCCAACCAACAACTGAGCCATCCGGGAGGCAGCTCAGCTCAAGGTGCTGTGTTCAATCTTAGTTGCAGGGGGCAGAGCCCACCATCCCTTGCGGGACTCGAGGAATTGAACTGGCAACCTTGTGGTTGAGAGCCCACTGGCCCATGTGGGAATCGAACCAGCAGCCTTCGGAGTTAGGAGCACGGAGCTCTAACCGCCTGAGCCACCGGGCCGGCCCTGTATATATGTTTTGACAAATATCTTTCTGCATATTATATATACATTTTTTTCTCATGTAGGATTATTCCCTTAGTATAGATCCCAAAACTGAAATTACCAAAAAGAATGAGCATTTTTAAGATCCTTGACACATATTACCAAATAGCTTTCCAAAAGGATTGTACCAATTTTAAATTGCCACCAGTAATATATTAGTTCCTTGTTTCATCACATACTCACCAGCCATGGATGATATTACTAATTTTTTCTTTAACTTTGGATAGTTTGGTCAACAAAAGGTGGTATTTTGATTTTTGGTGAAGTTCAAATTGAGTAATTTTCCATATTATCTATTAATCATATCACCTCCTTTGTGATCTGTCTTTTATGCCTTTTGCCCATGCAGTGGAGTAAAACTTTTCCTTCCACGTTTCCAGATTCTTTGGCTGGTCTAATAATCAAATCAACATAAGACAGAAGAAAACACACACACGCACACACACACACACACACACACACACACACACACACACAAGATTTAATTACATATATATGTATGGTGACCCATAAGATTATGAGACTTCAAGGCAAGTTGAGTAGTTGAGGTCTATATGCCCTCCTGAGCTAAAGAATGGAATAGGGGCCTGAGGCTTCCAAGGAATGGAGGGTAATTCACAGGACCATATTGCTATGTTTGGCAGATGTTTGGTAATTAGATGTTTGCCCTGCCATACAGATAGGTAATTCAGATAAAAAGTTATCTTTGGTAATAGTACTCTCTCTGAACCAGGCTCCCTATATGAATTCTTTCAGGCAGAAAATGGAGAGGTAAAAGTTTTCTTGAATCTGTTGGGTCTTGATTGTCTTCAGCTCAAAATAGTCCACATGTCCAAGTGGCACATTTTGGGAAGGTGTGTTCTGAACCCCTTCACCAATGATGACTGTTGGAGATGGTGTTTCATCTCATCTTAATAGTTTTTTATACAACAATACACTATTAATTTGTTTTCAAATTTGCTACAATTTTTTTTGTTTTGTTTTTTTTTTCTTTGGTACATGGTTCAGTTTTAAAATAACTCCTGTAAGTATATAATTAAGGGATTTGATGATGAATTCTATTATAATGTCGGCTTGCTCAGGTGTGTGGTCAAATGCAGAATAGAATAGAATAGAATAGACCTTTTGATGGCAAAATCATTAATATAGCAATAATTTTGCAAATGTATATCCTGATCTGAAATTGGCTAAATTTTAAGTTCTCTTAGTGGTTTTTCCACTAATCCATTTTCATTTCCCAGAATAGCAGTGGCAAAACTGTTAAATGTTGACCTCATGTAGTTTGTAAAGTGTGAGTAATATTTAATAGCCTATAGAGATTTTCATTTATGCTTTTCTTCTTTTTTTCTTTTCTTTTCTTTTCTTTTCTTTTCTTTTCTTTTCTTTTCTTTTCTTTTCTTTTCTTTTCTTTTCTTTCTTTCTTTCCCTCCCTCCCTCCCTCCCTCCCTCCCTCCCTCCCTCCCTCCCTCCCTCCCTCCCTCCCTCCTCTCTTTCTTTCTTTCTTTCTTTCTTTCTTTCTTTCTTTCTTTCTTTCTTTCTTTCTTTCTTTCTTTCTTTTCCTAAGAAAATAATTAGCAGTTCAAGGTTAAATGACCATTAAAGCCTGTTTAATTACATTTCACTAAACTGTCTATAAAGTTTCACTAAACTTTAGGAAAATTAGCACTCACTGTTTCTTTATGAATTTCTTCTACTTTCAGAGGTGGACACTTTGGCAATTTTAAAATAGAGAATTGACCTTTTGAAAAATTTAAGACATAGATTGAATAAATCAGTGGTTCTACTCTGAGGAGAAGAAAAATGCGTCACTTATTTACCTTTCTTACATATCCTCTGTTATGAAGAAAGTCCTAGGAATTAGTTGAAGTCTCCTTTGAAGCCTTATAGAATTAGTACAGCTCTTAACAGGTCAAAACAACTATCAATCTACCAAGAAGTGTTTACTTCAGGTCTGCCACAGGTGCTAGAAAATGTAAGTAGTGTAAATAAGGGGTCCTTTTAGATAGAGCAGAGAGGGGAAGAGAACAGTGAGAAATCAAATTGCAGGTTGCTGAGCCAGGTTACAAATGGTCTTTTATAACCTGCTAAAGAGCATGGAATTTTTTCCACAGCAATAGACAACCTTAAAATATTTCTTTTCTTTTTGTTTTGGCCATACCATACCATACCATACCAAATCAGTGGGCATTTTTAAATACACAGACATATATGGGCCTACCTTTGCCATATTTGCAACACCATGAATCTAATTAAATAATAAAAAGTCATCATTTCTCTTTGAATAAAAAAATGTGTTTTAGAAAGATAATTCAGGAGACAGTGTGGAATATGGACTGCATAGAGGAGATATGGTTGGAGGAGAACTACTGGGACATCGATTGCAATGGTCCAGGTGAGATATGATGGTCTGATGTTGCCAGAAAACAAGCTAAGCACTGCAGAAAACACAAAGCTGAACAAGACATGGCCCCTGCGTAAAGGATGAATGAATGAAAATGTCAAACTCCATGCTTGTTGCTCTAGGAGACGGTGGTGTAGAAAGACATGAATGAGAGAAGACAGACTTTTATTAATATCCTGCTGAATTTAAAATTATAGGAAGAAGCTAATGACGTCATAGAAATGCTGGTGTGAGGTGAGCCTCTTGAAATCTCCCCTGGAATTTACAACAAATTGAACAACTATAATTCCACAAAGGACTCCCTGCATAGCAGACCGGCAAGACTAAGAGACATGCAACTGAAATCATCTAAAGGTGAGACCTGAAACAAAAAAGCAAAAGAATACAAAACCATGAGTAGTATTACAAACAGACAGACAGAAGCAGGAAATGGCAGCCCCTACACCAAATAAGACACTACACACTTAAACATAATGTACAGAGTAAAGAAGAAAAAAAAACCAAAGAAAAAGAGGGAAAACACAGCTTGCTACTGCAGCACAAAAATCAACTCATAGCATAAATAGGAATACTTTGTGACAACAAAAACATAAAAGGGAGGAGAGTAAAGGTCTGAACCAGCATAAGGGAATGGAGAAATTAAGCATGCTGAAGAAAATGGAATACTCTAAATATGAAACTTTCTTTTACATAAACTTAATGGTAACCACTAAAAAAAAATCCAGAACTGAAATATATAACATAATAAAAGAAGAAACAGAGGGGGAAATCACAGAATACCACCACACAGAAATAATAGACAACAACGAAAAGGCAAAGAAACAATGAAGATACAGTCCTACCAGAAAACCAAAGATAGAACGGAAGTAAAAGATAAAATAAATGAATGGGACTATATCAAACTAAAAAACTTCTGCACGGCAAAAGAAACCATCAACAAAATAAAGAGGCAACCAACTGAATGGGAGAAGATTTTTGCAATCACTGCCTCCGATAAGGGGCTAATATCCAAAATATACAAGGAACTCATACAACTCAACAACAAAAAAACAAACAATCCAATTAAAAAATGGGCAGATGTAGGAGCCTGACTCAGAGAAACTATGCTATCCGGCAGCACATGACCTAATTCCTGGAACAGTCAGTTTGCCCTTAGAAGGTCACGTCTCTGATAAGTAAAGCCCCTTCCTCATTCCGCTCTCTCCTTCCTCATTCACTCCCCGCCCAGTTTACCCTAACCCATATAATCTTGTAGCTGCAATAAAAAATTTGAGGCTTGATCAGAACTTTGTCTTGCCTCCATTTCTTCGCGCCTCCTATTTTCTCTTTTCAGGGTGTCTCCCTTCGGTCCCTGTTGAATGCCCCGCTGGTCGGGGCATTTCTGGCGCCCAACGTGGGGCCCGAAGATCCCAGACCACTTGAAAAACTGTCTGCCTTAAGTCCGGCCGGACGCGTTGCTGAGTCTCCGCGCGATTTTACCGCGCGAGCCTGACTCGTTTCCTGATCTCCGCGGATACAAGCCGATCCGCGAGCCTGATCTGATAGAGGTAAGCAGACAGACGAAAATAGATGTTTTGGGATGAATTTAGATGTAATATTACCCCTCGGTCGAATGAATGTGTGAATGAGTGATAGTTCCACGACTTCTCGTCACGGAGCTTGCTTGGGCCCTAATCTGAGGTTCCGGTTCTGTCATACGGCATAACGGCGACAAGCGCCTTAGCTAAGACAGATTTAGTCCCGCGAGGGTCACGGCCAGATGGGCATCTGATTGTTTCGCTTGTTGATTGAAGGGCCGAGAAGGGGACCATGGGTCAGACATTAAGTTCTCATGAACTGTTCATTTCTGGGTTAAAGAGTTCCCTCAAGGTGCGTGGAATTAAGGCTAGAAAAAAGGATCTCCGTGAATTTTTCGAGTTTCTGACAGATATTTGTCCCTGGTTCCCCCAAGAAGGAACGATTGATATTAGGATTTGAAAGCGCGTCGGCGATGCGTTCCAAGATTTTTATAAAGCCTTTGGGCCTGAAAAGGTCCCCGTTTCTACTTTTACTTACTGGAATCTCATAAATGACGTCCTCAGGGTTCACTCCCATGACCCGGATGTTAGAGAAGTTATAAAAAAGGGGGAGAGCCTCTTAAAGGAATCGTCCCGTCCCCCGTCAGAAAATGACTCCGTGTCTATAGATATCCCTATTACTGACCCTAAGCCCAAGCCCTGTCTCGAGGAAGGCCCTACCCAAAATTCGGCTAAACCCCCTGGTCATCCCTCATTAAGACTTTATCCCTGCCTTAAAAACCTTCCCCAAGATTCAGACACAACCCTCCCTCCCGAGGACCAGGCTACCCTTGAGGATGCGGCCGCTCATTACCATCAGGAGGACCCCTCTGTATCGTCTCCTCCACCCTTCCGGCCACCTCCTTATATCATCCCTCAACACCCTCCATTCCTCGCTCCCATCGTCCACGGTCCTCCTTCTACTATTCCTCACTCCAATCCCCCTACTCAAACAGCCGCTTCCCTAACACAACAGATTGCCTCTCTTCGAAAGGCCCTCCAGGAAAACGCCAACACATTAGTCTTCTCAAAGAACTCCGTGCCCTTGAGGCTGAACTCGCTGCACTCTCTGGGCTGCCCTTTTCCCCCCATCTACCCCTAAAACGAGCTCCCAAACAAAGACCTGTCCTCGCTTTTCCGGTCACTCGCAGACAGGCTGCAGAGGTAGGCCCCGATACTCAGACCCCTGAGGACCCCCAAGAGGAGGATACCGCAGAGGGGTCCGATAATGAGGCTGAGAAACAAGATAACCCCCCCTCAGAGGAAGAAACGGAACCCCCAAGAGACAGACAGCGCTACCGCCCTTTAAACATTAAATATTTAAAAGACTTAAAGGCTGCAGTCCACGCTTATGGCCCTGTGGCTCCCTTCACGGTAGCCTTGCTGGAAAGCCTCACCAACCGTTGGCTAACGCCAAATGATTGGTTCACTTTAGCTTACGCCGCCCTGTCTGGCGGTGATTTTGTTTTATGGCGCACAGAGTATGCGGAAAACGCACGAAAAATGGCTGAACGAAATACTCAGAGCCAGTCCTCCCGCTCCTGGACTAGAGATCGCCTTCTCGGCCGACCGCCCTATAACACCAATGAGACTCAGGCCGCCTTCCCCCCAGGCTTGTTAGCTCAGGTCCAAAATGCCGGCCTCAAGGCCTGGCGTAAACTCCCACCCAAAGGGCCCGCCAGCACCTCCTTGGCCAAAATCCATCAAGGGCCTGACGAATCCTATTGCGATTTCATCAGCCGCCTAACTGAGGCTGCCGAGCGCTTAATTGGAAAAAAAGAGTCAGATAGCGCCTTTATTAAACATCTTGCATTTGAAAATGCCAATGCCACATGCCAAAACGCCATCCGCCCCCATCGCAATGGCTCCCTCTCAGACTATATTAAACTTTGTTCTGGTGTCGGGGCGTCTCACGCCATCGGTCTAGCCATTGGAGCCACACTAAAAAGCTTCACACAGGACAATCAAAAATCCTGTTACAATTGTAAACAGCCTGGTCATTTTGTCCGGGAATGCCCTTGATGTAGGCTTCTTTCCCTTAAAACTGCACCGCTATTGTTAATTCCACTGCTCCTGCCTGCCCCGCTCCTAATCATGTTTTTATCTGCGGCAACGGCCTGGCCTTCACGGCTCTCCCCACCAATTGGACTGGCCTCTGTGCACTGGCTTTTCTCTTGCCAGATATAGATATTTTACCCGGAGATCAGTCACTTCCTATACCAGCCCTTGATCTTTTCCCTGGACGACAGAAACAGGCCCTCGCATTTATTCCCCTTATGGCAGGACTAGGTATAACCGCTGCTATGGCCACAGGTGCTGCCGGGGTAGGAGTGTCCGTAGACACTTATCAACGGCTCTCTCTCCAACTTATTGATGATGTTACCACACTATCAGATACTATTAATGACCTTCAAGACCAGGTCGATTCCTTAGCAGAAGTAGTACTCCAAAACAGACGAGGGCTTGATCTTCTAACAGCGGAACAAGGGGGGATCTGTTTAGCTTTACAGGAACGATGCTGCTTCTATGCCAACAAATCCGGCATAGTGCGAGACAAGGTCAAGAGACTCCAAGAAGATCTTCTTCAACGCAAAAAACAACTTCTTGACAACCCCTTTCTAACCAGTTTTCATGGTCTCTTGCCTGTCCTCCTCCCCATCCTTGGCCCCATTCTAGGATTACTCCTACTTGTCTCCCTCGGACCTTGGGCATTTAATAAACTGACAGGATTCATCAAACAACAAATAGATAACATTCTGGCCAAACCTATCCATATTCATTATCAACGCCTGGCCACGATGGACCATCCGGAAGGTAATTACAACCAGTTACAAACAGGCTCCAGCTATATAAACATATAGCAGACACGGTGGCTGAAAACGTGTCGGCCCGATCTAAAGGGCTTGAGCACCAGACGGCTGCAGCGACTGGGTACTGCAAGGGAGGGTCCCGATTGACCCAATTTCAGCTCTCCCTGATCTCATGTCCAGACTACATAGGGGTTGGTGCCTAAGTCAAAATAATTGCCTCACCCCTGGTCCAAAAAAGACACCAGAGGCTACGCCTTGCGCGTTATTCGGGCCGTCTGAGACCCCTGAGTTCCCGTCTTGGTTAAGGCTCACTCTCTTAAAAAGATAAAGAGAGAGGAGATGTAGGAGCCT